>NC_040907.2:51926778-52293692 GCF_004126475.2 Phyllostomus discolor | reverse complement strand
CAACAGCTCAAGCCTTATAGTACTGTATATCTAGTAACAGGTTTTCAGAACTCAGCCAAACAGTTATGAGCATAACTAGGCCCCTGACCAGCTCAAGTTCTCCATGACAATAAATCTCACAGTCCGGGATCTTTATGGAACCAGGCTCTGGTTAAAGTCTGCTTGTAGGGACAGGGCTACATCCTCCTGGTTCAAAGAACCAGGAAACTCCAGATGTGGAACAAGCCAACCAAATTTAATGAGTCAGAGACCAGCAAGGATGATGTGGGGAAGGAAGTGTAGTCTCTAGTATACTGTCTGGCTGATACCAATTAATTGTTTTTCCTTTTGCCTGGTTTACCTTTACAGAGCTAGGAAGCACACAAGATAATGCAGGATGTGAATTGGCCCAGGTGTGCATGGTTATCACCAAGCCCAAAGAAAAAAAATCTCTCTCTTATATACAGTGTATTGTAAATCAGCCAGCAAATACTAATGAGTGCCACTCTGTGTCAGACATGCTGGGCTCTTTACAGAATATTGACGACATAGTCCCTGATTTTAAAGAGCAACTGTCTTGTCAAAAAGATCATTCATTCATTCATTGATTCAGCAAATATTTGAGTTCATCCTTTGTGCCAGGTACTGTGATATGTGGGCATAGAGCTGAAAGGAGATAAATGAAACCCTGCTTCCGTAGAGCTTATAATCAGGTGATATTGACACTCAATAAGTGACTCTATCAAAATATCCCCAATTCTAGTCATATGGAATTCTCTTCCTTTACTATCAAATAAAAGAATTCAAGCAGAGTGGTATGGTACCCAGGTATTCATGAGGAAAGTAGGACTTGAACTAGCCTTGAAAGGAAATTAGGCTGTACATATGCCAAAAGAGTGGGAGCCTGTTCTGGATGGCGAAAATTACAGGGACAGTGTATACAGTGCTTTAAAGGGGTTTACAAGTGGATTAAATCTACAGATCAATTACTGAGTCCCGTGATGGAACAGAAATAAGGAAGCTGAATTCCAGACAAGACTTTGCTGCAAACTAACTTTGTGACTATAAAAAATAACTTTGCCTCATATCTCATCCGTAAGTGAGAGAGCTAGATTGCATGATCTTGAAGACTCCCCATAGCTTGCAAATGTGCAGCTTTGTTTACTCCTAGGAGCAAGCATGTTACTCCTACAGGGATCAGCATGCTCTTGGTGACAGCTGGCGTGGTGCCTGAGAACAGCCCCAAATCTCAGGACAAGCTCTGCAAACTCCAACAAATTAGATGAAGGAAAAGTCACCATTTATACTCTGGAGCATGATTATATGTGATTTTCTGTCATTTTCTTATCATTTCAATAGTTTCCCTAGTAGATTACACATTCTTTCAAAGCAGGGATCAAGAAGGGCAGGATATATATTATTACCAGCATCAAGTAAAAGTCATTTGGCATCAGAAGACTGGATCTGCATTTCACCATTCTTGAATTATACATATTTCACCCCCTGGAGTAGGTCAAATTCTACTTCTAGTGATTTATGTGTTTTACTTATTACTTTAACTAATTAATCATTTTTCATAGATCATGAAAATATAAATTCAGTTCAACCCTCATCAGAATGATTTGTTCATTCTAGTTTAATGAAGTTTTATTATACTTGTAAAAAGAGGAGAGAGATAATCTTGCAAATATTAGATATTAGTAGGCAGTGCAGATGCATCTAGCCCCTGTGTTATAATGCAAGAGATGACAGAAAATACCTAAAGTTTCCAAGAACCTGGTTTTATGGTCATGGGGATAAAATCCAATTATAGGGACTTGGGGAGAGTGGGACAGTGTAGGGTGTGGTTAGTATGTATTCTGGAACCAGACTGCCTGCATTTGGATCCAAGCTCTGATAATTACCTGTAAATAACCCTGGACAAGTTAGTTAACCTCTCTGTGCCTCAGTTTCTTCATCTATCCAGAGGAGATGATCATAGTGCCAACTTGAAAGGTAAAATAAATTATCATTTGTAAAATGGTTAGAACAGTACCTTATGAAGAGAAAGTACTTCATAATTTGGGTTATTATTTAGGAGGGAGTCAAAGGGAGAGGAAATAGGAAATGCAGATATGTCATGTAGAGAAGCTGGTGGTAAAGGAAGGTGAGGAACTGGACCACATTTACAGAAAGGGAAAGAGTCGAGCAGCCAAGCACTGGTGTTTCTGTGTATTTTATTTCTCAAGAAAAGGAAAATGTATGATTATCTGATGGTGAATGGAATGGAGCCAGTGATCAGAAAGACAGAAGAGGGAGGGGGACAGCTGTGGGGGCAGGATGATCTGTAATGAGGACACAGCTAGAGGTGTTAGGAGGCAAGTAACTGTTGAATAGTTTTCTCTGTATCCCTCAGGAGTCCAGCTAGCCTTTATAATATGTTACAGATTTGGCATTGAAACTCAGAAGAGACAATGCAGACCACCATACCCCTCATCTGTTCAGGATCAGGCAGTGGATGGGGAGAAATTAAGAATTCACAAATATTTAATGGGCTGTTACTCTGAATCAGAGTATGAAAAACTAACAGAATAATGCAGCTGCGCAGAAGGCACTCTGATGATAGGCTAAAAAGTAGCTGTAGCCTTACGGGTCACTCTGGAAGAAACCTCATGGACGAACCAACACAGTGTTCACCAGACAGTGGCAGAGTGGCTTCAGCAACACAGGCGTCAGGCAGCCTTAGCTGGCAGCCCGGCAGCCACCGAGCCATGACAGTCTACCAAAAACCCGGCTGCGTTCAGGTGCCTGAAGTGTGACCACTCATATTTCAATCTTTTTACCACAGTTGCCACAAAATAATAATTCAGTCCAAGAGTCAAATTCAAATCAAAGATCTCTCTTTCTCTGTCTCTCTCTCTCACAGACACACACACAGTCTTAACTGGAATGTTTAAAAATACCCTGTAACATTTGCTTAGTAAATAAAGCTGTATTAACTGAAATCTTTCATATCCAGAGAAAGGACCAGCTTTGCCAGCAGATTGGGTATCATAAATATTTGGCAATTTGGAAAAAACACAGAACTATAAGCTCAGCTACAACAAGAGGAAGAGGATTTTTTGAGCCAAAAGATCTTGGTCACCATAAGGACCATCAGAGACACCATCTTCCTGGCCATAAGTGCTAAGAGGTCTAAGAGAAGCCTGTTAAACCTGTATATCCTACATTCTCAGGAAAGACCCATACTTTTGTGTGGATGAGAGTCAGTATATTAAAGGGGTAAATTGAATAAAATGTAAAAGAGTTTGGCATCACCTGACATAGTATGGGCTTTGCATAATGTTCCCACTTTTTCTTCCTTCCACCCAAGGTAATTCCCTTTTTAAGTATTGCTTTTCACTATAGATGGGCAACGTTTTGTCCCTAGCTCAAAGGATTCCAGGCACCAGCAGCAGGAGTGGAGAAGATTATTTTTTGTATAGGATACCCTTCCCAGAGTTCCTCAATCTATGCACATGGGCAGACTTCTCTTCTACCAGATAAACTTAACTTGCCAAGTATTTGCTTGAAACTGTGTCCCACATGATTGGACCTGCCCAGAACCTCTCAGGTCCTATACCAGTTCTGTGCACTCATCCCCAGCTTCTGCTTGTTTTGCTGCTAACTGCTAGTGTTGCAACTTTAGAGGCTCACCCATGGACAGAGCCAGAAGAGCCTCAGAGCTCTATTCCTCCCTAAAGTAGCAATGGCTGAAAAACATGGGTGTGGAAAAGCCCAGACCCCCTTGTCTAGAGATGTGATAAACTTCTAAGTGTAATTTATGCTCCTAAATTTCCCAAAAGCTCAGATTGAAGTTGGAATCACCTAAAATTTCACACTTACTTGGATTCTTCTCTTTCTATGTTCTACATTCCCACTCCTTACTGGTTCTCCTGGGAGCACATGTTTAATAAGTCACTGGCACAAAATCCTTGGCTCAGATCTAAGGTTGGGAATACAGAGCCTAAAATAGTCATTATCATTCATTCATTCATTCATTCACTCAGAAAAACATACTCAAGTGTCTAAGTGCTTTTCCCAGTCTAGCAAAAAAAAGTGATATATTAGCCGAAAGGTAGCTGTGGATATTCTCAAGGTATTCTGTGGACCATTTAGAGACTACACATTTTTAGAGCCAAAGGGAACTTTTTTTAAAGATTTATTTATTTATTTTTAGAGAGGGAGGGAGATAGAGAGAGAGAGGAAACATCAATGTGCAGTTGCTGGGGGTCATGGCCTGCAACCCAGGCATGTACCCTGACTGGGAATCGAACCTGCGATACTTTGGTTCGCAGCCCGCGTCAATCCACTGAGCTGCGCCAGCCAGGGATGGAAACTTTTAAAATATAAATATATCATCAGATCTTGTGAAATACCTTAACCTAGTAAGTTCTTAAGTGTGGGACAAGATTGGGTCAGTCCTTGGCTTCATAATATTGACTGTTGAGGAGAACCAATCAATTGCTTAGAATTCTATTTAATTCACAAACATTTATTGGGCTCTTGCTCTGAATCAGAGTGTGAAAAACTGACAGGCTAATAAGTACAATACAATAAGTACATCTTGACTAATGTATACAACACTATGGAAATATCATAGGAGGAATGATACTTTCCCCCAAAAATGAAAGGCTGAGTCTCAGAGGATAAGTTGAATACATTCTGGACAGAAGTAAAGAGGGCATTTTAGAAAAGGAAAAGCAAACTCTACAGCAACTAGGTTATAAAAAGCATTGGCAGATTTCTTGAAGAGTGAGTAGTTTAGTGACTCAACACAAGTTTCCATGAAGAGGAGAGGCAGGAGATAAACCTGGAGGTCTAGATTAGAGCCACTCAGTGGTGGGCCTTAGCTACTTTAGAACTTTATCCTGTAGTGTGGGGAAGCTTCAAAGATATTTGAGGATGTCAAGGTTTGCCTTAGAAACAATATGAAGGATGTGTTTAAGTTAAATCATATATCATTTCCAAATATCCAACCATTTGATCCAACAAAAATGGAAGTGTTCATAAAGTTCAAAATAATACACTAGCCAAGAAGAATGAGGAACAAAGACTGGAGACAAGGAGTAAAAAATAAAAGAGACATAAGAAAGAAATTGGCATAAATGAATGATCCACGGTATGCAGGGGCAGAGCAAATTGCAGAAATTAGATGGTGACAGTGAAGGAAATTTTTCTCATGAAAATGATGGAGGGAATTATGAAAAGTATCACAAAGAAAACAGGGCTCCCTCCTGGCCAGGTATCTGGGTTGGAGCATTGTCGTGTACACTGGAAGTTTGCAGGTTTGATTCCCGGTCAGGTCATATACCTAGGTTGCAGGTTCAGTCCCTAGTGGGGGCATGTATGGGAGGCAACCAATCGATGTTTCTCTCTCTCCCTTCCTCTCTCTCTCTAAAACCAATAAACATATTCTCAGGTGAGACCTAAAAAAAAAAAGAAAAGAAAAGCAAGAGGCTCACTGGAGAAGTTATGGGGATCCTCATAGCAGACTTCAGCACTCCAGTCCCTTCTCATATTACCTTGCAGTGCCTCATTTTTGTTGCTTTTTCTGCTACTTGACATTGTGCAGCCCATGATATTCAAATTCCTATAGTTGTATCTGCTTCTAAAGTTGAGCCTACAAATAATGCAATCCCAAGTGCATTTACTTAGCTAAAACAGGCCTCTAAATAAAAATAAAAGTAGAATAATAACAAGAAGAGAAACCTGGTGGTCTTTTAGTGCAGGTAACTTAATCTAACTATATCATTCTTTAACATGTGAAAGGTCTTCTCATACAAGGGCATACAGGGATTCTGAAAGTCTCAGAGAATAAATAGAACACCTGTTTGTTTTTCCTGTTCTGACCTCAGCTCGTCCAGGGCCACACTAGTTCTATAAAAGGTGCCACTAAAAATTTTCTGTTTGCTCTGGCATAGATGTTGGCTAAAGTGTAATTTTGTTGCAAAGAAGACATGCCATTTATTTTCCTTCAAAACACACTACCTTCCTAAAACAGAAATTATTTATTTGCTTGATACAGTCAAGAACCAGAGAACCACATGTCTGTCTGGACATCTTATGTAACGTTATGCTACTTGGGATAGGAATTCTGTTTAAAATTATGTTAATTAAACTGTGGAGAAACAAAAAAGATTCTAGGAATCCAACAAAAAGATTGAGTAAAGAAACATTGAATTTATTTCTGTCTGCTTTTTCTCATAACAATTTTTGTAAGAATTTAATTTAATCTGCTGTTTCTTAGAATTACTGAGAAATGTATTAAAAGGAAATGTTTTTCAGGGTTTTTTTCTTAATATTTTTATGGCATCCAATGAGGTTAAGCCAGTATTTGGAGATCCTGTTGAGGGATTGGCTTCAGGGCCATTTACACCATGAACACTTATTGACTGTGACCTATGTGCCAGACACTATGGTAACTACTGGAGACACAGTGGTAAACAAAACCAGGGGTGGTTTCTACTCTCAGGACACTTGCAGTTTAGAGATAATGACAAAACATTAAACAAATAATGCACAAATAACTATGCATTTCAAACTACCATGAGTTCATGAAGAGAAAATATTTGATATTACATAGTGGGGGATTAAGTCCTAGTCAACAGAATGTTCTCCAAGAAAATGATTTTTTCAAGTTGAGCTCTGACAAATGAGGGAAAGTCAGCCAGGTGATGAGGGAATGGAAGAGCACTCTAGGTGGAGGAAGCTTCAAGTCCAAAGCCTCAGGTAGGAAGGAAGATGGCACTCCTCATGCAGGTCATAGAGGACTAGAGTGGCTTGAGCACACAAGAGCAAAGGACAAAAGTTCAAAACAAAGCTGGAATTGCAGCCAGAGGCTACATCAAACAGGACTTTGGAGGTCATATTAAGAATTCTGGTCCTTATCCTAAGTTTAACAGGAAGTCACTGAGAGCTGGAGGGTGGCGGAGTTAGATTTATCTACACCAATCATTTGAAGTCAGTGAGTTTTTAATCAGCATTTAGCAAGTGCTGTGTTCTAAATTCTAAACTGCTCTAGGGATTTAGAATTCACCTTAGACCTGGCCTCTCTCTCAAGTCATATCTGGTATGGAAATTTGGGAAGAAATAGAGTGTGGGCTAAAGCACAGAGGCAGGAATGAGATAGTCTTGGGAAGAGAATAGCCAAAGCATCTTTACTTAGCCAATGGGAGCTAATGTACAGAGTTTGGTTTTTTGCTTTTCTATGCAATGTTTGAGAAAGTGTCATCTGACCAAAGGAGGTGTAATCAATAATTCTGTCCACTGAAACCCTCTGTTCACAGATCAGGAACCACACAAAGAACTGTGCATCCAGCTCCATTTCTTTACCCCACCAGTGCACCTCAACCTTGATGTGGAGTGACCACTTGGAAAGGTGAGATTCAGAGGCTGTCTGGATTTACAGCATAGCTGACCATGCCTCCCTGTTCTGATCTGAGTTTGTGTTACAACAGCAGACTATCTCTAAGAATAAAATGAAGATTAAACACACATATCTGATTAAGGAGGACTAGATTCCTTAGAAGAGCTTTTGTTTTTTTAGTAACTTCACATAAATTTCCTCCAACTATGAACTTTCTGAAATTGGGTCCAGTCTGATCTTGTGACTGATCAATTTTCATGTCCCTGATTTCCATAGTAAGAATAGTTTCAGAGAGCATTTTAAGAGAAGCTACCCTTGTTTTAATTAGACAGCAGGACTTGACAGGGTTAGCATCCTCTTGCTTCACCTTCTGATTAGATGTATTTCTTTTTCTGATGCCATTTTTATTTTAAATTTCACTGAGAAGACAAAGTAAGATGTCAACAAGACAGTTCCATAACAGTAATAAGCATTTCATGACCATATACAGTTTTCTTTTCAAACATGCATATATTTTAATAGGTATTGCTAGATAAAAGTTAAAAAGGGGCTTTAACAGTAAAATTATTATCCAGGTGGGAACATATATCTACACTCTTTTCCCAGATGGGTATGACTTCTTCAGTTCTAGTTGCAAAGGAGCTTTAATTAGCATTTTATTTCTCTTGAATATTTTATTTCTCTTGAATATTTTGAATATCTTTTGGATATTATTTCAATCATTATTAGGATACTTTTAGGAATATGTGGTGCTTTGGTAGGAAAAAGCATTCTACAATGGAATACATGTATTCTTTAGTAACATACATAATGAGGACATGGTGTTATTGTCAATTATTCAAAAATATTCTGCGCCTGTAAAGATATTAATGACTGTAATATCTATTGATAAATGTATCCTTATTATATATATTTTTCTCTGATATTAGGTATTTAAGGAGTTGTAACTTTTTTCTTTATTTCTTTTTCTCTTTCATTTTAATTGAATTTATTGGAATGACATTGGTTAATAAAATTATATAGGTTTCAGGTATACAATTTTATAATACATTATCTGTATATTGTATTGATAGACCTATTTCATATAATGCATGTAATCAATGAGTGAACATTCTAGAAAACAGAACATAATGCCAATATAATACATGTTGATCATTTAATTTTGGGTACTTGACTACCCTGCCTCCAAACATCTTTTCAGTATTTCTGCCATTGACTATAGGGTACTGAATGAATAGCCTTGTGAGTACTACAGCATTGTGGGATCTTTTTTGTTTTAATGAGATAATATGAAAAGTTCCACACTTAACTCTTTGCATAAGTGAACTCTTCATTTTAATGAAAAGTCGCCACGTTCATTTTACCCATTTCCTAGGCAGGCCTGTGTACAATAACTCCTCTCCTCAGCATGAATTGTTACAATGGACAGGGACACTCATGTAGCTCAATTTCATTGGCCATTTGTCCTCCCATGGTTGAGATAATAAAAAACAGTCACTTTTGTTCTTCAGGGGAAGATTTAAATGTGTTTTTCAATAGAGATGTGGTGTACAACAGTGCCTGAAGGATAAAAATAAGCTGGCTGATCCTGAGACACAGCTTAAAATCACTAGGCCAATAAAATTTTTTCTCAGCTCAACCTTTATAGCCCTATATTCTTTCCCTAAATATGAACATATAATGCATGTAATCTGGGCACTGTTTTGCCATAAACACAGATTCCCCTGGAAAACAAATGAAGGGAAAAGAAGGGAGATATCCACTTCTCATCTCTTTATTGATTGGGGTTCTATAATTTCATTTTGATTTTTTATAGTAAATCTTATTATATTTTCCTCTTATCATAAAAATAATCCAGGCTGTCTACAGAAACTTTGGAAAATGAAGAACATTAAAAGAAAGGTAGCTTACTAAACTTCCCCTACTCAAGAAAACTCCACCATCATTTTAGTACATTTTTCTCTTATTTTTCCTCTGCAATTTCTTAATTTTTTTACATACTTATGATAATATTATATATGTATTATTGTCCCCTGATTTTGTTTCATTTAACATAAATAAGCATTCCTTATATTGTTTATAAATTGTTTTGAGAGTAATTTTAATATTTATATATTCATCTATTAAAACAATACACTATAGTTTACTCAACCATAATCTGTGTTCAAATTGGCACCATGATAAATAGAACTTTATCATAACCCAAAATTCAAATGCAGAGGTTTTTCTTTAATATATTTGGTTGTTTTCTAAACCATAAGTTTACTTTGAAGAATAAATACTTTGTAAATTGTTTAATTTTTAAAGACCCATATAGTCCAACTTCTTTCCAAAAGAATTATAGTTATTAAAAATTTCCTCAGCAATGAATGAGAGTTTCTGCTTTGCTTTACTTTAACCAAAATTGTGCATTATCTTAAAAAAAATCATACACATAATATTTTGTTGGTTTGATAGGACAATTATAGGGCGTGTCTATTCAATTTGCATTCCTTCTTATACCTTTTTATGGTATAGTTATATATTGATTAGGGTTTGGTTTTACAGCAAGATTACTTGATCATTTGGTATGTCTACAATTAATATAGCTTCATGATTTCATTATTCTTCTGGATTAGAAACTTGGAACCAGAAAAATTACTCAGAAAGAAAAGCATATACTTAGCATAATTAAATGATCCAGAGGATTAAGTGATTCAAAATCCAGAGTTAATTACTTTTATTTTCAAAACAAATAAGTCATTACTTCAAACCAGAATGTTTTTGATGTCTAAGATACCTTATATTTCTTAACTTACATCTTATTCTCATACCATACCAAAAAGTACTCTTATTTTTGCTTCATTAATCTTTCTCTCTCTATTCTAACAGATAATGAAGAATGGAAATGGACTTTTCTTACAATTCCTGCTGCCCTGAATTTGTGTATTTCTTCCCACCTGAGAAGGAGGACTTTATATTTTGATTTGGATTATTTTTTCATTCTCATATTATTTTACTTTAATTATTTTGTCAGTAATACTCACTGAGAATACATTTATCATTATAACCTATGCTTGCAAGTGTTAAATTGACTCTTTTTAATAATTTTTTATTGCTGTTCAATTACAGTTACCCCCATTGCTCTCTCCCTGCCCACCCACCCTCCCACCTGTAGTCCGCCCCCCCACCTCCCCACCATTGTCTTTGTCCAGGGTCCTTTATACATGTTCCTTGACTTGACCCTTTAAGTTGACTTCTGGAGCTAGATTTTGAGTATGTATTTAAGAAGCTGGGCAGAATTTCACAGATGGTGATTAATCAAAAAGCAAAAAGAAGAAAGGAAACCCCATCTTCTGGGAATTTGTCCCAACTTCAAACTTTGATCTGAATTTAAACTGATGTGGAACATCTTTACATTTTGTCATTGTTTTGATCTTATAGTATGAGTTTAAAAAATCAGTATAAGTTTTGACAATGTAAAGTCAACATACTGAAAGTAGAATTGAATTAATAGGACATAAACTTTAATGAGATAGAAAGTATGCTAACTGAAGGCAGGGACTATACCATGACAAAAGTTATTCATGCACAATGTGTGATTATTGTGAGATGTTGTATCCTTTTGGGCTGAACTTGGAGCTCAAAGTCCCTACATCTATATTCTAGTTATATGTCATTTAGTAACTCAAGAACCAATTTAATTCTTATTTCTGTCTTTGAAGATTAGAAGCAATGATGTAGCTAAGGGTTCTCTTGAAGTGTCATAAAAAAACAATAATAAGGTTAAATGATTAACTATTGAGTTAAAAGCAATAAAACACCCAAGCTCAAACTTCTGATTCACCACTATCAATTTAGTATTCCTAAAATTTATTCTCTGGTGACATAAAAAAGGCAAAATTATTAAGTGACATTGTTATGAAATATCAAATTTTGTGACTTTTTATGAAAGGAAGGAATCTATTTCATGTGTATTGAAATAAATTCTGTAAAATTAAAAAATACTTTATATTATATAATGTTTATCTTTCAGCTAATATGATCTTACCCGCCTATAAATTCAACCAACCTTTCTTCTCTCATTTCTCTTTCTCCCTTTCTTCTTCCTTCCTTCCATCTCTTCTTTCATTAACTGAACACATTGTATTTAATAAGTGTCCCTTCTTTAGGAACTGTGCTAAGGGCCATGCTGCCACCTACAAAGGACATCTTTGGGAAGAGATGATAATATAGCATCAGCAGCCAATACTGTGACTCCATTGTTATTTTGGCCAACTAAATTAATCCAAAATAGTTGAGTCATTCCTCTTAAATAGTTGAACCAGTTCTGAATTAGTTATAGACTACAATTCTTTTCATTCAAACCTGTATTTGAACGGGCCTTATGTAACTAGCACAAAGCAGATGCTGTATACAATCCCTTGATTCAGGTTTAAATTCAATACATTTTATTGAGCAAGTTGAATTCTCCAATCATAGGAATGTCCATGCTTCTGTTACATCAGTCTGTCCATCATCCATCTCTGTGGCTATCTAGCTGTCATCTAGTTATTATTTTATTTTTACAAAAGAAAGTAAAGTTTACAGAGGGCTTGTCCAATGTCACATGGCTAATATAAGAAACCAAACCCAAGTTCAAGCATTTTGATTCCAGGATCTCCCCATAGCACAGTAGGATTTGAGATTTGCTACGATGATATTCCATTTATAAGACAATGTAGCATAGCAATAAAGGCATGGGTTTGGGAATCAAGCTTGGATTTAAATCTGGCTGTTTTACTCACTATCTCTGTGACCTTGAGAAAGTTAATTAATCTCATGGAGTCTCAGTGTATTAATCTATAGACCAAAGCTAATAATATTTACCTGTGAGGTTATTGTGATAGTGTATGTAAAATAACACAAAATGTACTTAGTAAGTATTAACTGTGATTAATTCTTTATCCAGACTTATCTCCAACTACATGATATAAGTTCTCAATTTCAACTCTAAACTGGCTTCCTTGCTGTGTGGGTTTAAATGTCATGGACAGAATCAACTTCAGATCCATGACTGTTATTCTTGTTTATAATACCTCATGATTATGTTTGCCTATGCAAAACCTACTCATCTCTCACATGTTCAAATCTCACCTTGTCCTTAAGCCTTGAACAATTTAAGTATCTTTGGTCTCTTCTTACCTTTATCCAAAACTCAGAAGTCGTATAGTGCTCATTTTGAAGAGTATTGTATTATTTCTTAAATATTTTTTATATGTATTTTTTCCCTTGACAAAATTTTATTTTATGGTGGTCAGGGACCCTTTTCTTATATTTTATTCACAGGTCCCATAGCACACCAAGAAAGATGCAATTTATTTGGTAAATTCTCAACAAAGGAACAATTTGTGTACAAGATCAGCCATTGAAAATTTCAGCAAATGTGATAGAAAGCTTTTTGTTTCCATGTTTTTGTTCATCTTAGGAATTTTCATATTAAACTTTTCTGATTTAAAAATGTTATATCCAGGCAGAATAATTACAGACAGTTTACTACAATAATGTTTATTGAGGATCTACATGTGAAAATAGTAAAGTAACAAAATGACTGGAAACAAAATTTTTCTCAATTAGGAATGATCTTTGTACAATAAGTTTGACATCTGGTATGGAGGCAGTATATGTCAGTATAAAATGCTTTCAATACTCTTTAATTTACAGAAAAGTATCCATTGTATATTAAATTCACCCAAAATAATAAGCTCTGTAACATCGAATATTCTGGATCATGATTCAGTGACACACTGATTTTTAACAAGTGCTTTTATCTTTGTTTTTTTTGTTGTTGTCCTAAATAACACGTATCTCTATATGTATAATGGGGTTATATTAAGGATAGAATTAAACCTCAAAATAAATTTCTTAGGAACTCTGTAAAAAATGTTGCATGTGGAGAAATAGTATGTTTTATTGTAATTATAGTAATTACTGAAAAGCTCTATGGGATCCATGTGTAAAACAAATATGTGGTATTAATATGCCTTATGAGTGGGTGGCATAGACCCAGTTCTTGTCTACATATAAGGTGTAATTTTACACCTACGCCTTTCGCATTGGAAGAAATGAACTCCTACACCTCCTCCATCCTGTTGTAGAATCAGTGCTTTTATTCAGTACTGCCTCTGCAACTCAGCACAAAACAAAACAAACAAAAAATCTCAAGTTGCGATGCTCCCAAGAAAGGATGTGCTAAGGTGATGCAGAGAGGTATGCCAAACCATGCCAAGATCTTAGAGCTGGAGAGAGATTAAAATAACAACAACAACAGGAAAATGTTAGAGTTAGAAGATTGAGCTTCCATCAGAAACCATATTTATCCAAATTCTCACTCAAGGAAAGAGAAAATTAGAGTCATTACCTTTTATATGTAAATGTGTATATGTGCTTTATAAGTGGATTTGGTCTATGAAAAATGTAAAAATTCAGATGGAGTTGAATCTATTTACATGTTTACTGTCTGCAAGAATGACTTTTAAAAATTAAATAAATGATGATGAAATCCAGGTTATGAGGACACCATCAGAACTACTTAAGGCAACAAAACTTATCAACATCCTCAGTAATTGGAAGCACATTCAAGTGGAATTTGTTGTTAAGATCATTGTAATTATTGAGGAACCTTAAAGATCTGTGTAAGATATACCTTGGTTGATATACTTGTAATTACTATGAATACTTAAATGTTTCATTGCTGTCTTTAAAATATTTGTACTCACCTTTTCCATTAATCTAGGCTACTGCTGAATTCTTTGTTAATTTAAATATCTCTAGGCTCATCCCATGGATAAAAGCGTTTTCTGTTCCATTTTTGTCCTTAGGCTATCTTTTCTTTTTATTATCTCCAATGCTTTTTTTAAAAATTAAAATAATGTATACAGTATGTAATTTTAAGAGCTTTTATAATGTTTTTAATACTCAACCACGTCATCAACTCCTTGTGGGCAGGACCTGTACCTATCTCCTGTACCTGTGGAGTCCAGCAGCGTGCTAAGCACAGAGTTGTCAATAAAAACTTGGTGGAGAGTCTAAGCGACCAGATTGCAGACTCTGTCAGTGATATTTAAGACAACTAGGTATGCACGCTGTAAGTAAGGATTGAGAGTTGATTTTCTATTTACTTTTGCTCTTCAATATTGTGCCATTTTGGTCATCCATTAAATTTGAGTTTTCTTTAGACTTATTGAGGAAAGTAACTGTAAATATTTGTTGAATATGAGATGATGGTTCTTAGAAAAAATAAACAAGATAAATGTAAGCCTGTTACATAAAATAACTTGTCTTTTAGTCAACTATGTCGTTTCTTACCTTGGTGTAAGACCTGAATTTCAACCCTATGTTCATGGGCAGAAGTAGCAGACAAAACTGAGAAAGAGTGACACAACCTCGTGAGAGTGACCTTGCAAATTTCTGTGTTTATCTCACTTAGGCTCAGTTTCCTTATTTGCAAAAGAGAATGATACCTATCTTGTAGATTTGTTGCAAAGGTTAAAGACAATATGTGGGAGGCTATTGTTTTAAGACACAATAAATTCCCTGAGGTAAAAGATGGTCCAAAAATAAGTCATTTACATGATGCCTCAATTTTGAGTAAATGGTTGGAATTTAGATGTGAGAGAGAGAAATCATGTGTGTGTGCGAAGCAGCACATGGGCATAATAGAGCCCCAAGCATTTTACAAGTTCTTTACAAATCGCCATCCATCCTTTAAAGAGTTAACTTGAATTACTATCAGCCAGCTGTTGAACCAATGTGATTTCCTCTGCGGGTGCCAGCAAGACCATTCCTGCCCACAAATGAAAAGGTGACTTTGGAATAAATGTCCTAGATCATAACTCACAAGCAGGAGTTTGCGAAGTTAAAGAGGAAACAGCCTGAGGCAAGGGTCCCCATTGATACTCAGAGCAAGATGTGGGCTGTGAGATAAGAAGGAGTTAAAGAGAAGAGGGAGAATTGCCAAGAAAACCTGTATCGTCTGAACCTGTTTCCGGATGGTCTCTGGACTGAAGCATGGTACCAGGGCCTGTTGGCATCAGCACTGTCTCCCAGGGAATCTGTTCATGAGATGAAGGGATGAGGCTCTATGGTTGGCCCATGGGGTCAGCATAGTAGGCTTACAAAACCCAGTGACTGTGCTGCTCTTAACTTACCACACAACTACGCCATGCTGGAAAATCCACCCTTTGGGAAAATGACAGACGCAAAAATGGAGACTCAGTGATTTGGTGTAGTGCTTGCCAAACTTGCTCCATCATACCAATCACCCAGAGTTTGTTAAAATAGAAAACCCTAGTCCCTTCCCTGAAGGTCATGAGTCAGAAAATGGCATAGGACCTGGGATTTTGTATTTCTAAAAAATAAGCTCCTTCCAGGTGATTTTTTTTTCATCAGACAAACTTGACAACATTGAGGTATTCCAGTATTTCTCAAACTGTCATCCCTGGAACGGCAACATCAGCATCACTTAGGAATAATTTTCAGTAGGCAGGGATGCAAATTTTTTGGTCCTACTCTGGACCTTACTGAGTCAGAAACTCTAGAACTGGAGCCCAGGAATCTGTGTTTTAGACACCCTCCAGATGACTCCCATGCACACTAAAGCTTGAGGACTACATCTGTCAAATGTGGCCCAGAGAGCTGGAAGTTTGGAGTGTAGCTGCCATTTGGGAAATTTATCTATGGAGTTCATTTCTCCTAGGACTTGGAAAGTCATCACTCAATCCAGGGGCTGTTCTACCCTTGACATCACTCCCACCCTTTCTATTTCCTAAGGAGTACCTTGATTTTGTGGATCCCATTGGGTTTCCCAATGGAGCAGGGCCACATCCTTTCCTTCTTCTTGAGAGCGAAGATACTGTTATTAATTTTCCTACTTGAAATCCTCCTATTTCTTAGATCCCACTTTAAAGACATTGATGGAATGCCCAGCTGGCTCTAACTATGATTGAGGCTTACATGTCTGTTAATGTGTTTTTTTTCAATATTGGCATGTATCAGGTGAACTGCTAGAATGCATTTTTTTAAAGAAAGGTGTGAACAGATGACAAATTGTCTTATTCTCCTTACCAAGCCTCATCTTTCTTCTTCTGTTCAAAGGCCAAATCCGATGCTTAAAGATACTATCCATTTTTTTCAAATGACCATCATTTTAAAGGCTAACTCCTGGGATAACTGCTAATATGCAAATATTCCCACTTAGTGAACAAGTATAGAGTTAAAAAGAGAATCACTAATCAGCCAGTGAGACTACTTGCTGGCACAGCAGTACATGGGTGTCAGTGAACAACAGCCTCCATGACAAAGTACCACAGACTGAGTAGCTTGAACAAAATCTTATTTTTCACACTTCTGGAGGCTGGAAGTCCAAGATCAAGATGTGTGGTTTTCATGGGCTGTGAGGGAGTTAGCTACTCTCCTAGCCTCTGGTGGTTCACCAGCAATCTTTGGCACTCATTGGCTTGTACACAAATCACATCATCCCACAGAGTATTCTCTCCTGTTCAAACATCCCCTTTTTTATAAGAACATCAGTCATATTGGATTGGGGGCCCACTCTACTCCAGTATGACCTCATCTTAATTGCATCTGCAATGACCCTGTTTTCATAGATGATCCAACATGAGGTACTGGGCATTAGGACTTCAACATAGGATTTTGGTGTGGGCCAAGGAATACAATTCAAGCCTTTATAGAAGTGTTGGTTGATCTAGGGAGGAAGTCAAATCTAAACTCCAAAATCATAAGGCCTAACATGATATTGCTTCTGGAATTTCACAGGTTTAGGGACTGAATAGAAATCTCAGTAATGCATGCCATCTTTGGCTCCAGTTAAGAAAGACAATTCGAAAGTCATCACATTTCTGATGCTGAAATATCTGGAAGTTTTTCCTGTAAATAAATAAGCAAACAGTACAAATCTTATAAAGCAAGTGGTGGGGAACATAATCAAATTAGACTTAAGTCAAATGGCTTATTTATGTTGGGGAAAGTGTAAGGTTTTAGGAATTCCTACTCTTACATTATAAACTCAGGTGGATTTCACTGCTTTGAACACTCAAATTTTCTTTCTGATAATTTTTAAATCTGAGCAATAAACTCATCTAAAGGGTGAAATTTGAAGGGACCCAGATGCTACCAACTTTAAAGAGGATAATTAAAGATTTACAAAGTCATTTGGGTGAGGAGGCATTCAAATAGGTATATGATATTATTACTGAATACAGATGGTAAATGTGGTCCCTATTGCCTTCTTGAGTCAGAGCTGCTTATTTGGGACTTTTATGTACAATTTAATGCCTTTATGCAGACAAATACACAAGACAGCATAAGAATCAGTTGTACCTCTGTTTTATCTGCTAATAAAAGTCTTATCTTGGGTCATGGGTCAATGGCCTCTCACAGTCTCTTTGATGTCCAGTCCAACTGTTAACACCAATTCATGTTTGTGCTTTGGTGGCTTCCAAAGGCTATTCATGATCAAACAGAACTTTGCTCAGTGTTTGTTTCTAATGCATATATTGTTGATTTGATCCTGACTTTGAGGTTTTGCCAGTAAAATTCCATTGACTATTTTCTCATTTCATCACTGTATTCACAGATTCCCCTATACTTCTTAAAAAGAAAAACAATTGTTGAAAAGTCATTTACTTATGTTTCTAGGAAGTGATGCAATTGTTTTTGGAAAAATAGTGAAAGTTTCAACATATTTCTGAACTTATTTTTGTATCAACCCTCTTACTGTGTTTTCACAGTCACGGTGGGAGATTTTGCCAGAGGCCAGCTATTACTCATCTGGTACACAGCTGAACAAATCATTTTCTAGAAACTGCTTCCCAGTAAACCCTAATTATAAATGCCTCTAATTACTTAGGGTATCTCTCTATATACTGGTCAGTGTAGCAAGTAGAAGAAATGCAATGATATGATTCATTTGACAACATTTGCCATGCACTTAATCATTTTATACTTTACATTCCAGGCTCTGAAACTATGTAAAAAACTAACCCTTCCCCATGATGGAGATAGCTGCCCAAACCTGCACAGGTTCTAGTACTCTCAGGGAAGAACGCAAATTGCTACTCAACATGGTAGGAACAGCCAAAGTTTAGCTGAGACCCATCCTAGACTAAGTATGAGGAAATTATTTTGTCCCTTTCATTTACATTAGATATCTGGTTACTTGTTCAAAAAGTAAATGTAGAATTCCATATAGTGATGAGACTCGTGACCCTAAAATATATTTCAGTAATAATTCTGCCCAGGAATAAATCATAAAATCAACTAGGGCACAAGATTTTTCAATCAGGAGGTCCTGCTTTGGGAACAAAAGACCAATTTCTAGTGATGTTATAAGAAGTGTGGTGAAAAGTATTTACATCTCTTACCATATGGGTGGAACAAAAGTAGATTTTATAGTTATTCATATGGAAACTAATACAATAACTAATAAATAATGATATAGGAATAAACTGTATTGTCAACTGTAAACCTACTTTTGCCCCACCCTGTATCTACTGGAGAAAGGGCAGAAAACTCAAGTCTTTCCAATCTCTGCTGGTAGAACTATATCAGATCATTCAGAGAATGAAAAGTGTCTCCACCTGATTTTAGAGTTGTTTTTCTTAATAGGGATTTTTCTTTCCCTTCCTTTCTGTGCTCTCCTTCCTTGCCTCCCTCCTTCCTTTCTTCTTTCTCGCTCTCTCTTCATATGCTTGTTAAGTGAATGAAATCTTCTCGATTGTGTTACTTGGGAATGAGAATCAAAGAACAATGTGAATCTATATGATGCAAAAGGGAAAGAGAAGTAACACCTTCCAAAATTTACAATGTATGTTTACAATATTTAAACATGTGCATTGATATGTTGGAACTTCAGTCCTTTCATTTAATTCCTGTTAAAAATGCAGCTCTTTTAATGAGTGACACATGCTTTCCTGGGAGCGGTTTGTGACAGAGGAGTGGGAAGAAGGCAGAGAAAGTATCGGGGTACATGGAGGGGAAGAAAGCCGTGCCCATGAGGAGGAAGAAGCTTGCAGGCAGAGAAGAAAGGGGAAGTGAGAGGGGATCGATGACAAAAGTTTGCTATTTCTGTGCTCCCTTCAGATTCAGTTCTGCCTCATGGATATATCCTTCTAGGCTTTTAGTGTATTTATTATTATTATCCACCACAAAACTAGCGATTTTCATTGAACATCATCTATAGTTTGGCATCCTGCTAGTCACTTAACATAACAAATGTAAAAATAAATCATTATAGCAAAGTCTACTATTTTCTCTCTTTTACAGCTGAAAAAAAAGAGCTTAGAAGTCAAGTGAGGTGCAAGAATGATTAAAACCACAGCCACCTGAATCCAGACACCCTTGCTATCTGCCACTATACTGCCTGTCATACTTATCTCATTTGGAAATTTGCATTTTCCTTCCCATCAAGGATGTGAAGACACCTGTACTAGTCAAAATGAGGTTGCATAGTAGTGGGGTGGAGAGAATTGAAGAGCAGATCCTAAATACTTCTAGAACAAGCAGAGTGCCATGCCAGTTGCAGAGAGTGAGGAAGTATGATCCTGCCATGTGCCGAGAAAAAGGAGAAATGGAGGCACTGCTGTGCAGCACTAATGCACACCCCAGAATCTCAACAGTAAAGGCAGAATAGAAGAAAACAACCACAGAAGTTCCAAGTGCAAAAAGGGCAAGGCGATTTCCAGCTCAGCTTTTGACTCCACGCCTGCTTATTTTAAACATTTTCCATGTGTTGATTTACTTGGCGAGGGGGTAGATACAGGTGTATTTTTAGCAAAGCTAATAAAAGAGGTTGGTTATTCAAACAATCCAATTGCGACTTAGGGTGACAACAGCATATGTTTCAGAATTGTTACAGATTGCTGCATTAGTCAGTGAAAACTTTTTCATTGCCAGTGATAATGCAGCACATTTCTGGAAGAAATGCAAGAGCATGTTGACACTCTGTGCAGAAGAAATGTATCTGAGTGCTTGTAGGATTTGATGCCCCTTTCAGATGAAATGAAGTTAGGAATTTACAAACTGAAAATCTGTAAGCCATCCTGATTAATGAAGCATATTCTAATTCAAAGTCATTAGACTGGCAAAAGCTTTCCGTATTAGAACTTTTGAAACCTACATTGACTTTGAATTGGTTAAGTCAGGGAGTGTGATGCAGTGGAAAGGGCTCAAGAAAGGCAGGATTCATAGCACCATCCTGGAGTTACTTACTGTAGGAGTATTAGTTTATTTCCTAATTTTTAAGGCTGTTTCTCATGTTATGTGGGGGATATTAATAAGTAAATGTGGCAAGTACTACCAAAAAATAGATCTCCACCTCCAAAATAGGTTAAGTGATTACTGTTCACTTCTCTTTATCTCTAACATTCCTATTCTAATTCAGGCAAATCTTGTCTCTCAGTGACACCACCACCAACAGCCTCCTAAAGATTTGCTCACTTGTACTCTAGCCCCCGCAATCCATTCGTTACTCACTGCAGAGAGCGACCTTTCCCGTCCCAGGGCCTTTGCACAAGGCACTCCACTCTGTTTCTATTTCCTGTAGAGACAGCTCTGTTTTTTCCCTCAATTGTCTTCCTTTGGGAAGTAGTTTGCTACCTCAACTCATTTGTTTCCTCCATGGTGCCTGTCCTAATTTGTAATTTGTTTTTGATTTTCTGCTTACTTCTTTGTTTGTTGTCTGTCTTAAATAGGAGTTTCACAAGGGCAGAGAGTGGCTTGGGCTTGTCCAGCCTTGTCTCTACCAAGCACAGTGCCTGGCACACTGAAGGTGCTAAGGAAATATTTGTGTGATGAGTGAAGGGGCTGCAGTGAGGATAAGTGAGGTAACTAGGTGCATCTTCATGTATTCAGTGGTGTTCAGTGCACCTTGTAATTCTTTCCTTTTCCTTTACCAGTGCTGCCCAAACAATCTCCACCTATAACCCACACGTTTCCCTGCTGAAGGGGTCCTGGCATGTCTCCCCATCACATACAAACATGCTAGAAATATAAACGAAAAGTCAAAATGGGGTAGATAGCTCTTGATTCTGGTACATTTTTTTTTGACACCTCTGTGGTCTTGTACACTATACCCCGGCACCTTTGCTAGGCCAAATTTGGAAATTTGTAATAAACAACAAACATTTGTTTCTTACTATCTCTTCTTACAGGTTATATAGTATCTGTAAATTTTTCTTGAGCTGTGCTGTTATAAAATTATTTGAATATTTTATTACTCCTTCCTCTTATTATTTAAAGATAAGTGAAAAATACAAATATAAAAATATGTAAACCAGTGATTAAAAAGTCAGGCAAAGACACAATATAATTAAAACAAGGGTGAAAATAATTAAGTGTGCATTAGATGGTTAGCATTCAGTTTTATGGACACACTGAAATTAAACTGATTAATGATGTCTTCACTTACAAAGGGAAAAATGCATATAAAAACAACATAAAATGCTGGAATTTATCATCAGATACTATGTCTAAAGGTGATATAATTAAAAATTATATCAGTTTTAGCTCTCTATGAAATAGAACCCCCTCTAAAATATATCTCTCGTATATTTGACTAATGTGCTTTTATCTGATTTTGTCTCCAAGTACTGGATGGCTGATAGAGTGTAATCCATCTTCCTCCTCAAAGATTAGCAACTCTCTCAATTTGCTTATGAGGAACTTATGACTCAATGAGGTGAAGGAATTACTTCTACAGGCCTGCCTCAGTTCTTCCTGAGCAGTTGCCTGAAATACTTCAGAGTCTAGGTCTGCAGGCAAAGAGACCAGTACTTATTTAAAAGGAACCATTACTAGAAATACAAATTAAAACCACAACAAGGTATCACCTCACACCCATCAGAACTGCTCAGAACTGCTATCATCAATAAATCCATAAACAGCAAGTGCTGGAGAGGATGTGGAGAAAGGGGAAAACTTTTGCACTGTTGGTGGGAATGCAGACTGGTGCAGCCACTGTGGAAAGCAGTATGCAGACACCTCAAAAAATTAAAAAAGGATCTGCCTTCTGACCTGGCAATTTGATGTCTGGGTATATATCTGAAGATACCCAGAATACTAATTTGAATGAATATATGCAGCATTATTTATAATAGCCAAGCTGTGGAAGTACCCCCAGTGACCATCAATAAAAGAGTGCATTTAAAAAGCTGTGAGATATATATATATTCCATTATATATATATTCCAATATATATAATGGAATACTACTTAGCCATAAAAAAGAATGAAATCTTACCATTTGCAACTACATAGATGGATCTAGAAAGTATTATGCTAAGTGAAGTAAACCAGTCAGAGAAAGACAAATACCACATGATTCACTTACATGTGAAATCTAAAGAACAATATAAACAAGCAAACAATACAGAAGCAGACTCTTAGATACAGAGAACAAACTGATGGTTGGCAGAGGGGAGGAGGGTTGGGGAACTGGAAAAAATGATAAAGGGATTGAGAAATACAGATTGGTAGTTACTAAGTAGTCATGGGGATATAAAGTACAGCATAGGAAATATAGTCAATAATATTGCAGTAAGTGTGTATGATGCTGGGGGAGTTCTGGAAATATTAGGGGGAACACTTTGAAATTATATGATTATCTAATCACTATGCTGTATACCTAAAACTAATACTAAATAATAATGAATGTAAACTATAATCTAAAAATATATAAAAATCAAAAAGGAACCCCTCATAGTAATGGGCTAATATTCATTTATAAATAGTGCTCATTCTGGGCTGGGAAATACTTACCAGTGGACAGCCAATGGTTCTAGATGCACAAGGGGAAAGACATTCACAGTGTCTTCTGCTTTGTTTTCCTACAGGCAATAGAGTGTTTACTTCAGTCTGCTTCTCCTTGAAGACCAATAAAGATAAACCTATAGGGAACACACCTTATAATTCTAAAACAACTTTGCATCAGTTCCAAAAGAATTTTTCTGACTCTTCTACAAGCCTGCCCTGCTTCTCAACTCTTGCCAGACTGTGCTGGAATATGCCTCTGAACTTTGACATGTTTACTTTGTAGATTTGCTGTGCTCTGTGGTAATTGGACGTCTTAATATTGCTCTGGATTTGCAGAATAGATTTGGGAGTTCTGCCCACTGTTTCCTAGCATTTATTCCCTAACACATCTATCTCTGTTCTTCCTTCACTACTCACTTCCCTTAGGGCAATTAGCATCCTTTGCTGGAGTCTTATTTCAAGTTCTCAATAGCCACATGTGACAAATGGTTACTGACAGTAGAGAAAGTTATGTGACCAGCATAACTGCTCTGGAGTATCCAGATGTTCATTATCTGTGTCCCCAGTGTTTCTCTCCACAGATGACCACCTACCCAAAACATGAACAGCCTAGACCGGAATGCAGCAATGACCACACTACTCTTTAGTAAAATAAGTCTTAGTACAAATGTCCTTGATACTTTTTTCTTTTCAGCTAGTGATGCATATCATTGCTTTCCAGACTCTTTTGCAAGGCTTACCAAATCCATCATGACCTTTACCATTTATCTAATTTCAGCATTCCTCTGCACCATGAACTGTACTTTTCTGAACTGCTTTTTTCTCTTGACTCCAATTTTAAGTGTGTCATTCCTTTTGCCTGAAATATCCTTTCCTTCCCAATCATGTTTCAAGAATTCTCTGGTGCTGTGGGACACTTTGAAAGGAGGGGCTCAATCTCTTTGGACAACTTAGAGATGTGGGGCTAGCTGACTGGTGCCTGACTATTCATTTCACTCAACATCAGAAAGCAATCTAGGGCACAGGGAGAATGTGAAACAGTCTTTTGTACATAGAAAATTATGAAATCCCAAACTTAAGGGAAGAGATATTAACCCTAGGGACTTCAACTGTTCCAAAGGTTTTGTAAGAGCACTTATCTATAGGCATCTTTATCCGTGGTCTTGCACACACGCATGTGTCTGCGTGATATGACTCCCTCCCCAGCACTGAACTCTTCTTTCAATGGCTTTCTCCCACACATAAAGACACAAAGGAGGAGCTACGTGAATGAGGTACAGACTATATTTGAATCTAATCTGATACTTAACTCGAAGAAAGTATTGTTGTGCTAGCAGAGCCTTTGAGAGGCATGCTCTAATTCTTCCTTTTTAAATTTTTTACAATACCTGTCTAGGAGTGTCCAACCCTTTGACATCTCTGGGCCTCACTGAAAGAAGAAGAGTTGTCTTGGCCCACACATTGAATACACTGTGACACATAATCACAAAAAAATCTCGTAGTGTTTTAAGTAAATATACAATTTTGTGTTGGGACGCATTCATATCCATCCTGGAACGCACACGGCCCATGGGCTGTAGGTTGGACACACCTGGCAGAGGAAACATCTGGGAGGGAGAACATCCCCTCCAAGAACCTAGGTGGGAACAGGCTGCAAGGTCAGGAGCCCGCCTAGGCTCTGGCCCTTCCTTTAATTCACACCTGGCCCCTATTTGGTTAGTGCAGACCTAGACAGGCCCAGGATGAATGGAAAATCACCAGGCTAGAAAATGGCGCCGTGGGAAGCTGCCTGCAGACCCTACCCAGGAAAAACAGATAACAATTAGGGTCTGGGGTCAGCCTGTCCGACACAACAGGATGCAGCTTTAACTTGAGCCTGCACCCAGCAACCAACTCTAGCCAATCAAACTCTGATACCCTTCACTGATTTTTGTGTTAAAAAACCCTGACCTAAACAACTGAGTGAGTCCTAACCTCCCTTGGTTGGTTCCACTCTCCCTCTTATTCCCCGCTAATAAACCCTGTTCTCCTTAGCTCTCTGTGTCCGCCTGGTTTCTTGAGTGACTCTGACCTAACAGTTAGGGGCTCTTAAATACAAGTCAGAATTGTAGCAAAAAAAAATGCCTGAGTTGCAGCACTCCCATAGAAGATACTTCCTAGAACTAAAATATGTTAGCACTAATATATTTAAATGGACATTACACAATGAGCTTCATTGCTTTCCCTGGTCTCCCTGTCTCTCAGTTTGTGTGTGGAGACTGAGGTCAAAGTCTCTGCAGGGAGTGTCTTGTCTTTATGACAAGAATCCAAGGGTCCCTTGTGATATTTTTGCTTAAGGCTTGAGATTTGAACCTGGTGCACATGTTTCAGATTGGTAAGAAAAAGGAGAGAAAACCTAGTTTTTATAACATACCTATAGTTGCAATATTATCCCGAAAATGCAGTCACTATAACAAAGATTTCCCAAATTCCATTCAATAAATCTTATTTTGACCAGGATCAGAATATTCACCTTAATTTTTAGACACTTGAACCTGGAATTCACAATCTTAGTTAAACCAAGAATGTAAACCAACTGGAGGAATTATTTGCAATTCAGATTAAATGCCACTGATCATTTTTTCTTCTCAGTTTATGCAAGCCCTGCTTCAATAAAATACATTTATCTGTTCGTCTATAATTTAAAAATATCTTGTACAAAGAAAAAAGTACATAAAGAATAATCACAAACACTTGCTCAACCAATTACACGTGGAGCTGTGCCAGTCTCCAGTCTAAGTGATTAGATTGTCCCTCCACTTTCTTTAAATATCACAAAACAACTGTAAATTAGTAAGTAGCTACTTTCAGATTAACAACAACATGTAAGGTTCAAAGTTCATGCTCAGTTTTGCAGGGAGTGTTGGTTTTGTATGGCAGCAGTAAATGTAACTGCCCCCCCTCCCACTCTGCCGCCAAATCCACCAGCAGTGAAGTGTGACCCAGGCTCTTTCTCAGGCATTATAGGAAAACCTTACTGTTCTCTTACACTCACTATGTTCACAGCCCTGATGAAATCCATGCTTGTGTTCTGTGGCATTTATGGTTTTTTTGTTTTGATTATTTGGACTTTGAACAATTCATTTCTTAGGATTCCCAAGCACAAACAATCAGGCACCTTATCAACACAAAACAAGCCATAGGATTATAAATATAAATATTTAGAACATATACATAGATAAACAAACATGGAGTGTAACTGTTTCTAAACACTAAAATGCTGCTTATTTTAGTTGCAGGTACTCAATAGTGATATAAGCAATGAATGATCCCATCAGCTTTGATGAGTCCCAACAATGCCACCTGAAGCTCAGTGCTTCCGGTCTATGCCAACAAGAACCTGCATGTATTGTCCGATGCAAAGGTTACCTTGAGTTATATTACCAGACTAGGAGCCCCTACTTTCAGAAGGCGAGAGAAAGGAAATTTGTTGGTCATTTCTCTTAGCTTAAACACATTGCTAGAAACAGCCACATATGATATCATTTTAATTCCAACGATGACCCTGAGAATACAAATTCTTATTTCCATTTTTACCAGTAAGAAAACTAAGTCACAAAGCAGGTAACTGACTTTCCTAAGAACACACTGTGGAGGCAAAGATTCAAACCCAGGCCTTGGATTTTTGAGTCTATTTCTTTTCTAATTTGCCAGGCTACTTCAGGTCACCAAAGATCTTCTTATTTAGCTGTACCAGGAACAACATAAACCCACCCAAGGACATGCAGGGGCAAGTCAACAAGTGAAAGTAAAGTGTAGCTAAACCTGGAACACCAGACCTGTGACCATGCACACCTGATTCCTGGGGCACAAACTGTCAGAACCCAGCCAAACAGACTGGAGGTCATTCAGGTCTGGGCCACAGTCCCAGTGGAAACAGGAATGTCAAGTGGGAAAACTGATGCAGAAGCCCACGTGTGCATCCAGTGCCCATTGGAGGGACTGTTCAGGGAACTTCATGATACTCAGGGTCCAGCAGACATGCCAGCTTCACCTCAACAGACTAATTCCAGACCCCACAGACTGACCGTGGATATATGCCTATTATTGCAGGATGTTTTGTGTGCGTTAGCTCAACCAAGCTGCACCACAGCCATGAAGAGGATGACATTGGCCACAGGTTAGCAGGGCCATTTTAGTGGTAAATAGCATGCACTCCGGCACCAAACTGCCTGGGGCTGACCGCTGTCTCCCATTGGCTCTGTTACCCCTGGTTCCAGAAAATTTACTTTCTCTGTAACCAGGTTGATTTACAAACTGAGAGTGATAACACATTTTGGGGTTATTAAGAGTATAAAGGGTGATAAATAGCGATGGAGGGAGACTTGACTCAGGGTGGTAAACACACAAAATACAATGTACAGATGACATGTTGTGGAATTATGCACCCAAAACTTATATAGTTTTGCCAACCAGTGTCCCCCCCAATACATTCAATTAAAAATAAAAATAAAAGTTAAAAAATAAAAATAAAATAAAGCAAACAAAAAAAGAGTATAAAAAGTCTCAAATAATGCCAAGATCAGGGTAATTGCTAGGCAAGTATTTGGTAAATACAGGGGGAGACTGAATAACTTGCATACATTCATTCAGGTAATACATGGAGCTGGGACTCAAGTACAGTTGGCATGAGTCCAGAGCCCCTGCTTGTGGCCCACTTTAGATGTTCAACCCATGGCCCACCGGCCACATGTGGCCCAGGATGGCTATGAATGCGGCCCAACACAAAATCATAAATTTACTTAAAATCTTATTTTGCTCATCAGTGTTCATTAGTGTTTGTGTGTTTAATGTGTAGCTGAAGACAACTCTTCTTCTTCCAGGGGGTCCAGAGACACCAAAAGGCTGGACACCCCATAGATGGTATATGTGAATTGGTACCATCAGACAGAGGTTCCTGATTCTGCAAATGAGAGACCTCAAAACCTTTGCTGTGAGGGTCCTAGGGAAAGCAGATATCATCAACAAGACCCTAAGATTTGTTTTTATTTCTCTCTCATCCTGTACTGGCTACTATTTCAATGAAAATCGTGGAATATTTTGCGGTGGATACCAGCCAGCAGTATCCATGCTGCTGCAGATGCTCGAGATACGAGAAACATGCACATGGACTACCGAGTCCTGTGGAGGAATAGGAACCCAACGGCCACTCCCTCAAGGGGGGAGCCCCGTCTTCCTGCCCGAGCAGGCTTTTATTAAGAACACAGATACAGTTTGTTGATTACACTCTGGCAGGGAAGATCAAACAAGTAGGTAACTTTCAAAGAGCTGAAAAAGGTTCATGCTGAGTTTGGGGTTTTATAACCTAAAAGCTACAGGACCTAAAAGGCTAGTTTTGTTTCCTGCCCGTGCCTTCATATTCTAATTCAAGAGCATCCTCCAGCAAGCAGATTTCACAGGATCTTGCATATTCTCTGCCTCAGGTCTAATTACTCTGGGGGTCGCTGACTCTGGTCTGGACTGCACCACCCCTTGTTATTTCCGCAGGCCTGAGTTGGGGAGAGGAGACAAAGGCAGCTGGGAGATTTGGATTTCTCACAGGCAAAACAAGGACTCAGCCTTTTCAAAGCCAAGGGGGCAGGGGTCGATCACCCCCTCATTTCCACAGCTTCCCAAGTCCTTACCTGGGGCCTCCACATGATTGTACCTGTCTTAGATTCATCCTCCTCTAAGGAATGTTACCCGTCATTGGCTAACTGGCCAAGCAATGGAGACCTTACGTGGAGCAAGCAGTGCTTCTGCCAGGGAGATAAGCATGTCTCCTGGTTCAGAGGTCTCTCACTCAGCCTTAGCTATGGGAAGTCTCTCACTTAGCCTCAGCTTCCTGAAACCAGGCAGGGCAGACCCCAACAATATTTGAAATGCATTTCAGAATCTCCTTTGCCTAAAACCCTTTCCAGTGTCAGCTGGATACTTATAATCTTCAGCTTTGTATCCATTACTGAATTAATCTCCATCAAAATTCAATAATACTCAGCACTCTCTATCTTTGAAGGAGTCAACAATGGTGGACTTTAGACAGAGTTTTTAGGTCAGAATATAAAGAACCCTATTGAGTTTGCCTGCCCCAGTAATCCCTTCTCCATGATAAGAAATATGCCTTACGCTTACATCATGAAATGAGATTTTCAAAGGGCCGTTACAGGTTTTCTTCCTGTACTTCCATAAATCAGGTATTTTAAAAGATAAGTATAGCTTTTTCTGTGAAGAAGAAAGTGTTGCTTTGTGAGTTTTTTTAATTAGACATGAAGCAAATAAAAACAATATATAGCTAGATCTGCTCAGTCTCACCATACATGAGAATGTCAACATTTTGTTAAAAAACAAAACAAAACATTTTACATGTGCCAAATCAAGTCAAACTAGGTTGTCTGAGATCTGTTGTCCCATGACTTTGAGTCCTTGGAAAGCATCCCAGGTTAGTATGTTAGAGTAACTTTCTCTGGATTTTATATGCATAGACACAGCCCTGGTGGGCAGATACACGATCTGAATTTGAGAGCAGGCATTTTGTAGCAGAGGCCACATCCCACAGTTCCAAGAGTGAAATCTCTCATGTGTTACTTTTTACAAAACTGCAAACCTGTAAGGATGACAGTAAGTGAAGTATCTGCAGTAGGGTATTGGGGCATTTTCTGGAGTCAGCTTTTGTGCCTTACTGTTATGAATTTCTCCAAGTTCAAAGGGGTCATATTTAGTCTGTTTTTCAGCTCAGGAAATACAAGAATTACATTGTAGAGAGATGTAATAGGTAAAGCAAGGAAATTAAGCAAAGACTTTGAAGTCAGGCACCCTGGGTTTGAATATAATCTCAGCTACTAGCTAACTATGTGACTTTGGTCCCGTTATTTAAGCTCTCTGAGCTTTGGATTCTTCATCTTTCAAAGTACCTCAACATGTTAATGTAAACTTTAAGTTAGATAAAGTACCAAGGATATGGTTAGTACCAAAAAAATATAAGAAGTACTTGTTAATATTATTGTGCTGACTTCATGGTAGTGGCGATTTTAATTTAATCAATACACCATGCACAGTGATAGTTTCCATATATATATATTATTGCTAATTTGTATAAGAATCACAGCCAGAAACCACGATTAGATAAATGTTTCTCATTACAGTGTGTTAAATGGATTGGAGAAGAGTCTAGGGACATGGAGATCCATCAAGAGGCTACTACACTGATTCATATGGGGAGTTCACATTAAGATGGTAGCAGTAAAATGGAGAAAGAAAAACTACGTAGGATTTGGCATTTGGAGGACAAATGCTGTAGCTGATTGTGTATGGTGGCAAGAAATAGCAAGGACTCTTACAAGAACCCTTTCTAAAAAAAATATTTCATTTTTAGATGAGGGGAAGGCAGGGAGAAAGTGAGGGAGGGAAACATCAATAAGAAAGAGAAACAATGACCAACTGCCTCTCATGTGCTCCCTACTGGCCTGCAACCCAGGCATGTGCCTTGACTGGGAATTGAACTGGCGACCCTTTGGTTCATTGGGCAGCTCTCAATCCACTGAGTCACACCAGTCAGGGCATAAGAATGCTTTTCCTCTAATTTCTCTGACTAAAATCCACTGATGATGAGGCACTGATCTGGCAGAATATTCTAATGAAGAGGTAAGACTGTAAAAAGACATATTTAAAAATGTGACATGTTAGGTAGCATTTTCCTTCTTCATTCAGTATCAGTAGATATTCCTTGAGCAACTACTAGATTTCATACAGTGCTAGGCATTTGGCACTAGGTATACATAATAAAACTTCACCAATTTCACTTCATCAACTCAAGAAACAATATCCATGCTTATCTGAACATTTTGGTTATAAATATCAAAAAAGCTCACCTTAAACTGGCTTTAAAAAGGGACATTTATTGATGAAATAGTTGAAGAGTCTAAGGCTTTATACACAGATGGATCTTGGTGCTCAAATAATATATGAAGAATGTATGGGTTTGGTTTTTTTTCTGTCTTTTGTTCTGCCTTCATATTGGTTCAATTCCCAGGAAGTTTCTCTGTTCACGGTGGCAAGATGACCACCCGCAGCTGCAGGCTGTCATCCTTACTAGCTAAGCAATCTCAGTGTAGAAAAAAACCGTTTCAACTTCTCCCAACCTCTCCATAGTTTCAACAAATATTGCTGATAGAGATATCAGCCCAGTTTGGATTATTATTTCCCTTCTTGACCTAATTACTATGACCTGGGGTGGGCACTAGTGAATTTATTAACTAGAATAAAGACAAGTGGCTCCAAAAAGAATGATTAAAGTGTTATTGATAGAATATGGGAGAATAAATCGAGTGATAAAAATTACAGATGACAACTATATTACCCAAATGATTCGAGCAAGCATTCCTTTTGTTGCAAATAACAGAAATCCATTTCTAAGCCAAAATAGAATTTGCTGTAAGGACCTCATAGAACCCAAGAGGGGCGAGTGCAGCAGGACCTCACATGGAATTGAAATGAGGAAATGAAAATCAATTGGCTTTAGAGCTGCCTTGCTACTTCTCTTTCTCCTTCTTCCTCTTCCTCTTCCTCTTCCTCCTCCTTCTCAAGACCCATAGACAATAACAATGGTGTGGGGATTTCCTCAAGGAGTGGGGGGTGCTGGGTGTAGGGGAACAAAGGGGGGAAAATTGGGTCAACTGTAATAATAAAATCAATAAAATATAGTAAAAAATAAAATAAATGAATATAAAAATAAATAAGTAAATAAATTAGGAATCAATGTACTTTAAACACAGTTCAAAAGTATGAGATTAGACTTCAATGAGAGGATGCATAAGCCTCAATGTATTGGTTTTTATTGCTGTGTAACAAATTACCACAAATTTAGGTGCTTCAAGCAATGCCCATTCAGTATCTCACATTTCTGTAGGTTGAAAGTCTAGGATAACGTGTTAGATTCTTTATTCAAGGTCCCACATGGCTGAAATCAAGATATCAGTTGACAACATTCTCATCTTGTGTTCAAGGTCCTTTCCCAGGTTTGTTCTGTTATTTGCAGGTTTCTGTTCCTTGTTATTGTAGGACTGAGATTCTGATTCCTTATGGCTCTTAGCTGGGGCCCCTCTCAGCTCCTTAGCACAACTTGCATTCCTTCTCACATGACCCCCATCCATCTCCAAACCAGCTATAGCATGTTGAATCTTTTTTATACCTCAAATCTCTCTGACTTAGAGAAAGTTCTCTGCTATAAATTGTGTTGTTAGATAAGGCCACCCATTTGGATAATCTCCCTATCTCATGATTTACTATGTCATACAACAACATGGTCATGGGATCTCTACATTCACAGGGGATGTAGGCAGGGCATCAGTGAAGAGGGAACACTTTAGACATTCTGCCTAGTGCATTCAGTGTCTTGGACTCAGTGGCCAAGAGATGATTTATGTAAACTAAACTTAACAGGCACATGAAAGAGGATTAGAGATTGCAAATTTCTAGCCAACTACTTTTGGGTAAAGATATGGTGGTCTTTTATGGGGTTGAGATGCAAGTCATTTTTCTTATGTTTCATAGCAGAATGTCAATTACCAACTGATTGTCTGGCATCAAAATGTTTTGATAAATGTCTTCTTAATCAACATCCTTGAAGGTATACATTTTAGGAAGTCTCTAGCTAGCTTACTCTTGATATGACTTCCTAAGTGTAAAAAAAGATGCATATGATGAGTAATAAGCAAATAGGACACGTGAAATATTATGCTGTGACTAATAACATTTCCCAAATTCTTTTTTCCTAGACCATTTCCCCATGTGAAATATCTCTTTATCTATCAAGGAAAGGTGGCCAAGAATCCTTGATCAGGAACATGAGTTGAGCAATGAAAGGTCTTAGTGGTATCCATGAACCTACGGGAAAGTGTTCTGCAAACTGGTGATAATTTACAACCCAGTTCAGTGTTTACTAATGTGAAAGAAAGGGAGAGGGTTGAAGGGAAGAGAGGCTAATGAAGTTCTTGAGAGGTGTTTCAACAATGTGCAGGAGGCCTGGGAAATATTCTTAATAGAAGTTAGTGCCAGAAAATTTCTTCTTCTGAAAAATAGGTTTGCTTTTTATTATCAAATATGGAGAGCTATGTAATCATTCATGTTTCTGTTTTGCCTTGGCTGCCAAAACCTCAGAACTAATAGGTGTGCATCTCCTCCCTAGTTCCTGAGAGATTTTCTTCCTCTTTGCTCTCTATCTGGTTGTTTATATCTTTTATTCTTCATTTTGGCTATCTGTACACATGACATGCAAGTTTTCATACAAATTATTTAAAAGTCTTTGTAGAAGTAGGGAAGCATGTTTTTTAATTATAGAAAATACAGAATGCTACAGTATGTCATAAAAACTGTGTAAAATGAAGAATTTAATATCTTAACTGCAACTGACAGATATATATATAAATATGTAGGGCTTGAAAAAGGTAGGGAAAACATCCAGGGAAGCCCATGAATGGGATAGGGTTGGGAGAAAAGAAATATTTTAAGAGAAGGAAATACTGCTTAATATAGTAACCAAATAAAGCCTTTTAACTTGGGAGACTGTGTTCACTTTTTTCTTTTTTTTAATTTTAAAATGTTTTTTCATTACAGTTCACACTCATCCCCATTTTATGTTAGTCTCAGGTGTGCAGCATAGCAGTTAGACAATCATATACTTTACAAAGTGTCTCCCCCAATATTTCCAGTACCCACCTGGCACCGTACATATTAATTACAACATTACTGACTACATTTCACATGCTGTACTTTACAGCCCATAGCCATTTTGTAACTACCAGAGACAGTGCTCACTTTAGCATTCCTCTAGGCTCCTAAGTCTCCACTGGTTTTTGGTGGGTGACACAGGTATTCACTGACCTCTTTGGGAATATTGATTAAATTTATGGCTCTCCTCTTACACAAACTCAAACATTAACATACATACAAAATAATTTCAAAAGATTTTCAAATCTCTTAATGTTAAGACATGGATTCTTGGTAAGGAACCCTAATATATAAACAATAATATCCCTCTATATCAATATATTCTGGTTTATTAAAATACAGTTTTACAATTGGTAAAATTTAAAAAAATGTTTACTTCACAGTATACTACTCAGAGGAAATATTCTTTGAAAATGTCATTGCTATGCCTTCACTATCTTAATTATCTTAACTCTTATGTTAGCAGATCCACAAATACAGATGCAAGGATTGGAAAAAATTATCAAGTTTCCCTGAATTAGCTTTTTATACATTACTATATTAGATTGCATAACTATTAACAACTTAATAGCTGTCTTTTCATCATCCAGTTGAGACAAACTCCATACATGTTAAGATATTGTAGGTGCATTTTGCCAATGAAGAGAATGGATATAGGTTAAAGTTTAGTCAGGGCCATTCCCGAGGAAGGTAGGCTGCAGCAGGAATACAGGAGATAAAAAGAAAGTATAAGGAAGCCAGGGGTCCCGGGTAAGAGTTTCTGAACAAAACGGTGGATGGCATCGAAGGCTAACTGCTCTCAAATCTGCCTCTAGTTCCATGTACACATCTTTGACTTACTGGTGCTGAATGGAAAAAGGTTTTGAAGATAAGAGAAAAAGGGATTGCCAGTGAAATCTCAGGGTCAGTGGAAAACTGGCTGCTGCTTTGTTTTCCTCTGGTTCTAAGTAAGCTCCTAGGAAATATCCCTGCTCTACACATTCTCCTTCTACTAAGGAGCAAATGACCCTGGGCAGGTTGCTAAATCTCCTTTTTTAATGGAAAAAAATAGAGACTCATTCAATTATTGCCAGGAATAAATCATATAACATGAGGAAATTGCCTGAAACAACAGGTGGAACATACTAGGATGATGATCAATAACTTTAGACTTTTATCTACATCAAGTAGTGTGACTTTAGAAAATTGCTGGAAGGAGCAAGCAAGTGGAGAATCTTACCTAAGAAGCTTGAGAAAATGGAAGAGAGAGAGAAAAACAGAAAGGCTTCTTGTGGTTCTTTTCTGTGCTAGCATCTAAGAAGACAATACTGTCCTCCTAAGTTCCAAGAACAGAAAAATGTACAATGATGAAAAATGTGCAATGATGAATAAAAAAAAACCTTACATAAGGAAAAGTTGTTATTTTTTCTTCAAGCTTTCAATGTATACTTGAGAGTGTGTGTAAGTTAAGTGTGGCCTGTGCTTTATACTCTGATGACCCAGTCTAGAGTGTCTGAGACATAATGTTACAAATCACACCATCCTAAAGCCACCAGCCATGAAGGACTCAGGGTATGGCCATTACACCCTTGGAAGTTCTGCTTTATTGCTTGGCAAATCTATCATACTCACAGAAAATACATGTTGCATTATACTACTAACTTAAGTTGTTAGGATTAGAGACATTATATTTCACACCAAGTAAAGATATTCATTAAATAGCTTATTGAGAAACATTATCAAAACACTGAGTTATAAGCATCTTTATCGACAATAAAAACAAACTGCATCACCTTATACCCATTCCCAGTCTTGAATTTCCTACTACCATAGGTGATTTTCACTTGCTATCTCTCCCCACCCCAAACTCACCATGTTTACAATCATACTATTCTTCTCCAACTTCTATTGAGACCAGCTGCAGTCTCTAATCCCAATTTCCTTATATTTTTAAATGGTACCCACTTTGTTCTGGGCCAAATTGCCCTATTAAATGTGCAGAACTGGGCAGGAACTTCTTACCTTTTGAGATTATTTATTTATTTACTTATTTATTTATTTAGCTATTGCTCCCTCCCACTGGGATGTTGCTTTCAGCCAGCTGTCAATTTCTTCCTTCCCTAAATTTTAACTGATACAGTATTTATTCTCCCAGAGGATCAATGAGGGAAAAACCAAAAGAATCATTCTGCAAGCGGGAGAATTTTAAGGCTATGCTAAGTGTAAAGTATGTATATTTACATGGTGGAGTCCTTCCTGACACTATTCAAATAACATAGGTCTCGCTACAAACAAGCATGCCTTTACAGTGAAGGACATCTAAAAAAGTCTGAACAACCTGTATGCTCTTTCATTACAATGTTTTCAGTTCCAACTTCCCCAAGTCCTGTTGTATTTATGTTACTGGCCAATTGAAGAACCTACAAAGGCTCTTGTATTTTGCATTGCAATTTAAAATTTCTGTCAGATACTCACTTTGATCATACCTTGCACGGCCAACTTTTCTTCTACTTTCTGTAGTATCCAGATTTTAGATGTCTTGAATTCTGGAGTTATCTACAGAATGAAATTATTAGTGTAGGGACATCATCTAGGATTAGTATTCTATATTTCTTAAAGTTTTTTTACTAGCTAATGAATTAATAAATTAAATCATTAGCAAATAAGATATTGCTGTGCCAGTTCTCCAGACTCCACTGACCTCACTCAACCTCAATACCTTTGCCTATGTCGTTTCTTGCACCTGAAATGCATACCGCCTTCCTCTACACCAGCGATTATGGTGTGTACTAGAATCACCTAAAGGACTTGTCAAAACACAGATTGCTTGGCTTCACCCCAGAGTTCTTGGTGTGGGTTCCAAGAATTTGCATTTCTAACAAGTTCCCAAGTGATGTAAATGGCCCTGGCCCTGGCTCCACTCTCTCAGAACACTTGTCCAGGGCTCAGGTATCTTGTGCAGCATACCTCTATCTCACTTTGTGTATGTGTGTGTGTGTGTGTGTGTGTGTGTGTGTGATGGAGTCCTCTCATGTGACTTGAGTTCATATCAATCACTACTATTTATAAGTTCTTTAGTTTTTTAAAGGTGTTTACAAGCTCATTACACACCCGTTTGTTCTCAAAAAACGTGATGCTTTCACATCCTAACCGCAATATGCTGCACATCTCACTTCTCCTTCAAAAGACCATGTGTCTTTGTGACTCTACGTTATTCCCTTTTTTTAGTTTGCCTTCTAGTTTTATCAGCCTGGTGAACTCTAAGATCTCTTAGGTAGGATCATTTTTTAATTCTTGGTAGTTACCACTCTCCATCCCATCTCTTTGCTCCTTAGACCACTGAATTTATCAATATCATAGATGGTATCTGAGTAGGTATAATAGATACTTTCCAAAGGCTAGAAACAGATTGTATGTATTGGTATCCTTAATTCAAGAACAATGCCTCACTCAAAGTATTTTTGAAATAGTCCCAAGTCTTTGTAAAATATTGTATTATGTAAAATCAAACACAATAAAATGAACCAAAAATGTGTTCTAGATAGAACTTCCACGCTGAATTGTCATATACAATATTGAAAATCAATTAGAGCAACATAAATGAACCTTCCTATTAGGCAAAACTCTGGGTTCTCGTAATAATTTAGGTTAGAAGCATCCCCCCAAACAGAATGATATATTTATTGTTGTTTCTGTTTACAAAACTGAGCAGGAAGAGGGAGCAAAAAAAGAGAAATAGTCCCACTTAATCTAAATTAGTTACCTAGATGAGAATTAGTGGAGGAAATATAGGAATGCTTAGATTTACTTATATATTACACATGTAAACAAAAAAAGGATCTATAATGTCAGTGAGAAATTTTTGAAATTAGCTCTCATGACCTCTTATTAATTTCTGCTTTTTAATTTTTTAAATTTATTGACTTGAGAGAGAGAGGGGGACATCAATTTGATGTTCCACGTATTCATGCACTTGTTGGTTGATTCCTGTGTGTGCCCTTACCAGGCGTTGAACCAGCAATCTTGAGTTGTGCATCAGGACAATGTTCCAACTGACCTACTGCTCCAGGGCTCATTTTTGCTTTTAATATGCTTCCAAAAATTTATTTTACTTCTTATCCTCATATCCAAAGATTTGTTCCAAAGATTTGCTTAATTATTTTTAATATATTTTATTAATTATGCTATTACAGTTGTCCCATTTCCCCCTTCACTCCCCTCCTTCCTGTACACCCTCTCCCACCCACATCCCCCCTTTAGTCATGTACATGTGTCATACTTATAAGTTCTTTAGCTTCTACATGTCCCATACTATTCTTACCCTCCCCCTATCTATTTTCAACCTACAATCTATGCTACTTATTCTCTGTACCTTTTCCCCCTCTCTCCTCCTCCCACTCCCCTGTTGCTAACCCTCCATGTGATCTCCATTTCCGTGGTTCTGTTCCTGTTCTAGTTGTTTGCTTAGTTTCTTTTGGTTTTGCTTTAGGTGTGGTTGTTAATAATTGTGAGTTTGCTGTCATTTTACTATACATGTTTTTTTTATCTTCTTTTCTAAGTCCCTTTAGCATTTCGTAAAATAAGGGCTTGGTGATGATGAACTCCTTTAACTTGACCTTATCTGAGAAGCACTTTGTCTGCCCTTCCACTCTAAATAAGAGCTTTGCTGGATAGAGTAATCTGGGATATAGGTCCTTGTCTTTCATGACTTGTAATACTTCTTTCCAGCCCCTTTTGCCTGTAAGGTCTCTTTTGAGAAATCAGCTGACAGTCTGATGGGAGCTCCCTTGTAGGTTACTGTCACTTTATCTCTTGCTGCTTCTAGGATTCTCTCCTTCATTTTTACCTTGGCTAATGTAATTATGATGTGCCTTGATGTGTTTCTTCTTGGTTCCAACTTCTTTGGGGCTCTCTGAGCTTCCTGGATTTCCCAGAAGTCTATTCCCTTTGCCAGATTGGGGAAGTTCTCCTTTATTATTTGTTCAAATACATGTTCAATCTGTTGCTTTTCCTCTTCCCCTTCTGGTACCCCTATAATTTGGATGTTGGAACGTTTAAAGATGCCCTGGAGGTTCCTAAGCTTCTCCTCATTTTTTTTTTATTTCTTATTTCTCCATCTTTCCTGTTTGGTTATTTTTTCTTCCTTCTGGTCCACTCTATTGTTTTGAGTCCCAGTTTCCTTCCCATCACTATTGGTTCTCTGTGCATTTTCCTTCATCTCTTTTATGGTAACCTGCATTTTTCCATCTAATTTGCACCTAAAATCAGCCAATTCTGTGAGCTTCCTGACCACCAGTGTTTTGAACTGTGCATCTGATAGATTGGCTATCTCTTGGTCGCTTAAAATGATGAGTCCTGGGGCATTGATCTATTCTTCTGTTGGAGACATATCTCTCTCTCTCTCTCTCTCTCTCTCTCTCTCTCTCTCTCTCTCTCTCTTTTGCGGGGGGGTGGGGCCTCTGGTTGCTCCTGCTCCTGTTATGGTGAGGGGCAGAGCCTTAGGTGTTAACCGGGGCTGAGCACCCCAGTCGCTAGATTGTGACTTTGTACGTGGAGGTGGGGGCGGGAAGGAACAATGGCAGTAGTTCTGTTCTCCTGGGACCTCAGTCCCTTCTCTGGGATCCTGGGTTGCGCGCTCTGCCCTGGTCCACAATCGCCGCCTCACTGGGTCTGCCAGCTGCCACTTGCGTACTCAGGGTCCACCCGCTACGATCTTGCGCACCCCAGATGCCTTACACACTCCTGGTTGCCTTATGTGCCCAGTTCTCCCTGTTCTCCATGTGCCGCGACCCGCACCCAGCTGCTCCTCTGCCCCTCCTACCGTTCTGGATGAACGGGTCTACTTCAACTTCTTGGCTGTCCGACTTCTATTCAGATAAATGCTCTGTCAGTTCTGGGTGTTATTCTACCTCTAAATTGTTGTTGTTCTAATCTTGGTTATGTGTGGAGGTACGGTGCATCCATGTATGCCTCCATCTTGGCCAGAAGTCCAGATTTGTTTAATTATTAACCTCAAATCCACTACATATTTTCTCACACTTGACTTTGGGACCAAGGCATCTTGGTGGGCCCGCTATGGACACAGTCTTCTCCCTCTACCTCTAGTTTAAACTGTAAACCACGTGTGACTCAATGATATTTAGTACGAGATGGCTATGTTTGGATCTGGTGATCAAAATGTATCTTAAAGGACTAAGAATAGAAGGTTTAGAAGTACTAGGTTAGAGGGGGTCAATCTGAGGAAGTAATCATTTTGACAGCTCGAGTTATGGCTTGTAGTGTGTTTGACAAACTGTTTCTTGTGAAAGTTTTATTGCTCCTGTTGTTATGGCAGGTTCTCTCAGGAAAGGCAGCCTGGAGAGTATTTCAGAATGCATTCTCTTCATAATCCAAATGATAAATCATCTTATATAACATTTAGATACTTCACATTGATGTAGGCAAATTTTCTGGAAACAAATATTGCATTTATTGCCAACAGAGACATCTAATTTCCCTTGCAGTTGATCCTTAAGCATTTATATAATATAGCCCCGTGTTTTTAGAGCTATGCTGGTGATGAGTCAGCCACTTTTACTGACATGGGAACTAAGCAGGGAGAGACTAACTCTCTCAAGCACAAAGAGAGTTAATGTGAACTGTGGAGTCAGAGGATGTAGAAGATTAAAACAAGCTCAGCTTTGCCAAACTTATGTTCCTCAGCAGAAGTAGCTGAATTCTTGAAGTGAAGCCAGTCACTTTCAGATATGCATTTTATTTATGGCGCAACATCTTCACAACGAAGTATATTACTCATGTGTATTGTTCAGAGACACATGACTATAAAAGAAAAAAGCAATGGAACTCAAAAAGCAAATTTTGTTGGTTAACTTTGGTAAAGCCTTGGGTGAAGTTGGTTGAGACCATTTTGCCTTGTGGATCGTTTAGTGTGTAGTCTAATATGTCCTCCTTTTCAGGTAATTAAGAATTAAGTTTTCTGTGGCTCTTTCTATGGAGCACACCTGGGCCTTTCTCCACTCCTTTACCCATTTTCCTTGCCTGTCTCTTCATCCTAATTTCCAAGGGCCCTTCTTTGCCTCTGTAACTTGTGTCCTGAGCACATTTCTTGTATGGTTCACTTCTACCTCTGTGATTTTCTAAATAAGCTTTTGCTTGCATTTGAAAAGAATTAAGTTTCCTAAGTTTTATCTGTTCTTCTGATGACTAGGTAATACAATTCTGTTCTTAGGTCACAGAGACATGTATGGTTCAGTAACTAGACACAATACAGCCCTGAGAGAAAGTCAAAGACTTTTTTCACCCTGATTTTCAATCAGAATTAAATTAGACAGTATAGCTACATAATGTTGGGTAAATCAATGAACATTTCTGAGCCTCAGTTTTCTCCCCTGTAGAAAGAGGGTAATGATACTTGGTCTGCAGGATTGTTGCGATAATTAAATGAGAACATGTACAAAGAGATTAGCACAAGGCTGACACGTAAAAGTTTTCAGTAAATGGAGCCATTATTAGCATTGTGAGGACAATGAGACCTTTGAAGATTTTATTCGCAGCACTAGAGACATCCCGTTCTTCCATGTGGTTATTGATTTTGGTGCTTCAAGTATACTTCAACTTCTCAGTCTACCACCATAAAAGAGACTGCCTCACCTATTTCCAACTGCTTGCAGTGTTGTGACCATTTTAAGGGATATGGCAGCAAATCAAAAAGTTGGTGCTTCCCTAACTTCTTAATTAAAAAACTGCCATTATCTCTTCCAAAGTCATTATTTCCACAGATGCCTGAGCAGTGGAAGGAAAAGTATACAGTGAAGCTATCCATTAAAACTGTGTGATTGTAACTATCCTCACTCCCAGTATTTGCTCAAGGGCCAGATTGTTGCCAACAGATGAACAAAGTAAAAGATCTTTGCTTCTCAAATAGTCATTTTCTCTTTTTATGTTCTTAGCACCTGTTTATTTGGCACCCGATATGTGATGGGCCTGTGGAAATAAAAATGAATTTGAGATCATCGCTACCCTGCATTATAGAAAACATTGCATTATTTAATGATGTTTATTAGAGAAAAATACTGTGAATATATAAATCTATTTCAGCACAGTACTATGTGGAAGAAAGATAATAGGAGAAGTCATCATCTTTTTCTGATAAGCTAGACAATAGGGAAGCTGCAATTAAAATCTGGGCAAGTTAGTGATAGCAACCACAAACGAGGAACAAAGTGTAACGAAAGCTCAGAAAGGATGGAACTTACTTCTATCTTGGATAAACCTGCAAGGCTTAAATTAGGCAAGGCAAACTGACACAGATCTTGAAGGAAGAGATTAAGTTAATTCACGCATCCCTCAATCATTTATCAAACCATTGCTATGTACCACACACTACAGTGAGTATCTGAGATACAGAGAAGGTAAAGCTCTTGTCTCTCAGGAGCTCAGGATCTAGTCAAGGAAGAGACAGACATGTTAGCAAATAACTGTAATATTAAAATATTAATATAATACAGTATAATAAATATGTAACATGACTGAGGGAGTCCTTGATCTGACCTTGGGTCTACAGTCATGTGTGTGTATATACGTGTGTGTATGCACATGTGTATATAGAAGGAGGATCTGCAAGGTCTTCCCAGAGAAGACATTTGAGCTCAGTCTCCTTTGAAGAAAAGCAAGACTTCGGAAGACTGCCTTGGAGACTGGAGGAGGTATAGGAGCATTCCAGGTGAAGAAGGAAGGAAACTAAATTTCCTTAGGAAACTGCAAAGAGAGTGCCTAAAGTATAATATAAGAAGATGGGATGTGGGAGTGTGAATGAACATGTAAGTTATGATTTAGACATGAAGGAGAAGAAGCTAAAACTCAGGTAAGGACAAGATCATGACAGGTTTGTACTAAGTAACAGAAACTCACTGAGGTGGCCAAGGTTAGCCCAGCAGCTGAGCCTACTGTGGGTGAATCTGGGCTAACACAGTGTAGTCTGGTTCATCCATGCCCCAGCGTCAGCCACCCCACTCCCACTCCCAGCTGGCTGTCTTGCAGATATGTGCCCTCCATTTCAGGAGCCATGAGGCCAATATCTATCGGTATTGCTTGAAATACACTGGAAACATAACTCGTTACTTAGTTGAAAACTGTTAGCTTTATTTTTGGATATAAATGCTGTAATTTAGATCTGAAAATCAAGAGACATAAAATAGTACTCTATAGGTGGAAGCACATTTTAAATGAATAAGAGACTTACATTTTTTGAGTAATAGTTGAGGAATGGTTTCTTCCATCTTGAGTTGCTTAGAAGAGTTAATTTTCTTTTTTTAGTTATTTTACTGTTGTTCAATCACAGTTGTCTTCATTTTCTCCCTGCCACTCCCCCGCCAACCAAAAGGAGTTAATTTTCTTCGTTCTTAGAACATTAGATTATTTGCCTATATTTTATTTATTCATTGAATTCATTAATATTCCCCATTGGTAGAAGTTTTGCAATTATTTTTATTTTTCCCTTTCTGCTAGATATTTTAAAAATCAAATAAAGCATTGGAGATAAAATTACAAGTTAAAGGTATTTATTTCTCCCTAGGGTAACCAGTAATTCAAGGAATAGCTGAGATAAGAGCCCTTTTTTGTGAACTTTTGGGAATTTGGTAAACTATTTATTATCATTCCATCCATTTCCCAGGTCACCAGTCTGCCATATATACTGCTCAGAGAAGCCTGGTTTGGGGTGAAAGCAATGTCATTTTGTCCAGAGTGACGTGTGTCTCCAAGTGTTTGATTAACCAGGGCAGCCAAAAACAAGGTTAACTATTTAGTCAATATTTTACTAGGTTTTTCAGTTATTACCATTTTATTGTTAATTACTCTATTTTCCTTGTCTTCCCATCTACACAGCTGATGTTTTACGCAAATGGTAGACCAAAGATGAAATCATATGTTATCGGAAACCTGTACCTAGTCTCATTCTGTTAAGGCATGTCAACTGCAGTTAAAAAGAAGGCTATCAGAAAAAGAACCACTAATTAGACTTTTTGAAAACCTTGCCAAGTGTCTTTCAAACTGCTTTTTTTTTTTATAAACTCGTGTTGAGATGTGACAGCAAGAAGATGGAAGAGAACTCCGCAGCTTTTACAGTCTGAAGGCAAATAGGAAAATGCCTCCGAGAGTAGGTTTCACGTGGAAAGTACAGAATCAAACCACAGCTGCATCTATTAATCTTTATTGCTTCTTTATTTCATAACTTTGGATTAGTCATTAAAAATGCCAAAAGAGTCAAATGTTTTCTACAACCAAACAGAAAATCACATAAAAGGCCAATTTACAAACCTCTGCTTGGCGGCTTTCCTGAGGAATGAAAGGCTGAAAAATCTGTGGTCTGGGCTTTCTCACTTCAAGGCAACTAGCAGGAATTTTGTTTAATCCAATCTTAGACTTGGTCTCCCTAGTTCCTAGCCTGTCACTATTCATGTAAAAAAATACAGTATCTATAAATTCTTAGAATGAAACAAAAAACCAATGAAACAATGTGCACTTCAAAATCTTTCTACTGAGTAAGTTGGTTTTGAACTTATAGTAATATTAGTTCATTTAGTTTTAGCAAGCCAAACAATGTAGAATGATGTAAAGAAAAAGATAGTTTTTCCTAGTTCCAGTTCCTTCCCAAAAGCAGCAAGTATCTTGTGTATATCTATCCACATTTTTCAAAATACATCCTACTACATTAGCGTTCCAAGTCAGATGTTTGCCAACATAATCTATAATTTGAAATTTCTATATAATGAAGTGATTTTGAATCATTTTATAACAGAATGCTGAGGTTGGTTTTTTTCTTTTTTCTTTTTTACAAATTTAATTGCTTTTAAAAATTATGGCACTTATAGGCTGGCCTCAAATGTCTCTTCCTCTGGGAAGTCATTTTTATGCCATAAACTAAAGTTATAATTAATTCCTGAGGGATTTAGGAGGTTAAATATTGTAAGTTCCTTGTGGCAGAGAGAGCAACTATCATTCCATTGTCAATAGTCTCTGGCCCAGTGCCACATCCTATTGTGTCATATATATATAATGATAATGAATTTGTTCCCTCATTACTGACAGAAAATATTTCATAACTAATTTTTGGAACTATAAACTAGTCCTTAAGCACTAAGAGAGCAGAACCGTAGATGGTGCCTGGTAGACAAAAGTTGCTTCCTATTTGTGGAATGAAGAATAATATCCCTCTAATCATTCCATGTAGCTCCAGCATTCCTGGCACACCATTTGAAAATCATTAGTGGACAGGATACCCACAAAGGTGCTAAGACATCCAGTTTACAGGTTTGAGTTTTGCAAAGCCTCTCTGTTTCAGTAACAATTTGATATCACTTGGCTTTCCCATTCTTCCCTGCTTCTCTTCCATACCCCTGAGAGTTTCTCTTCAGTCTCCTTCAACGGGACAGCCTTTAGGAATGCAGTATAGCCCTCTTCATGCTTCTTCTTCTTTTTTTTTTTTTTTGACATGCTCTTTTTTCCCCAGTTTATTTTTTTTTTTGACATGCTCTTTTTTGGAACAATCTTATCTACTTCTCTGGTCTTGGTTACTAATGTGTTGGTGACATCTGCATCCTTATTTCCAGAGCCCACCATTTTCCTGAGCTCCAGAAAGTATTTCTAACAAATGCTGGGCAATCTTACTTTCATGTTATTTAGGTGCTTCAAACTCTCAGATATAGGACATTGTCTTCTCTAACATCATATCCCATAAGTGTGCTTCTTTTACTGTATCCTCTATCTTGGTTAATGACATTGGCTGTTCTATCTAAAAACTTACGCTCATGTTAAATGACTGTCATCTCCCTGACATATCACCAGTTCCTGTTAGTGCTACTTCTTAAATAGCCCTCAGACCCAGTCCATATAATTTGTTCCCAAAGCCACTGTGTTGGGTCAGAACCTCAAGGTCTCTCACATGCATTGTCTGTGATCTACAATGTTGATTTAAAAATCTTTTTGAAGCAGGAATATGAGAATTTCATTCCCCTACTAGAAAAATATCAGCAACTCCATTGCCTAATTTTGTAGTACTCAGAGACAACATTAAGGTTCAGGAAGAAAATGTTGGCACTTCTAAATATATTTACTATTTTTTATTATGCAACATTTGATATGTACTGAAGAATGTGACCTATATACAAGTTATAGAGTAATAATAAAATAAATGCCTGTGAACTCACTGACTTGCGTCTTAGAAACTGTTCAGACTCCCACTTACCTTCATTGTCACCTCTCCCTTCCTTCTGCTTCTACTGACCCGCCCCACCCAAATTAAAGTTTATTTTTTATAATGTACTTACTTTTCATAATGTACTTACTTTCGATATAGTATATTATTTAGTTTGTATATTCTTGAGCTTTAAAAAGTGGCATCTTACCATATTTGGTCTTTATGACTTGCTTTTCCCTCAGTATTACATTTAAAAGATTCATTCATAGTGTTTCATGAAGCTAGAGCTCATTAATTTTTACTGAGGAAGAATATTCCACTGTGAAAATGCATCAAAAGTTATTCATCCACTCTCTTGTTGATGGATATTTGGATTCTTTCCAAGTTTAGCAGATATGGACAATTCTACTATAGGTAGTATTGTAAGTTCTATCAGTGTACATTTAAAACTCTCAGGGATACACCTGGCAGTAGAATTGCTGTATCATAGGATAGGCAATATTTAAAACATAATATATTAACAGTTATACAGGCACATACTTTATTTTAAAATATATTAGAGATATATCAAGGGTGAGTGCCCAAAACAATATTTTTTTCTAAATAGAAATGCATGATGGAAAATGTTTGGAGATCACTGGTTTATATAATAAATGTTACTCCCAGACCTAGCTCCAAATTCCCTCTTTTATTTCCATTGTTCCCCAGCAAGCCTTGTGCTCCTGCTCCTACAACCTCTATTGCATATCTGTCAATGTGATAGTGCTTATCAGGTAGAGTAGTAGTTGCTTGTTTCATGCCATTCTCCTCACCTAAACTTCATAGTCAAGAGCAGGATTGCAGCCTCATTCACTTTTATATCTCTAATAACTAGCCCAGTGGTAACATGTAGTAAGCAAAAGATTAAATATTTACTCAATGAATGAGCAAATGTAAAATGGCAGCAATACCATGTTCCATAGCTGAGAAGATAAATGAAGTATCACAAGAAAGTTTTGCGTACTCTGGGGGAAAAGTATTACGTAAATTCAAGGTAGTAGTGTTTTACAATAGCACTTAATCAATGGTGTTCTGCAGACTGAATATCAAAATACATGTTTTAGTATTGAATTAATCATGAAAGTCAACACTGTATTTGCTCTTTATCTTCACCTAAGATGCACTAACACCATAGCAAAACAATGGAAAATTCTCTTTAGTTTCTAACTTATGTTCTCTTTAATAGTATTCCTAGGAAGAGGAGGAGATTGTGTTAGAACAGAAGGTCAGCTGACTAGGAATCAGACAGACCAAGATTTGTCTCAGTTCTGCCTTTGGCTAGCCATGTGATTTTACACAAATCACTCAATTTCTCTGATAATGTGTATAATAATTAAAAGAGCTATTGCTTATTATTATACATGTAATATTATTATTATTATTATGTGTCAGGCACAATAATATGCAATTTACATGGACCATCTCATTTAATAATAGGTAACTGTTATCCCAACTTTAGTAAATGAGGATCAGAGAGATTATACAACTTGCTCAAGGTCCTATGGACACAAGTCATTTATCATCCTTCTCTAGAACCTGTGTTTTTTAATTATTATACTGCTCCATTTTGCCCTGGTTTCTTCCCCCAAGGAGATTTGACAGGATCAAATGAAATAATAAATCTCAGGCATTCTTCACTTTTTAACACTTTATGCATTCAACAAATATTTATTTAGCATTTAACACATACCCTGTTCTGCAGTAGCCACCAAAAATGGAAAAAAAAATTGAATTATACAATCAGCAGCTAGAAGTTCTTGAAATCTCATTTAAAACCATTAATAAATGACAATACCTCAATAATGACTGCTTTTTATCTAGGGTTGGGGTTTAGGGTAATCCTCATATAAAGGAGATGCCCTTCACACTAATATACAAAGGTTGACTAGACCTTTTCTAGGTAGATACAGTTTTAAAGAATAAATGAAGATGCAGGAACAGCCAGATCAAAGACAGAAGTGGTAAACATGTGACCTGGGAAATGATGAGTCAGCCAGGATGTGGGGCAGCATGTAGCAGGAGATGAAGCCAGAAAGAACAGTAAACTAGAGGCAGACTATAAAGGACATTGGAGTTTGGATTATTTTAATGGGCTAATGGTTATCATAGAAACATTTTGATTAGAAAAGAACTATGATGTTGACCATAAAAATAGCAAAAATGATTATTGTTTTTATAAAAATAATAATAATAATGGAGAGTTTTTACAGAGTACTTAATATGTACCAAAAACTATATTTATACATGATTTACTTACTTAATATTTGAAGTTACTATATGATGCAGGCACCATTTTTACACCATACACTATGTTCTTTGCCACAGTCTCACTGTGTCACAACACTGGGTGACTCGAGAATGTCAGCACAGTAGTAGGTTAAGTAAAACAATCCTACTGGTATGTGTGAGGGGCTAGGAGACCAGCTGAATTTTTGTTTTGTTTTCTGAATTTGCATTTACCTAGAAAACATTATTTCTTCTTAATTTATTTGGGATGGTTTGAGAAGATGCTGGTAGAGATAAGGAGGGTAAAACCCTCCCTTGTAAAGCTTTCTCAGCATGTCATCACTACTCAGGAACATGGAAGAAGGGGATAGATTTCCAGGGCATCTTTACCAATTGTTAGCATCTGCAGCACCTCAGTAGAGCTCATGGGGGACACCAATGGCACTGAAGTGGTTGTGGGAGCATGATAGGCCCAAACATACCTCAGGCTTTCAAGCATGGACAAGTCTATTCAGACACGTACTGGCGTGTCTTGAAATCACTGCTGACTCCAGCTTTGCACAACTGCAGACACATGACAGAACTTGTCATGCATGTCTCACAGACACAGGAAGTCAGTAGATAGTTTCCAACTCCATATGTTTTACTGCTACCTCAAAAAAAACTAAACCTTATGGGCAAAAGCAGCCCTTGGTCCAGGTAGGAAAATATTTTGCCAACAAGAACTACTCAACACACATGCACTGCAGGGAAGCTCGGTGTGAGTTTGTTGTGCTGGAGCTTCTTAGCCTCACAGCTCCTTTTCTCTCTCCACAGTTGGAAACAGATGTACTGGGTCCTACGTGTAATGAATGTTCTTTTTGACAGGCATGGGATTATTCATCAGAGACCCAGAAACTACTCTTGGGGATATCTTTCCTTTTCCAACTATTTTCCTGGCTGGGGAAGAATTCAGAAATTTGGACAATAGCTTGGACTTAAAGACTAGGCAGATCCTTCACCTGAAGTCTGCACAGATATTTGTTGTTAGTGAGAAACCAGATAAAACAAGTGATGACCCAGATTTGGTGACAAAGAAACAATGTTCTGGGGGTCAACACACTGAGTGCACACACAGCCACACACATGTCACACTCTTCCTTTGTACATTCAGGGAGGTTGCAAGGTTTTCTGGACATATCCCTATCTGTTACTAATCAAGCTCTTTGAGGGAAACACTTTTCTATTTTTTTCATTGATTGTACTTAGTATTTACAACATAATAGATTCTTAGTAAAATTTCTTTCACTCATTTTTCAAAAATATATATCAAGCACCTGTCATGTTTACTTACAATTTAAAGGAACAAGTGAATGAATGTCAGACTAAAACAGCAAGTGAAGCATTTTAAAAACAGCAATCCTTGTAACTTAACTTTATCAGCTTCTTAAATAATCTTGCCTACCACGAGTTTATTTGTAGGAGTTAGCTTTGTTAGAATATGTGTAAAGCCAACAACATACACAACTCATCAGAATTCTTTGTCTCCTTTAGTGCTTCTTGTCCTCCTACATCTAACCACAGTCAATGGTCCATAATAAAATGTGAACCACAAATGCCAAATTCAGGATTCCTGTTTCAAAAGGGAGAACAGGAACTAACATTTACTTTCTTTTTAGTATGTGCTCTGTTCTTTCACAAGTTATTTCATTTAATTCTTAAAATAACTATTTGAAGTAGTGTCATTATCCTTGTTTATATCTATGAAGAAACTAAGTTCACATTTCTGTTAAGAGAGGCAGCACTTTTTTTCATGTTCTTATATGTGCCTCCATCTCTTGACTAGGGTTGTTGGAAAAGGCTTTCTTAATGGAAAAGCAGTCTCAATCCTTGGTCTTGTATCTATATCTAAAATCCTCATATTATTATGTGTTGGGCTATAGTATTGATATTGTATGTCAACATGCAGATGTAGTGTAGGGGAGTAACAAAGTAAACCATACTTAATTATTAATACAGTGGTTCACATTGGTGCCTGAGATTTTCTTTAGCAAGCAGGGCCTTGACAAAGTAAAACCCCACTCAGAATTATTTTGAAGTCCTGCCCGGTGGCAGTGAGACCTGGATGTGGAGTCCTGAACAGCTAAGTCACAGGAGGAGTAGAGATCTCCCCAGTCTTCCATTCTCTCCAGCCCATTAAGAAGGCTGTCATTAAAATCACTAAATGGATCAAAAGGTGGGACAGGCATGGATGATGAGCTTAGTAAAAAATGAACAACCAATCTCTAAAGTTTCTCTAGAGACTCTTCGTCTCTTTCTTGAACATTCACCTCACATTTGTTTGAGGAATTTGTGGCAGTTCCTACATGACAGAGAAATCGAGCCAATTATCAGGATTAATCAGGCTCTCAGCCCTGGGCATTGCCATGATCAACAGCACTTCTGCACAGGACAAGGAAGTGACTGAGCCAGGCCTGCCCCAGTAAGGCCTAGGGCTCCTTCCTCATTGGTGCAGAAGCATCTTATTACCTTAGGTCAGAGGAACTCAAAACTTTTGGTGAAATATTTAATAATTCCTTTGTGGTTGTGATAACTGGGTGCTCCCCTGAATCCTCTATAATTCTTTTTATTTAAAAAAAAGCCTTAAACATTACAAACAAAATGTTCCCAGCTTCCAATTATTTTCCTCTCAACTACACAGAGTATAAAATAGTATTTCCATTAAATGCAGATTCCGAGTCTATAGCTATGTTCTATGTCCATCTTCTTTTATCCCCCAGCTACAGCAAAACTCAAAATGAAAAACAGAAAAGCTTTTTTGTTCTTCAGTAGAAGCAGATTATAAATGCCTATTTAACTGCCTGGATTTTAGTCACTGTGAACGATATGGCGGGTGAATGATTTGATGCCTGAATCAAAATAGTATCTACCCATTTAAACCATACATATAAACAAGTCGCTTAAAATCTAAATAGTGTACTCTAGGTAAATATGCTCTTTAAGATATGTTTTTCACTCCCTGTATTTACTGACCAGCTGCATTTCTAAATATTTTACCTCCTCTCAGATTACAGGAGGGGAAAGGATTTCATGATGAGGCCTAAGCATTAGGAATAATCAAGGAAGAGATTCTTTATAGTATGACCCAAAAGGCTGTCATTTAAATGTACAGACCAGGAAACTTCTTTTTAAGAAAGGAAAGAACTGGCAAAATTATTGCTTTGTCACCACTTCAGAACTTGGGGTCTCTTTGGATTGAGTTAGATCCTTGCAGACTATATTGCAGGGCAGAGTTGAGGCTGTGGTTCAAATTGCTAAAGATTTATTAAATTGCTATACACCTGGCAGGGGTGGGGGGATGCAAAGAGTGGCATAGAACCCATGTTTTACAGATGGCCTACACGAAGCAAATGTAATGTCATCCCAAATGAGCCTAGGGAGCAGCCTAGGCTCTGTGATGTTATTCTACTTACTGAAAACTACAGCTGCCATCTGTACCTCTGGATAAATGTCCAAGAAACTATGCATATTTCCTAGACATGAATATTTTCAGCTTAAATGTGGTAGCAACTTGCCCTAAGTCTCTGCTTCAATGTGTTTGAGCATGAGTATCCTATGTATTTGGAAGGGACATCTACCTATGTATTAGATATCATCATTTGCTTCAGGAACTACAGTAAGAAATGTACTATAACTTGGAAGCCTATTTGTTCATGTTTAAAACCCAGTCATAGAATTAGCATGCCAGTGCTCTCAGAAGGAGCAGGACTGTCTGTGATAATGTTTTCTTGTTCTTGATGAAGATACAGAGGCCCAGAGTTTTGAAGGGACTTGTCCCAAATTGCTTGCCAAGTTTGAGTAAGGCCACGTCAGGTTTGCTAGTTCCTGTGACTCAAGTCCAGAAACATCAATGCATAATCAAAATACTTAAGATGGTTGAGAGAAAAGGTAAATTCTTGTTTGGGAACAAAGCAAGCAGCTTCCAAGTTAGGTTGGCTTTGACTTTTGGTGGAAATTGGGCAAGTGGACAATTGTATTTGAGGCTCTTAATAATTGCTAACACATTGGGGGACTGGATAACTGTTAAGTTTATTCTGATTTTAGAGATTGCTACAAAGCTGGCAGAAGGTAATCAGACTCTCCAAGCTGTCTAAACTGATACAGTCTGACCCCACATTCAGTGTTCTTAACCAACACTCTACACTTGTATCCTCATCTCTTTCTTCAGCTATTTTATAACAACACTCATCTTTTTCAAAGAATTCATGATTCTTAACCACTATACTTCTTTTCCAAACTCTACATTCCTCCATATGTCCATTAACTTACTTTTTTCAACAAGCACATGGAAGTTATCACAAACCAGAACACAAAGATGAGTAAGACAGTTTCCTCTCTAAAGTTCATAGGTTAGTCGGAGAACATAGTTTGCAACACAAAATAACAATTCAAAAGTATAAGATTGAAATTCATTTACCTTTGAGGATCATCTGCCCAGTTTTGTGGTTTTTCCCTAGGAAAGCAAATTATGTGTGCTTTTATGCATATGCTTCATACACTAAGTTTGTAAGGTAGACAGAATGGACAGAGGCTCCAAAGAGACCCAAATGATGTCAATAAATACCAAGGCCATACTGTCCTGCCCACCACAGCCACTTGCTCATAGGTTCCTGACACACACTGGGAGCACAATACATATTTTTTGACTGAAAGGCTGAATATACCTACTCAATGCCAAAATTGGGCTTTAGCCTCAGGAGTCCTAATCTTAAATCCAGCATTTATTCTATTGTATTCATTTTCAGTGAATATTACTTCTCTCTGCTCCTTAAAACAGAGGGGTCTCATATATTTGAGTAAAAGCATTCCAATTAGTTAATGTTTATGAAGCTATTACCCAATATATTAACAAATTTAAAAAAGCCTCTGTTCAAGCAGAAGATGATTGGTCCTCTAGGTGTCACACCTCAGCTGAGTAGTAATTCTTGTCAGAGGGCCCATCAGACATGTCAAAGCTGAGATTACACTATTCCCTTGCAGAATGCCTGCCTTGGGAGTTCTAATAGTAAGGAGCCAGAGATGTGGCATTTTCTAATGGCAAAAAGCCCAATATTTTCATCATTAAGTTATGGACATTATAAAATTAGTAGTTATAATGATGTCAATGATGATAATAATGAGGTTAAGAATAACAACAAGAAAAAATGACTACCATTTATTGCAGTCCAACTATGTTCCGGCAATGTGCCAAATAATTTACCCATGTTATCTCAAGCAAACTCAAATAATTCAATGACAAGGAAATGACAATATTATCAACTCCAGATCACAGGTAATGAAGGCACAATGGCTTCCATTAACTCCAAATATTCAATAAATATGATTCACTTTTGACGGATGTGTGAATTCTCTGTATTAGTCACAGCCATATCCATCAATCCCTTCCCCTGCAAACACTCACATAATACTAGACAGAACACAGGTGTCTCAGCAGTAACAAAGGAAAAACTAGCAGTGATTAAACAAAATATTGAAGTTAATTAAACAAAATATGAAAACCTTAGGATGCTTCCCAACTCATTCTATAAAGCTGGCTTTACTGTGAAACAAAATTCAGAAAAAAAACATATCCTACTACTATCTTCCTACTACTATCAGCCTCCTACTATCTTCTTGCTCTGAAATTCTCTATGTGCTGCTTTTGTCATTTAACATAACTTTTCCAGCTCCTTTCATTATGTCCACATGATAGCCAGTGGGAAAAAGCACAGAGAGGTGGAAGTCAAATTGTTTCTTTTACAGGCATACACTGGACTTTCAACACTCACTTCTGCTGACATCCTGTTGAACTGAGCTACATGATCACAACTTACAGAAGCCAGGAGATTTGGTGTTTTAACTATGCTGTCAGGTACCAGCTAAAATATAGCATTGCCGCTATTAAGGAATATAGACTCTAGAAGTCCCTAACCCACAAAATATAAACATCTACAAAATTCTACTTAGACCAATCCAATAAATAAGATATTGATTATGTTATAGTTTTTAAAGGTCAAAGGCCAGAAACATTTTCTATTTTGTTTTTCTGTTATAAGATGGAAGGAGCTAGGTATTACATTGAGGAAGAAAGGGTCTCCTGGGTCCTGTCATCAGAGTTCAAAGCTATATAGATGCTCAGAAGATGTGAAAATGGGGTATGATTGTGTAGCATTTGTAATTATGTTATCTCCTAAGGAACACCTAAATCACTAAAACTCTGAGTTCTTTGATCCATGGCCAGCCAGGTACACCAATATTTCTTTGAGTCTGCACAATGTGTTCAGTTCACGATTAAACATCAGAGCAATTTTTGATATTGCTATAATCTATTTCCTAAGAAATGCTTCCTTTCTCTGATTATCATAGTGAAGATTTAGGATCATGAACGTATTTAAAAAATTTATAGTTCTGCTACAAAAAGTAAGGAGTCTCTTTTTCTCTGTGAAGAGATCTTAATGAAAGAGAGATGAAGGTAATCTGTGGAAACATGTGTTTGATGGAGGGAAAAATTTCATGAATATGTGTGACTGAGTATGACAGAAGAGTTAGAAGATAGGTATTAAAAGAAAACTACAGTGAGCCCTGGTGGGGTAGCTTAGTTAGTCAGAGCGTTGTCCCAATACACCAAGGTTGCTGGTTCAATCCTTGGTCAGGGCACATGCAAGAATCAAACAATTCTGTTGTTCCACTGAATGACTCAGTGGAGCAACAAATCACTGTCTCTCTCTCTCTTTCTCAAATCAATAAATTAAAAAAACAAGTACAGTGAGTCATAAAGTCTAAAATATTGGATAAAAGTGCCTCTAACCCTAGCTTGTTTGAATTCTCTCTATAGTTCTACCAGCCTGATGTTTTGTTCAGCTTAAGCATAGTTGAGTTGCAATGTAGAATCATTAATGTTACATCTTGGACATAATTTTTGGTGGTTTTTGTGACAGCCAGTTAGGATCCTACTGCCAATGCATTGTTTATGACTTTTTAAAAACCAAAACTTGTTTGGTTTGTTTCTTCTATTTTGTAATTGTCACCTCTTTACAAGCATTCTCAGCAGACAGGATGGTTGAAATATTTTTAAAAAGGTATAATTTAGTCTAATATCTTTTAGATCCTTGTATTTCCCAGGGCAAACTTATGTTCTGGATATTTAAGGTATTTGTTCAAAACCATAGTCAAACACTTCCAGCCATCATTCAGTATCCTGGGTGTCACTAGTGGACATGGCATGTGTTGAAGATGAGCTGACAGATCCCACAGCTGTGACACTGTCAGTCAGTCATGTGGCTGCAGGCAAAGCACAAGAGTTTGACAGTGCAAAAGACAACAGAGATAATTTTGAGTGTGGGATACTCTTTTGGATAAGAACTGCAGACCCTTATTTTATTACAGAAACACCTCCCTTGTACTGTTTTTAGTTCCTTACAATATCAGTAAAATTGCAATCATGTTGAAATTGTTATTGATTAGCACTTACTACTAATAATAATAGGTAATAATTATTGAGTGCCTGCTAAAATGCCAGGCAGCCTATTAATTGCTTTACATGAATTATCTCAAATGATCCTCACATTAATTCTGTGAAGCTGCACTATTTAATGTGTTTATAGATGAAGACATTGTACTCACAGTTGGTAAGTGATAAAGTGGGCACTTCAATTCAGTCCTCTGATTTTTTAAATATTTTAGCCTATTTTTAAGTTTTTTAAAATTTTCAACTATGGTTCACATTCAATACCATTCTGTACAAATTTCAGATGCACAATAAAGCAGCCAGAAAAATCACACACTTTACAGAGTGGTCCCCTGGCAGCTTCAAGCACCCACCTGGCCTCACAGGTATTCATCATAACATTGATTATATCCACACCCCTGAGATTACTCTGTAACTACCAATTCATGCTGCTTAATCCCTTCACATCTTCACCCAGCCTCCCCAGCCCCTCCCCTCTGACCACTGTCAGTCTGTTCTTTGTACCTATGAGTCTATTTCTATTTTGTTTGTTTCCTTATTTTGTTCATTAGATTCCACATGTAAGTAAAATCACAGGGTGTTTTTCTTTTTCTGACTTATTTCACTTTGCATACTGCTCTCCACGTCCATCCATGCTGTCAAAAAAGCAAGATTTCATTTTTTTCTATGGCTGAACCCTCTGATTCTTAATGGATATATTTCCTTACCAAACCTTCTGCATTAAGAGAGAATAAAAAAATTAATACTGTTTATGGAAGCCTTCTTTAACATGAGATATTTTTTCTTTTCCTTCCTTGTAATAAATTATGTGGCACATGACATTCAAAGCTTTTTTAAGCCTACAACAAAACATCTTTGTCAAGTAGCTATTGGTAGACCTGAATATTTTATTTCACTTTGAATTAATGTATCTACAGACCATCTGATACTAATCTCTTTCCAGTTTCATTTCCTGCAACTCTACAATTAAACTGTGTAGTTATCCAACATCCTGTGAGCATCCACACTTCTGGACCTTCAAATGCACTGTCAGGAGTAACCATCTTCCCTATTTATCCATTCATGAGCACCTTTTAAGGAGCCTTCTGAGACTCTTTCAGGCAGAATGTCTTGCTCTTACTCTGTGATCCCATGTCAGCTCATATATATCTTGATTACATAATATTCTAGTATTGTGTAATCAATACTAAAGAGTATTAAAAGTATAATATAGCCTTGGCTGGTGTAGCTCAGTGGATTGAGCATGAACCTGCAGACCAAAGGGTCGCTGGTTTGATTCCTAGTCAGGGCACATGCCTGGGTTGCAGGTCAGCTCCCCTGTAGGGGGTGCACGAGAGGCAATGACACATTGATGTTTCCCTCCCTCTCTTTCTCCTTCCCTTCCTCTCTCTCTAAAAGTAAATAAACAAAATTTTTAAAAAACTGTAATATATACTTATGTTAAAGAATTAAAACAGTCAAAATCTGGTTTAAAACGGCACACCTCTCATGCTTCACACAGGCCCTTTTTAGGCAACAGCTATTCCTATGAGAGTTAACACACCGAGAAACAAGTGCACATAGCTCTTCATATTCTTGCAAGTTTGGAAGCCTAACAAACACAGTGTTCTGCACTGTGGGGGGCTCCACCCGCAGGGCCCCCACCAGCTGCCACGAATGAGAGTAAGTCTAGCAAGACATGATCTGCTTGGGGAGGAAAAGTGGCCGATCTCTCAAAGGAGAAGGGCCAGGAGCCTTTTCCTCAATGGGCTTTTATTGGGTTCATTTTGCACAGGAATACAGGTAAAGCTCATCAACCATTGTCAGACAGTAATAATCAAACAATAGATAACATACGAAGAACTACAAGTGCTTATTCTGAGTCACGGTCTATTAGCTAAGGGGCTACAAAACTTTGGGAAACAAACTCATTTCCTACTCTGACCCTTATCATTTAATTGAGATCATTCTTAGCAAAGCAGGTTTCACAGGATTTTCTGTATTCTTTCTTAGGCCTGATTACCCTAGGGAACCCGCCCTTTCCAGCATAGGGCTGCACTGCCCTCTGTCATTGTTTCAGGCTTAAGTCAGGCAGGAGAAGTAAGGCAGCCAAGACAATAGGAGACTTCTTGTAGACAGAATGAGGACTCAGACCCTTGAAAAACCAGAGGGTGAGGGTCCATCATCGCCTTTTGCTATAGCCCCCCAAATCCTTCCCTGGGGACCCCCATGATTGTGCCTGTCTTAGGTCATCCCTCCCTTGAGAAATCTTACCTGTCATTGGCTAATCGATCATGCATTGGGGGCCAGACAGGGTGAAGTAAAAGGGGCAGAGGCCATGCCCCTGCCAGGGAGATAAGCTTTGTCTCCTTAGTGGCTTATGGTCCAAAGGTCACTCACTCAGCTTAGCCATGGGGGGGTTACAGCTTCTGAAACCAGGCAGGGCTGTTCCCAACACTGTACCTTGTCTGTTTGTTTTACCTAACAATATTTTGGACTTCTTTCTATATTAGTATAAACTTTATTATTCTTAATAACTCTAAATATTTTCATATGATATACCATAATTTACTTAATCATCCTCCTGTGATGGACATTTGAACTATTTCTAGCCATTACAAATGATATGCAGTAATGATCTTGTTTGTATATTTATACAGAGTGAATAAGAGAATGGGCCTTGACATCGCATTTCCTGGGTTTGAACCCTGGTTTTGTACTACTAGCTCTTATAGCTTTAATCAAGTTAATTAACCTCTGTATGCTTCAGTTTCCTTGTATGTAAAATGGGAATTTGATAATAATTTCATAGGGCTTCTCTGAGGATTGAACTACTACCTGAAAAGAGCTTTGATGCCTAATATATAGTAAACACTCAATGACATTTACTACTATTATTATAAAGAGCATATGTCTTTAAGCATATGTTTGAGTAGATAAGTCTTGGGTGTAATTCCTAGGGCAAAGGGTATGTGCATTTACAATTTTTACAGATACCCATTTTAATTAGGTTCCTTTAAAAGCAGATTCTGAGATAAGGATCCAAATGCAAATAGTTTATTTAGATGGTGAAGCAAAACTGAGTAGGGGAGTAGTACAGGGAAGGTAATGCAGCCTAAAATAGGTGTACTATCAAGCCCATCACCACTTTGGGCACTTGAAGTTCAGTCCTGTTGAAACTGTAGGAAACTGTAGGAAACTATAGGAGCCAGTATTGACACCAGCCTCAGAGTTATCCGCTAGTCAGAGGGTGAGGAGGCCAGCTATGGGTACAGACTTTTGCCTTGACAGAGGAGTCTGAGGGCCACTGCACAATCCTGGGAGCAGGATGATTTTATCATCACGATGTGCTGGGAATGCTCTAAAACCTTAGTTATAAATACTTCTCCCCTCAGGGTCATCACGCTGTGATTGCTCCCCTATATTCCACTACCAGGGAGGTATTAAGACCCCAACATTTCTGCCCTATTTCACAGGTGGACACAGAGGTCTTATTGGTCAGAGAATGAAAGAAATGTCGGTGCTAACTGTTGGAAGCCTGGCCAGCAGGCACTAATAGGCAAGGGAGAGAGGATATGGTTAGAGTACCAACAGCATCTGTTACCTACAGTTGAATCTGCCCCATACAGACAATCTACACATGTTCATGACCGTTTTAACGCTCAAAGTTTTGCCCATAGTAGTGAGAATTTCTCTGTCACTACTGTCTTTCATGATCCCCTTGTGTGGAGCTGTGTTGCATAGCAGTCTATTTTCAGCTCATGCGATATACTGAGTCAACCCATCTGTGAATCAGACCTGGGTTTTATTGTTTTTTTGACAACTAGTTAAGGGAACCATCTGCGAAGTCATAGGTATGACCTGAGGGAGAGACATTTGGCTTAATGAGTTAGGTAATATGGAGGGCTGAGCTGCCAGTTCATGTAATTTAGTTACTTGTTCCCTCCGGACATGCTTATGCTTGACCACAAATGTACCTTTTGTTTGATGGATTACTGCTGTGCCCATGCCACCTAAAGACCTGGAGGATCAGCTAATAGCCAGTTCGTGATAAGCAGCTCCTGTGACATAGTCACCTGATGTCCCATGATCAGCCTTAGTTTCTAGTAGGTCCCACAGCAAACTAGGAGCTTCTTTTCGAATGATAAGCACCTCTTTGAAACTTTCTGGCTTTCACATCACCAGTGATAACTGAGACTGTCATTTTGTTTTTCTCAGTATACTTATAACATTAATAGCCACTAGCCTACTCTACTGTCCTTGTAATTTCCCCTCTCCTGTCATCTCTCATATTCTAGAGATAGTTCATGAGCCAGTGCATGCCCTCCTTCTCATATCCCAACCCATGTTAGTAGGTGCTTATGACATTTGGAATCAGGCCATCACACACTGAAATACAGTGGCATGGAGATACAGCCAAGATGCCAACAGCTTCTGCTATGATATTACTAACTTTTCACTTCACATTACCACAAACGATAGGTAAGATGGCTATCTTTATGCATCTGTACTACCTCAGTGTATTATCTAATGTTTGGTCTTTACTAATCTTGGCTTTTTAAAAATAGGACCCTGTTTTATGTGCATTTCTTTATTATGAAGTGTATATATATATTTATTTAACGTATATGACAGCCATAGTTTCAGTCTGAAAAATCCATTGGCAATCCATTTTTTACATACTTTGTTCACTTTTCTGTCTGGTTGTTGGTTTCTTTTCTAGTGATTTATCAAAATGTTCTCTATAACAAGGGAATCAGCCTTTTGCCAAGTGCCTTGGAAATTCTGTCCCATTTTCATATTTATACTTTTTTAGTTGCTTATGATATTTTTTCCTGAAAAAAAGTTTCTTTTATATAGCTATGTGTTTTAATCTTTTATTTAATGCTTCTATGTTTAATTATTTGCTTATAAAAATCTCATTGCTAAAAATATAAAAATAATTCTGATGTTCTCTGCTTATTTTCATTGTTGTATTTTAATTATTTGCTTATGTTATTATCTCTTTTTCTATGCTTTAAAATCCTGAAAGCATAATTTCCAGGACATATAAAACATTAAATTAATGACAGTTTCTCCCCTTCCTCATCCTCTTTTTTTTTTTTCTATCTTATATATCTTTCTAACCACAGTACCTACCAAGGTATATAGTACACACTCAATCAATTCTTGCTCACTGCAAGAATGAACAAATTATGTGGACTTAAATAAATTTCATCTTTTAGAACAGTTTTAGATTTGCAGAAATATTGTGAAGATAGTACAGAGAGTGTCATACCTCATTCTCAGTTTCTGCCATTACTATGAGCTTTAAATTAGTATGGCACATTTGTTACAACCAATGAACCAATACTGATATGTTATAATTAACAGAAATCCATACATTATTCAGATTTCCTTGGTTTTTACCTATGGCCCTGTTTCTGTTCCAGAATCCCATCTAGGATGTCACATTATATTTAGTCATCATTTCTCCTTAAGCTCCTTTAGACTATGACTGTTTTTCAAAATGTGTCTTGTTTCTGATAATGCTGACAGGTTTTAGGTGTACTGGTCAGGCATTTTGCAGAATTTTCCTCTATTAGGAATTGTCTGATGTTTTCCTCATGATTGAACTGGGATTATGGATTTCTAGGAGAAAGACCACAGAAGTAAAGTGCCATTTTCATAACACCATATTAAGAACACATTCTATCAACATGATTTATCACTGTTGATGTTGACCTTGCTCAGCCTGCTGAGGTAGCATTTGTAACTGTGAAGTTACTCTTTGTGATGGTTAATTTTATGCATCAGTTTGACTGGGCTAAAAGGATGTTTAGATAGCTGGTAAAACATTATTTATGTGTGTGTCTGTGAAGCTGTTTCCAGAAGAAATCAGCATTTCAATCATTTAGACTGAGTAAAGACCTGCCAGTGCCAGTGTGGGTGAGCATCATCCATTCTGTTCAGAGCCCAAACAGAAGAAAAAGGCAGAAGGGAAAATTCTCTCTCCCTTTTTGAGCTGGGACGTGTGCCTTCTTCTGCACTTGGACATCAGACCTTGTGGTTTTTCGGCCTTTGGACTCCAGGATTACACCAGCAGGTCCCCAGTTCTCAGGCCTTTTGTCTCAGACTAGGAGTTACACCATTGGCTCTCCTGGTTCTCAAGCCTTCAGCCTTGGGCTGAATTATATTACCGGCTTTCCTGGTTCTTCAGTTTGCAGATGGAAGGTTATAAAGGTGACTTCTTCACCTTTATAACCATGTGAGCCAATTCCTGTAATAGACATCCTCTTATACAATGATGTAGATCTATTTATGTATTTATCTATCTTATTTAATCTTTTTCTCTGGACAACTCTAATGTACATTTTTTCTCCTTTCCATACTGCTCTCTTTGGGAGAGAGTCATTATACAAAGCCCGTATTTAAGGAGTGAGGAGTTATTCTCCACTTCTTCAAGGATGGAGGATCTATGCATTTGGAATTCTTCTCCATGGGACATTTGTCTGTTCTCCCTCATTTATTTATTTATTCAATCATTTGATTATATCAGCACAGACTTATGGGTATTTGTTTTATACTTTGGGTTACAATCTGATATTATTTATTTTGCTGCTCAAAATATTTCTTCCTTGGCCATTGGGAGCTCTTTCAGTTGGCTGCTGTGTCCCATATGCATCTCTCATGATTGTGTTTTGTTTTGGTTTTTTATTCTTTCTCACCTTCTGCCACTCCAAAATGTTCTAGGCTCATTTTACATATGTCCTGGCCCAGTGCTAGAATCAACATTTTCTCTGAAAGTCCTGGTTCCTTTTACTGGAGGACGGTGTTAGAAAGAAAGATCTGGGTTCCAGATGTGCATGCCTCTTCCTGCCAGGGTTGGACTTACTTTTTAAGCAGATAGCCAAAACCAATACAATACTGTTTACTTAATAAATAAATGTCTAATAAATTTACAATATGCTGCACTGTGCTTGAATTATGAGTTTAGTCTGACAGAAATAACCACTCTGGCAATCAATATTTCTTGAACAGGTTTTTACAGAAACCTAGCATTCTATTTTTAGCTAAAATTGCAAATGAAAAGAATGCACCCTCAAGGTTGTTACACTATATCCAATTATGGCATAGAGTATTTTAGAGGTTTATTTTAGAGCTTTATGAGTGTGTGCTGAAACTGTACATTTCTGAGAGAAAGAAGCACCTTTCTGAGATTCAGTGGCTCTGATTCTTTCATATGTAGAGAATAAAGATAAAAATGCCAGGTGAGACCCTGACACGTCTTGCAATGTAAAGATTTTCTATAACTAAAATAAAAATAACCTCAAAAGCTGTAACTCTTACCCCATCTTGTTACCAATTTTTGAACATCTCCATTATTGGTACACAGAGTGACATTTGGTCAATACAGGTGACTAAACATTCAATGACCATAAATGTCCTTCACAATAAAAATGCTGTCTTGTGACTCTAATCTATTCTGACTTGCCAAGCACAGGAAACATTTAGTACTTTCCTAGGACATTGATTAATGAGGAAACACTTGGCTTCACAGTTAATGTGAATTATTATAACCTCTGGGAGCCTATTAAGTTTATAAGATACCAGTTCTATATAATGACTGCATTTATTGGTGTCTGCATTCATAACACAAGAGCCACATCTCCATTTGGCTTGACTTCAGTTTGAGAAATGCAACTCTGAGCTAATTTTTGGCAATGCACGTCATGTGCTAAATGCAGCTCTCTCTTCCCTTTCTTTCCTTTTGGCTTTCGATTGATTTTAGTAATGTAAAAGGGATAGTGGAAGTCAAACTGACCTGAACTGACTATCCCATTTATACACACATTTAATTCAACCCTAATAACATTAGGTCTTAGCATTAAGAGCTAAGCATTACCTTAGCTATTTTAAAGCTAAGGAAACAGCTTTGAAGACATTAAGTAACTGGTGCAAGATCACACAATTTGTAAAGTTATACAAAATTTATGCCCAGGTAATTTGACTGCAGAGCCTACCTTTTCTCCCTCCAGCAAGGGCTCTCAGAACTGGTAGTATGTGTCAGAGTAATTTAGGATGATTTTTAAAAATATTGATGCCCAGGCTCACTCTAAGAGATTCTGGTTTAATAATTCTGGGGAAGAATCTAGACCTCAGCAAGCTTTAAAATCTCCCTGGCTGATACTAATGTGCAATCAGGTCTGCACCAGAGCATCACACCACTCTTATAATTATGCCCAACATTTAAGCAGCACCCTTAGAGTTTTCAAAATTGTTGTGTTTTCTTTTAAATGCATAATTTGTGTAATCCTTAAACCAGTCAGGGATTATTGTGCCCATTTTATAGAATAAGAAACAGAGACTCAAGGAATTTAAAAATCTTAGTTGATGCTAGAGAATAAGTAGCTGAAGCCCAAGAAAATTTGAAGAGAGCCGCCCTCCTGTTTTTACCTTTATTTAAGGATGTCCTCATCTTGGTTCCTTTGGATTCCTCCACCTGTTTCCTCCTCTCCTGTTTTAGAGTTAGTTGGATGCCCTTTGAAGCTATTGGCCATGTGTGGGTAGACAGAAAGGGTGGCTGTGAGGACCACAGTTCATTACTAAAGCAACATAAGTTAGTAGTACAAACAGAGTTGAAGGTAGAATTTTGACATCTTAAGAAAAGTGACGTTGTTTCTTTGAAGCTTAGATTCAACAATAAAATGGGGAAAATAATAATACTACCTTACTGTTTTTTTCATAAAATAAGACAATATGTATAAAAAGAATTTATAAATTGAAAGGCATTATACTTTATAAGCCATAGCTATTTTATTTGTAATGACAAATTTGGAAATGTATTAGTTTCCCAGAGTTTCAATAATAAGTTATCACAAGCATGGTGATTTAAAATTACAGAAAATTATTCTCTCTCACTTCTGGAGATTGGAAGTCTGAAATTAAGGTGCCAACCCACCTCGGAAGGTTCTGAGACTCCTGTTCCGGCTTCTAATGGCTGTTGGCATTCCTGGTGTGCCTTGGCTTGCAACCGCAACACTCATCTCTGCCTTCGTCTTCCCATCACTTCCTCTTCTACGTCTGTCTCAAATATCCCTCTATCTTTCTCTTATAAGAGTATTCACATGGGATTTAGACCTACCTGAATAACCCAGCACAGTTTTCTCATATTAAAATCTTTAACTTAATGATATCTGCAAAATTGTTTTTTTCAAAATAAGGTGATATTCATAAGTTTCAGGAATTAGAATATGGACATATATTTTTCTTTTTGGGGGGAGGTGCATCATTCAACCCTCTGCAGATATTACAAGTATTTCTCTTTTCTTAAAATCAATATGCCACCCTGTGATTCAAAAACTGCTACTTGACAGTAAATTTAAGTGCCAAACACTTTTATGTGGTAAATAAGGTCTCTGGTCCACAATCAGCTCTGCTTCATCCCCTAAAATACTCAACAGAACTTTCTACCATTTCCTGAGTATTCCCCACTAACTTCTACCCCTGTTTCTTTATGTATGCCATAGCTGTTGCTTACCTTCCCTCTCTCTCTGGATTTCATCATTGGTTTTCATCCTCTTCTGTGAAGTATTTACTAAATATTAAAAAGAACAACTCTTGTTCTTTTCTTTCCATTCTGCTATATTTCTTGGCTTCTACCTTTGATTGCAGTGCATACTGCAGGCTGAATTTGACCACTGCATGAGGGGAACCCCCCAAAACCCAGAATTTATTTATAAAAAATTGTGTATTTGTTCTTACATGCCTAAACTTCAGTCACCTCCAAAGTACTTTCCATTTGATGCAATACACATATTGAGACTTTTTTTCCACTTCTCAAAACAGTTTATGAACTCATCAATTTTCATGCCTTTTAGTGCTTCTATTATTTTTGTTTAATCTCTTCTACATGGCAAAACATTTCCCTTTGAGGGATTTTTTCATCTGGGGAAACAACAACTACAAAAGAAGTCACTTGAGGTGAGATCAGGTGAATAGGGAGGGCGGGGCCCAGGGATCATGCTGTTTTGGGTCAAAAATTACTGAACACTCAGCGCAGTGTGGGTGGGTGCACTCATAAATCATCCATAATGAAGTGGGCAGAAAAATTGAAAGAGTCTTCAAAAAAATTCACTGAAGCTTAACATAGCCTCTCACACCAATGCCAGCTGGCACACTGATACAGATGAGTTCCTAGAACACTCACCTAGCAGGAGAAGCCTGCACCATAAGTGGCCCTCCCTCCAGAAGATAATTCAATTTGGGGGGGAACCCCCCTCGTAGTTGAGCACTTGTCTGCTTTTCCACTAGACCGAACTTTGTTTTGGCTATATCTTCAGAATATAGATGGTGACATTCATTGTTGTACCACACACCATATGATAGAGATGGTGACTTTCATTGTTGTACTGCCCACTATAGAACATATGGTAAGTTCTGGAAAAGCTTGGTGAACCACAGTGAATGACTGAGCACTGCTCTCAGGTTCCTCCGTCTACTGCTGTGTGGGGCAGCTAAGTAAGGGCCGTGATGACTTACTCAACTTTCAGTGGTGCAAATTCTACTGAAACATATGTCTTAGTCTCTACTTGGGCATGTTATTATTATTATTATTATTATTATTATTATTATTTAGAAATTTGACTTATGGGCCCCTTGTTTCCCTTTTTTAATTTGGTAAATTTTTGTGGTGATTAATTGATGTATATTCTAGAATTTTATTCTATGAAAATACTTTTTCTTAGATGGCGATCATTGTATTTGATAGTGAGTTTGTAGATTTGCTCTGGATGGTGACCAACATTTCTTCCATCATCTTACCTTAGATAACACCGTGTGAGGGAGTTCAGGGCAGACAGAGTCTGCGTGGGTCTCCGTTCTGTCCTCAGATCTCGACTCTGTGCTTTGATTAGGTGCTACCTTTTTGAAGTTTCATATATCTGTTTTTCTCTTCCCTTTTTCCCATCCTTTTTGTGGCTAAATCTCTTTTCAGTCTTGAATTCAAAATCCAACATTAGGCTTCAGAAAGTGTCAATAATAGACTGAATATTGTCCCATTTCCTGAACATTGCCAGTGTTGTATATGGTGGGTACACACTTTCCTCCATGATTTTCTTTTTTTTAAAAATTTTTTTTATTTTAACCATTGTTCAAGTACAGTTTTCTCCTCACTACTCCCATTCCAGCCCACCCACCCAACCCTCCCAATTTTCAAAAAAATTTTCCTTTTGAAATGAACACTTTTCTCAGATTCTCCTATACTGAATAGACATACACACATCCTTCCTGGACCATAAATTCTTTTAGGTAGAAACTGCCTGTCATTCATCTCGACAGTGTCGTTCATCTGTGACAGTGCCAGCACAGTGTTTGGCACATAATAGGTAGTCAAAAAAGGTACATAAATTAATGACAGCAAATATCCATCTTTGGAGTTGGCAAAATGATGCGGACCCCAGCTGGTGGGATCCACGTCATTACGGATGAAATGAGACATTCACATGAACTACCGAGTCTGGAGGAGGAAAAGGGAAAGCATAGCTTTTCTCTCAAGGGGAGCCAAAAAACCTCAGCCCTTGCTCCAATGAGCTTTTATTGTCTTACTGGGCACATTACAAGAAGGTCCTCATTAACTATGCACAGGGTCGCTTTAGGTGGTTAGCTTTTACAGAAAACAAAGAGCCAATGCTGCTAATCACATCACAGAAAAGTGATATTTGCAAATGAAAAGGCAAAAGTGGTTGAATCTGTTACACTCATCCTTGGAAGGTTTAGCATGGACTTTAGGAAGTTGCTTTGCAGTAAATGTCCTCAATTCAGGGTGAGGGAGTTTTAGCAGAAAGCAAGACTCATAGTGGCTTAGGCACATTGCAGGCCTGATTCCTCACAGAAGAAACTATCCATGGGCTTAGGTCTTGTGCATCTCCAAGTGGGAGCTGGGCCCATGCCACACAGAATGGTCTCCTACAGCAAAACATCAACAGACAATGGAAAGCTCTGATCTCTCTTTCCAAATGTTATACCTACTCAATTTTGTGATGGCATTTTATTGAAATAACCTGTCTTTATTTTTTTTCCAAGAAACATCTAGAGACGCTCAAAGAAACTCTTGGTTGAAACCAACACAGTTCCAATTCCTGCTCTGGATGACGTATGTCCATCCTATAGCAATAATGAAGACTGCTGTTTCCCAAGGCCTACTTTGGGGATTTAAAGTTATAGGTATATACGGATTTACATAACAAGACAGAAGGCCACCACACTCCAAAAGCAATCTTCTTCAAAAGCCAACATCTTCCAGTGTCCCGAGTTTCAGCTGTATCACGTAAACCTCTAAACTTAGGGTGAGATCTCCAGAAACATCCCAGAAAAGATTTGTAAATCTTTTCCCAGAGGGTTGGGCATTGGTGTCATCCATAGGTCACTATTTTTCTCAAGAAGAATCCATGCAAGGCTCACAAAACTATAATTCCTGGTACATACCTTTACAGTGTGTCTACATTATTCCTATTTGTTTTTTTCCACTGATCCAAAATACACTTACAATAAATAGTCAAGTATCAATACAATCAAGTCCAGATTACTACCACCTTGCCACTTGGGCTTGGAGAGGTTTATACAAGATGTATTTGGTTATGTATTCCGATACCTCCTAGTACAAGCCTGACATTCTTCATGGAGTACACAAATTCCCTATGGCGGGGTCCTCTGAAGGCTGCGCTTGTATTTTTCACTCCTCCTCTAGTGCCTTAAAGTAGAAATGCAGAGCTGTAAGGCAATTCCTATATTAATACATACACCAAACCACACACATTACATTTTGTGTCTCACCTCGGACAGGAAACAAACAGGATCTTGAAAAGAAATGCTTACCACATTGTGTTCACAGCGTCTTTCCTCCCTCAGTTCATCACTTATTGCAATATAAAATGGTCAACAAAAGGTACATAATAGCACTTTCAAGTAGTCTCTGGTTGTTCAATCTACATTTCCCATCACACAGTTAAAGCTGTGGACAGTCATTGATTGCTGCACAGAAAAGAGGCTGACACTCAGAACAATACAAAGCAGCCATCCTTCAAGGCCCAGCCATGATGTGCACGTAGCAGAGAACACCCACCACCCCCTCAATGCCAGCAGCCTGCCCGCCCACACAAAAGGAAATACTTATTGTCCGTGATAGGAGCTTGGGGTTTGGCAGGGATCCAAAAGAGACATAGGGACAGAGGTCTGCGAGATAAGACATAAAATTAAAGTTAATCTGAAACAGGCTTTGTATCTAAGGAAACATGTTAAAGAAAATTAGGGAGAAAATTGGTAGCTGCAGGTTATTTTTGCAACTCAAGGCTACACCTCCATGGGAGATGTGGCTGCCACTGAGATGTGGGGGAGGTGTCCTCCAAGTCCCTACTACTCAAAGATCACTTCAAACGTACTTAAAATTCCCACCATTGCAGGCACTGCATCTAGAAAGTTTGTTGAAATGTTGAAGAGTGTGATACAGAAGAACATTGAAAAATGCAGTACAGTTACACCCCCCAAAATAATTGGTGTGAACTTTATGTGTTTTCTCCCCCAGGTTATTTTTTCAACTTTGTTTTTCTCCTCCAGTCTTTCATCTACATCCCTCAATTTAGGTCCATAGCAGTTTTTCACAGGTGTTATTGAAATAACCTTACAACATGATTTTTGTTTTCACCATAGCCCTCTGCAACTTATCTGTACAGTACTGCTAGTATAAATCCAGAATAGGCCCTGTTAGTTCCCTGACTAAAACTCTTAAATTCCCAGTTGTCTGCAGGATAATGTCCAGGCAAAAGCATAAAAACCCTTTCTAATCCGGCCTGTGTTTATCTCTTCCTACCCTTCAACCCCTCAGAACTTCTTGCACTGGCTCCAAAGCAGAGTAATCCTCCAGGTCTCTGTCTTCTCTCATGTGATTATCCTTTAGCCTGCGAGACACTTCTCCTCTCCCAAGTCTCATCAATTTCCATTTACCCTTTGAGACTCAGCATGGGTGCCATTTCCTTCAGGAAGCCTTCTCCTGCTGTAACTGTTTTATATATACTGTGGCTCACCATTGCAACTGGTTTCCTCTCTTCATCACTACTAATCACATTGCATCCCAGTTGTGGGTATAATTATCTGTGTTGCCCACTAGATAGCAAACAACATGAAGGCAGAGGCTCTATCCCCAGTATCAGCACCACATGGTATGTACAGAGCAGGTGTTTAGTAAACATTCCTTCAATAAGTCCACATGCTCTTACTGGGCCTTATTCTTCCTTGGGAATTTTCACTTGTATTTTATCTTTTATCCTTTACAGAAATAAACCCAACCTTGTCCTTTTGTGCAAGAATGGTCCAGTTTTTAGAACAGTCTTTAAGTATCAGGCTAAGAAAGGTGAACATTATTACATCAGACAATTCAAGGAGAAGGAGAAAGTAGAGATGAGAAATGGATAATGAAAAGACAGATAGTCAAGAGACAGAAAGAAATGGAGATTTTAAGACATTTATAATGATGTTATAATAAAATAGATCTCATTTTATTTCAAGTTCTATAGGGGAAAGGGAACAATAGATGGTATTATTGTCTGGTGTTAACTATGTAATATATTCACTATTCTATGTGCTTTCATGCATTAATTCATTTAATCCTCAAAAGCACTCTAGGAGATATGTACTACTAATATCCTCATTTGACAGATAAGAAAACTGAGGCACAGAGAAATAATCGCCCAAGGCACATAGCTACTAAGTGGCACAATGATATAAACCTAAGCAGTTGTAAACCAAGACACTATGCTCATAACCACACCAGTATACTAGTTTTTTTATTCATGATAAAGTTAAAATGCAGAGGGGTAAATATTTGACTAAGTTATAGCAGTTCACAGACTCTGATGGCAGATTGACAGTCAGGGAAGGCTTCACTCGAGAGGTAAAGAATGACCACCAAGTCTTAGAGGAGTAGGGATTGACCAAGGAGGCATGAAGTGTAAAGTATTTTAGGGAGAGAAAATGGTGTTTGTAAAGATGAGGAGGTTGTGGAGAAGACTCTACCATCTTGGTCTGGAGCTGCATTTATGGCTGTATGTCAAGTGAAGGGGAGATAGAGAGAACGGGAGGACCAACACTGGCAGCCGTGTATGTTGCCTGAGTCTATACCTCAGTGGTGTTAGCCTAGGCTTCCCAGCAGGCTTTGATGAGACCAAGTGTCTCTCACACGAGTAAGCCTGGCCGCAACCTCAACTGGGCACTTGCAAGAGCGCAGAACTGAGATGCTTAGGAGACACCATCAGGGTAAGAAATGTTCACCGACAGCATCTTACTACTACCCCCTTTTCATATCAATGAGGACATGCAGGTTCAAATAGATTAAGTGATATAACCGGGTTTGTACAGCTCCTTAGCAGCAGAGTTAGGACTAGACTAGTAGATGCAGTACTTTCCTTAGAAGAGCTGGTGATCTTTCAAGGTAAAAATCAAATACAGAAACACACTGGTGTCAAAAACGACACAGCATTTCAATAAATGAAAAACAGACAAACAGAAGCTGTGCAATTTAAAACCTAAGTGCTGAAGGGTTGGCTAAAGATGAAAATCAGGATATCTGACAGGCCCCCTGGAGCAGGTGAGATTTTAGCCAGGTTTTCTGAGGCGAGGGACTCTGGCTGGAGGCAAGGAGGTCCTGGGAGAAAAGAGGTCCTGGATGAAGTGCATGTCTTATGATAGATACCACGGTGTGTATATACCAACCAGTCTGGTGTGTTTTATGAGCAGGCAGCTTGATATAGTGCAGACAGCAGAGACGTGGGCATCGAATAGAATTGAAGTCAAGCTGTTGCATTCATCAGCTGTTGGGATCATGGACAAGTTCAATTTTTTGAGCTCGAGGGTTCTCCTCTATGGAATGAGGTAGAGTTTCTTGTTATTATAAATATAGAGTCATTTTGTGAAAATTTAATACAAAAGAGGAACTAATATCCCTGGGTCTCCTTTTTCTTTACTATTTATTAAATAAATGTATGAATTAATAAATGAGTGGGTGAATGCCCCGTTAGACATTTTCAAACTCATCTGAGCAATGGAAATGTGGCACTTAGCAGTGAATTCAAGTACGATGTGGAAAAACATCTCTCTCTGTCTCTATCACCTCTTGTATAGCTTGCCTAGGTGGAGAAAGGAAAGCAGCAAGAGTTCCCAAGACCAATGAGGGATGAGGGCTATTTGATGAGCCAACTAGAAAAGGGAGTAGGTGTTCCACAGACTTCTGAGAACTTATTTCTAACCTTATGAGAAACATGTACCCTTATCAGGTCCATGGTCAGAGAAGTGTTTGATCCTCATATTCTATATCAAGAGTGACTGGAGTTTTACTTCTAGTCACACTTCAGGGGAAAATATTCAACAACCATGTTTAGGGTTTCCAGCCATGCAGTGAGATGTTTTCTCAGGTTTGGCTCTGAAACACCTAAATGTTGCTCCTGCTTATACTCTGCCATTTTAAGGAGAATTGGGAAGGCTCTGATCCTACAGACACACTGATGACTAATCAGAAAACTTAAAAAACGGGTTTCACAGTGTAAAATATCATGAAAATTCAGGGTTGGATAGAACTTTAAGGTCATTCAGTATAATGCTCCCAGGTTTGGGGATCTTAAGAACTAGTAAAATTTCAGAGAGCAAAACAAAATAAAAACAAAAATAAGGGATTGACCTAGTTGGCTGTGTTAGTTTTCTAGAGCTGCCATTACAAATTACCACAAACTAGAAGGCTTAAACAGCAGATATTTTTTGACTCATATTCCTAGAGGCTAGAAGTCTGAGATCAAGGTATTGGCACATTTGTTTTTTCTGAGGTCTATGGGAGAGGGCTGTACTTCTCCCTTAGTCTCTGGTAGTTTGCTGTTATTCTGTGGCATTCTTTGCTTTATAGATGATATTTTCCCAATGTCTCTACTCCATCTTCTCTTTGTCCAAATTTCCTTGTGTCCAAACTTCCTCCATTTATAAAGAAACAGTCATTCGGTAGGGCTCACTCCAATGCACTCATCTTAACTTCATCATCTGGAAAAACTATGTCCAAATAAGGTCACAGTCACAGGAACTGGGGATTAAGACTCCAAAATTTTTGGTGGGACTAAATCCAACCCATTACAATGGCCAACTCACAATTTAGTTACGGAAGAACATTTAAAAAAAAAAAGAAAAGAAAACCCTGCAGCCTACTATTTTCATCATTTCAAAAAAAAGATATTTTTGCATCAAAAATTTTAGAAAGATTATCTTTTCACTGCAAAGGGCTGCCTTTCACCAAGAGCAGCTGTAACCTTACACCAAACAACATGAGAGCAGAGACTGCATTGCTTTTACTTCCTAGTCTTTCTCTGGGTTGAGCAGGATTTTGTCACAGACCAGTGGGGATCTATGGAAACAGTTTCCTTGGTACACTTCGTCTAGTACAACTGCTTGACCACTGATTAAACCCCCTCTGTATGCAAACAAAACAGACTATCAAGAGGTTGTTCAATTGACATCATACTTCTGATTCTGAAATTATGTGTGACCTAGTTCCTTTCCCATTTTCTATATTTTCTTGCTCTTGTGTGCTATGTGCTGTTTCTATGCTACTTGTTTTTTATGAAATCTCACTCCAGGAATTGAGCAGAGCATTCTAAAACATCTTTGTAGCCTCTGAAATCCAAACTTCAGCTTTATGTTGCCCAATCTGGTTTATAAAGCAATGCTGACTTAATTGGTCTTTCACTGGATTTTATGCAAATGATTCTGAGATTGCATAGAAGAGGAGTATCCCTGTTCAAAGATAATGATTGTTCATAAGCAACCAGTTGAATTCTAGGACCACTCTTCTCTTATTTGGGGGAAGGGACAAGTTTGCTTGCACCTTCAGAATATTAACCACGTTGACCTTGGATTCTTAGAGTTGGTATTCACATCCAGTAATTGACTTGCCTAGAAAGACGTATACACAGGGAGGGTAGATTATCAATTGTGAAGCAATTTTGGGAAAATTCAAAAGGATGGGTAAAGATCATGGCTTACATGTTATTTGGTCATTTCTCCTGCATGTCATTTCATTTTTTTCAGAATTCTATTCTCTCACTACTGGTTCGGTGAAAGTAGTCAGAGTTGAAATATCAAGAGAAAACCTTTACAAGAGAAAAATAAGGGACTATTAGGAGTCAGGCTGTGGGTGAAAATGTTGGGCGAGGTGATTTGATCTCTGCCACTTCTTAGCTGCATGATCTAGGGCACAATGTTTATACTTCTTGAGTCTCAGTTTCATCATTTATAGAATGGAATTAATAACATGTGTTCCATGGGTATTTGTAAAGATTAGCATATCTGTGGTGGGGGTATTGGTGGTGTGCAGGGAAACTTTAAAGAAGCAGAGTAATCTTAATGTACTTTTGCCTAAAGATGACAGTTTATCCAAATGCCACAAGAATTGTGCTTTATGCTGGCATCTAATTTTTTAAAAATCTTACTTTCTTCCCTGAGTTGAGTAATTATGCAACACCTTATTTGAAAGAAATGATGAGGTTGCCTTCAACAAGAGTAGAATATATAAGCAAGTATGTGTCATTTCAGACAACTGGAAGGACACTGAATGGCAAGTTGTTCAAGGTCTCATAAGAAATTTAGAATTGAATGTGTTTCTGGCAGACTTTCAGGCTGAAATTGCCACTTGGTATTTAACAGAGTTAAATTAATGAATATCACAAAACTGCATAAGAAATCAAACTTATCAAGCCCTTCAAAAAGTTGCTTCCATTCTGACCAGAAGCAAAATGTGCTTCTTGGCATATGTAATTTTATTTTAGAATAAGGCAAAAGATGTGCATCTATTTTACTGCTACATATGGATTAACATTTTTTATTTGAAGAATGAAATTGTTGGATTAAAGGAAGTATTAAGTAGGATTTGAGGAATGTAGAAGGTATGATAAAATTTAAGGGAAGATACCAACAAATGAACTTTCTCTGTTGTATTTATTCCCAACACAAATATACTTTTTAAAAAATAGTTACTTTATTTTTAAATTTATATTGAATTTATTGAGGTGACATTGGTTAATAACGTTACAAAGGTTTTAGGTGTATGATTCTATGATACATCATCTGTACACTATATTGTGTGCTTACCACCCCAAGTCTCCTTCCATCACAGTTTATCTCTCCTTTACCCTCTTCTACTTCCCTTCACCTCCTTTCCCTTTAGTAATCACCATACTGTTGTCTGTGTATATTTTTCCTTTGCTTAAACACTTCCCTTTTTTTACCCAAAACAAATGTACCTTTAACTGAAACATTTGAAGAATTTCATTTTGGCAGGATTTTTCAAAGAAATTTTTTCTGACTCATTTCAACATCTTATATAATAAAACCCTATCCATTCACAGAAAAGTCTTGATATTCAGGATAGAGTTTTTAGTCATGTTAAAGGTATTTCACATTCCTGCATGAACACTGACAAATGAACTTAAGGAGCTGGATTCTAATTAAAATAATGGTTTCTCTCTATGATCTTGTCATCTAACAAGATGAGGCAGATACATGTTGGAGAAATTGATGGTGAGGTGGCTCATAAGGAAATTACAAGGCCACAAAAAGGCTGCTACAATGCCATCAATCGTGTGCTCACCAGAGCAACCAAGACCCTACCACATGCTGTGGAGAAGACATCAGGCTGCTCTAAACTGACATCTCAGTGCTGCCACTTACTTAGCTGTGTGACTAGACAAGAGTCTCAGTTTGTCTGAGCCCCGGCTCTCTCTGTACCAGGAGGAAACCAGTCTCTATCTCGTGTGGATTACTCTGGAAATTAAGTCTGATAATGTAAGGGTCCTTGCACATAATGAGTAGCTCTCCTCAAACTACATGAGGAGGACAATGATCTGGGAAAGTTTGGATTTGGAACTAATAAGCTAGATCCAATTTGAGCTGTTTTGTTTTTGTTCTTAGTTTAGCTCTAGTTTGTACTCAGTAGTGATTGAGCATAAATGAAGCAGTGAACCTTGTGTCTGCTATCAGGAGCCAATCATCTAACCACAGAAAGCACAAAGATAAAGTACTACTTGATATACATTTCAAGATCATCTGTGGGTACGGTATTATGTTATTTGCTGGAAAGATGCAAATGTAAACTAAAAAATGTTTCTACTGTTATGGAGGTTACCATTAGTGGAAGAGAAAGAGAGCAAGGCCATGTTTGTGCTTAGAGAGCCTGGTATGATTTATATGAGTATATGAATACTGTAGACATACTTTCACTTCTACCAGTTTTTCTCATGTACTTCTCATCTGAGGTGGTTGTACTTGGGGTCCACCATGTTAAATAGATGTCAGCAGGTGGCGGCCACTGCTTACTAAACCTCTACTCAGGCACTGTGCTGAGCACTTTGAATACTCTTGTTTAAACCCCAGAGCAAACCTGTGATGTTTACAGATGAAGAAACACAGAATTAGAGAGGTTCAGGAATACGTTTCAGAGCAATTCCAGAGCAAACCTCTACTCTGTCAGAGTAAGTGACAGAACTGGGACCGAAAGGCAGGTCTGTCTGCCTCCGGTCATGTTTCTCCTGTAAGTCTGTGCTTTACTACCTCACTTCTGCATATTTCACCCTAGGGTGCTCCCAAATACTTATTCATAGATTGATTATACATAAATAAGTTGCTGGAGTAGAGGAAGCCCTTTTAAAATGGGCTCAGACCTATTTTGAATTTTCCCATCCCAGTTGAGTGGGATTTTACAACAAAGGTTGTGCACTTTGCAGTGCAATCTCAAATGTCTTTTACTACGATTCATAGAATATGTTTCTCTTACTTGATCCTTCATATTATATAAAGTATTTGCTAAACATTGTTAGGACCTTATGGGGTCTCAGTTGATGATCTCACATTGGCATAATTTTTTAATCTTCCTTTCCTTGAGCTATGAGTAAGGTTGCAAAGAAGACCATGCTATTTTTTATGATTATTATTTTTAGAGAAAAAGAATGCTATGGGATTCTTTTACAAGTTCTAAAATAAACATAATGGATCAAGAACACAGTTCAAGCCCTGGGGGGTGTTTTATTTAAGCCATAGCGGATGTGTGGATATATTATGGAATTGACCTTGTTTCCATACCCTCGAGCAGCTTCAGAGATGTTAGTTGTCTTCATATTTGAGTACTGGAGGAACTTTTACTTGTTTATTGTTTTTTCTTAAGATTCACTTTTTATCAGTGAGCGAGAGAACCTCTACACAGAGTAGCAAGGCGTGAGGGAGTGAGCCGTGTTAGAAGTGCTAAGCCTTTAAAAGTCATTGAAATGTTTCTGGCTGCTTTATTAATATCTAACGGTAAGTCTGAAGATGTCATCTCCAGTTGTGGACAAATGTGTTTATATCAAATGAGAATTACAGGAAATGCATTCCAAAATCAGATATAAATAAGTTTTGGATTATAGTTCCTTTACTCTTTCATTAAACAGTCATTAATTGTGTGCCTGTGTGATAAATGATAGTTCCCTGCTTTCTAGAAGCTCATTGTCTAGGGTCATAAACAGACAAAGATGGAGCAGGGTAGGTTTTACAACAGTGGATTGTGAAATCGAAAGGCGTACCACTTTAATCCAGCCAGGTAAGGAGAGAGTCAGGGAAGTCCAGCCTGGAGAAGGTAAAGATGAGTAGAAGTTACTGTAGCAAAGGAGCATGCTCCAGAGAGGATAGTGTACAAAAAAACAAACAAACAAAAAAACAAACAAAAAAACAAACACGAAGAAAGTAAGAGAATTTATAATTAGGTAAGGAAGAAACAAAACAAGACAAAAACTTTTTTGGATATATAATTGGGTTCCCCTGCAGATAACTCCAGAGGTAAAACTAGAAAGAAAAACAAGAGCCTCATTTTGAAGGACTGTTTATGCCAGACTAAGGACATTGAGCTTTGTTCGAAAAAGAGTGAGTGATTGAAAGATTATTAGTAGGACTGTGATAAAAAACAATTTTCTCTCATAGCTACAAGAAGAGAGCAGGCTGTTACAGCATGAAACAAGAGTACCTGTGAGGATAGGTATGTAAGTGATAAAACTGGTAAGATAAAGTAGTTGGTTAGGAAAAGACTAGCTGGATGGTAGTGCCATTTACCGAGATAATGTATGCAAGAGGAAACTTGGAAGGGGTGGTACTCAACATGGATCGTAGCGTGAGTTAATGGGCAAAAATTTTGTGTTCAAATTATTTTTTAGGCTTATTTCTCTTATCCTCCACTCTTTTGTAGAGGTTAGAAGATTGATTTGGAGGGATCATGCTAAATATCAAATCTACTGGATTTCTGATCTTAAAAAGACCCCTTACTCTCTACAAGCCTCAGTATTCTCATTGGTAAAGTGATGATAAGCATACTTGTACCACAGGGTGTCATCAGTAAAGGTTAGAAGAGGAAATGCACCGAGTGCCTGACACAAAGTGAGTGCTGAGTAAATAAACGCCAGTTATCATTATGGCTGTTGCTCTCATCCCTTGCATGCGCGCTGAGCCCAGGGTCTATGTTTCATTCAGCATCTCAGGTCCCCCATGGGCCTTTTCTGGCAGTCTGTGTACCGCCTGTCAAGTAATTGTTGAATTGAGCTGAATTGAAATGGTAGAAAAATCAGATGAAGTTGCTGAAAATGAAGAAAGATTCGTGCATATTTAATGCACAATTTCAGGTAAATTAGTCACACAGTAAAAGTCAAGAGTGACATTTGGGCATGAAGGACAGGAAAAAAGCAATAGTATTAATTAATTAAAGTGGAATGGAATTCCTAAGAGTAAAGAAAGTAAACTGGCCCAAGGAAAGCTGCTGAAGAAGCAGTGCTCACAGGCACACGGGACTTCCAAGCTAGTGGCCTGACATTCTTCCTTTCTAGCTCAAGGCTTTATAAAGTCATCATCATGACTACTACTGTAGAAATCATATAACATATTACCACTTCAAGAAGGAAAACATAAGCTATAAACTTGAAGAATTATATGGTAGCCGAAAATAGAACACTGACTATATTGTTCAGTTGGCATCATGATTCTTGTTTTATTTTTCATGGTCATTTACTTTTTTGAATGTGAGCCATGTTCATCTTTAAATATAAATAGAGAAGTAAAATAATTGCTTTTGCATATTCAAACTAAACTTGTCCAACAGAGAAATAAAATAATTATATTTATTATTAACAGAGCATAAAGTATACACTGACTTGATGGAACACAACCTTAAGTGGAAATTATTTTGTTGTACTGGATTTAGATGTTTTGGAGTTAATTTGCATGTTGCTGAGGTATGATTTAGTGTTTATCTAGCTCTAGCAGGTCAGCAACATGTAAATGTAAGCCAAGATGGCAAGGAAAAGGGAGAAAACACTTCTTTAACACCAGATAAATTCGGTGACTCTCAGGCATTGAATTTTCTAACAAGCCTTCCAGACAGGCAGTGCACTATGGCCCACTCTGTCCCAGAGAGGAGGCAAGTTGTAAGCATGCCGCTCACAGAAGCACAGGATGCCAAGCAGAAGAAAGGGAAGGGATCCCTAAGGAAGAAGTATCTTTTTTCATTTGCACAAATATATGTGTAAACAACATTACTGCTATATTCTATGCTCTGCATTGTCTTCCTACCAGCAAAAAAATCCCCAAGTACACAAATCAAGGTCTAGTTTCTTCCTACAGACCAGCACGTATCTCTTTTTCAGCATCTCCAATAAATATAAGTCTGGGAGGTTGACTGGGAAATGAGAATCAACATAGATACGTGTTGGTGCTCCTGAACTTTCTGACCCCCCTCTGTGGTTTTTCTCTAGGAATCTGTTATTATTCCTATAAATGGTCTTTTCTCACAGGCTTTGGATCTGCCTGAGATCCTAAGAGCTTCTCTCCTTGGTGCTCTTCTTGCCTGTGAGACGTCTCCTGCAACACAGCCATGCCTGCTGCTTTTCCTGCTCAGTCAGGAGGCTTGCTGGGGCTGTTCTCTGCTTCCCAGAAATGCAGCTTGGAGAAAAGCCAGGGCACTGATTGCCAGCATACATGCTACAGTTCTCCTAATTGTAACAGAGCCAACACCCACAGCTTTGCATGCTTTGATTGCTTTCCAAATGAGAGATAGAGATAGTGTGGTTGCTTCATTGCTTTCCAGTCAGAATAAACTGATTTGAAGATGCCTCTTTTCACCCTTATTTTGAGTTACTCAGAGAGTTCTAAATAGAATCTTTTATCCAAACATAGCTGAAGAAAAAATATTTCTCTATTCTTGTTTACATACTAGTTAATAGTTTGTGTTTAAATATGTTTTAGCATATTATAAAGCCTAATATAATCACCCAGTTAGAAAATGATACAAATCAGGAAGTTCACATATAAAACAGATTTTAAAAATCTTTATATTTTCTAATGTTCCACAGCCACAGAGACGATATCAAAAGTTTGGAAATTTAAAAACAGAGAATTTACATACACACTTCACTGGAAAATAAGTATCAAGAATGATAAACATCTGATGCATGTTTGTTGAATGAATGACTGAATGAATAAGCTTAAATCTTACTTGTTTTACGAAGTTTTTTAATTTACCTTCATCTATACCAGTCATATGACTTAAAATCACTTAATCTATATTATTTTCTATACAAAATATTAAGTTTTTGCATGTTTATCTTGTTTTTAACTAGGTTATAAGGTCTTATGGAAAGGGAATTGTATCTTTTATTCTTTGTATGTCTCAGAGTATTATCAATACATGAATCAATTATTATAGTATTTTAAAAAGCTTAATAAATACATGCACAAGTGAACTTAAAATTATTTGAGAGAAATCATATTACACATTTTTGATGGACGCAGTGAGAGATTATGTTAGAATACAATTACTATTGCAGAAGCAAAAGCCAGAGAAATTTTAAAATGCTCTTAGAATAATGTAGGATAATCAGATCCCAGTATCATTTGAGTGCTCAAAACTTTCATAAAAACTTAGCTCATTCCTGGCTACTAGAGGGAGGAATAAAAAAAGTCTGACTGTACAACTGGACAGATTTGGGCTCCAGTATTTTCAGGAAAGAATGTCATGGGAATAGTTAGACAAAATAATGAAAGATATACAGAATTCAAGGGGATGTCTTTGTAATATCTAGATGAGTTTCTGCCCCAATTCAGAAAGAATATAACAAATAGAAAGGAGCTTCCTGTAGGTAGGAAGACATTTAAATATCTCAGCCAGCAAATAATGGAAAACTCTATTGAGGAATGTAGTAGCCTGAAGGAGTTTCAGATTCCCCATGAATGGACAGAAGCATTAGGAATATATAACTTGAATTTGAAGAACACAGGTGAAAAGACCACCCCAGTTGGACAGTATATTAGTATTTTATTGCTTTGTACCAAATTACCATAAGTTTTGCAGCTTAAAGCAAAAAAAAAAATTATAGCCTCATAGTTCCTTTCAGGGGGAGTCTGCATCTGAGTTAGCTGGATCCTCTGCTCAGGGTCTCATCAGGCAGAAATTATAGTGCCATCCAGGGCTGTGATCTTATCTGAAGGTTGAGGGTCCTCTTTCAAAGCCAGCAGGAGGATGCTGCCACTGTTTCTTGTCTGTTTTAAGGCTCATCTGACTAGGTCAGAACCACCCCAGGCACTGATTCCCATTTGACTTACTCAAATTCTTTACATCCAGAAATTCATTACATTTGGAAAGTCCCTTTTGCCATACATCGTGACGATTACAGCAGGAATAGCCCATCATGTTCACAAGTTTCACCCACACTCAAGGAGCAATGATTATATAGGTCATGTATCCCAGGCAGCAGGAATCTTGGAGGCCACCTTAGAATGCTGTCTGCTGCAGAGAACAATGACTTAGATAAACAGGGCTGTGTGTCTAACAGCACCGTAGATAAGTTTCCAGTCATTTCTGATTGGTAATTAAGTTTTTTTCCCAAGAGAAAATAGCCAAATTTAGTATATACATATGTATGGGAACCGCTCACACATGAGAGTAATTCTAATTTTGAAGAAACCTCAGTAAACTGAGAAGACATCCCCCAAAATTACTTAGGAAAATAACACCAAAATTATTGGAGATGATATATTGTGTCCTTATCTTTTAATGCTGACAAAATTTAGTATTATGTATAAAAATTTAAAATATAAAGGTCACAGTGCTAAAATTTGTATTCAGATATTTGTGCTTATTTTGTAGTGTTTAAAAAATTAGGCTGATTAGAATAACAGGTAATTCCAAGTTAAAATGAATAACTGAGTCATTGTTTTAGACTTATAATTTCGAATTTAAATTGTACTTGGAACAGTTAGGAGAACCTAAAGTTCACCATATCTATAAATTTAATTGATTTGATTTAAGAGTTATCTAAATTCTTGGGAAGTTTAAGTCTCTTTATTGATGTACTTAAAAAAGAAATAAAAATATATTACATTAATAAATGTGGCTAAATACTCAAGAAACTTAATTAAGTTATAAAATCTTTCTTAAAAGTAATTATGAATACATTGATAAAATTTATAAACTAACATACAAGCTTAAGAAACACAAGGGCTTCAAATAAACTGAATACAAATTTTGCACCCAAGTAACCTTGAATAGCTTTTTTCTGGACATAAAAACGCCCTCAAGAACATAAAAGTGCTGATATACGTATAAGAAATTTCAGCTCTGCTACTCTATACAACTGTTGTCAAGTCACTTAACTTCTCTTAGTCTCAGTTTTCATCTGCAACATGGGGGTCATCATATCAAGTTGCAGGGCTGCTCTCTAAGGAGTAAATGAGATATTTTGCATAAAGTGTTCATCACATGTTAGTATATAAATAATGAGAGCTCAGAGAAAAAAAAAAAACTTTGGTTCTCTTAAACAAAAGAGTAGAGGCCTTGTTTACAGTCCATCCACACCATGGACAATCTAAATTTCAGCCTCAATACACCCTCTTACATAACAATTAGTTTGTTACTTTTCTAGGCACAAACAATGTTTAGAGGATTAATATTAATGCTCAAGACAGTACAGTGCCCGGGCTCAAACCACAGAAGAGGTTGACCACATCCTTCAGATCCTCATCGAAATTGACTGCAGGAAAGCAATGCAAACCAATCTCTCACTTAAGGCCTTAAAATCTGAGGCAAGGGCTTCCGATCAAGGTGGTAATGTAGGCAGACACGGCTCACTTCTTCACACAACCACATCAAAATTACAGCTAAAGCAGAGAACAACCATCACTCAGAACCTTCAGAAATCGAACTGAAAGAAAATCTGACAACTACAGAATTAAAGAAACCACTTCCATCCATATTGGTAGGAGGGCACAGACGCGGAATGGGCTGGCCCTCACCCAGTGCGGTAGATAAAAATTTGGGAGACATATACCAGGAGCAAGGAGCCCCAGTACCACATAAGGCCCACCACCCCAGGGTTCCAGTGCCAGGAAGATAAGTCCCCACAACTTCTGGCTGCAAAACCCAGCAGGGACTGAGTTGGCAGAAGAAACTGCTGGAGCCCCAAGTTCCTCTTAAAGAACCCACACATAGACTCACCTACTCAGACTCACTTCCTCTGAAATCCCGCACTGGGGTAGCATCTTCAAAGGCATCAGTGGCATATAGGGAGAAACTAAGTGTCTGGCATCAAGGTGAACAGAGGCCATTGTCCCTTTTCTAAACTCTCCCCCAACAGAGCCAGCAAGGTGGTACCATATCTGAGACTCTATCAAAATGGCTAAGACTGTTTGACTGGCCATGGATATCCTTAGTGATTGTGCCTCACCCAGCTTATGGGCCCACCCAGGCTGCTTTTCCATATGAATGTTTGGTCTTAGCTCATGCCTCACAACTTCCTAAATCCTCTCAAATAAGCAAAAGTTGGTCTCAGTGAGTCCTAGTCCCGGCACTAGTCCCAGCAGCCAGCCTAGATTCACAGCTGGGCTTTGCCTGGGAATCTCCAAGCCCAGCATATGTAGAAGCCATCTCAGATTGCTTTATAGTTCAGGCAGGGTAGCCCCGGGCAAAACAGAGGTGGGGGCTCATCTTGGCCTGCGCCATTCGAGAAACCCCAGGGCCAGCACACCCAGTGGAGAGCTACACAGGACGTCAGAACACCACCACCCTGCCCCTGCACAGCTGATCCTCCACAGAAGGCGGAGGCTGGTGGTAAGTGTTCACAGTCAATTGTTGTAGCTGACTGGCCTGGATAAATCCCTCCCATTGATCTTCCAACAGCAGCCAGGACAAAACTACAAGAGGATGGTGTACTCAGCCCACACAAAGGAAGAACCTCCAGTACGCAGCTTGGGTGAAAGGGGAGGCTGTGCCATTGGACCCTACAGGACACAAATTACATTAGGCCACCCTACCAAGACACAGAGTCAAAAGTAGCTCTACCTAATACATATAAACAAACACAGGGAGGCTGCCAAAACGAGGAGACAAAGAAACATGGCCCAAATGAAAGAATAGATCAAAACTTCAGAAAAAGAACTAAATGAAATGGAGATAAGCAATTTATTAGCTGTATAGTTCAAAACACGGTTTTTAAGGATGCTCAAGGAAATTAGTGAGGACCTCAGCAGCATAAAAAAGACCCAGTCAGAAATGAATAATACACTAATTGAAGTAAAGGACAATTACAGGGAATCAACAGGAGGATGGATGAAGCTGAGAATCAAAGCAACCATTTGCAACATAAGGAAGCAAAAACAAACAATCAGAACAAGAAAAAAAAAGTAACTGAGGATACTGTAAGCAACCTCTAGGACAACTTCAAGAGGTCCAACATTCACATCATGGGGGTGCCAGAAGGAGAAGAGAAAGAGCAAGAAATTGAAAATCTATTTGAGCAAATAATGAAAGAAAACTTCCCTAATTGGTGAAGGAAACAGACATGCACGTCCAAGAAGCAGAGAGAGTCCCAAACAAGATGGGTGCAAAGAGGCCCACTCCAAAATACATCATAATTAAAATGTCGAAGGTTAAGGATAAAGCAAGAATCTTAAAAGGAGCAAGAGAAAAGAAGTCAGTTACCCACAGGGGAGTTCCCATAAGACTGCCAGCTGATTTCCCAAAAGAAACTTTGCAGACTAGAAGGGATTTGCAAGAAGTATCCATATCCATGAAGAGCAAAGACCTACAACCAAGATTGTTCTACCCAGCAAAGCTATCATTTAGAATCCAAGTGAAGGTAAAGAGCTTCCCAGACAAGAAGAAACTAAAGGAATTCATCATCACCAAACCATTATTACATGAAATGTTAAAGGCACTTACTTAAGAAAAAGAAGATCTAAAATATGAACAATAAAAGGGCAAAAAATACATATCTATCAATAATTGAAGCCAAAAAAACAAACTAAGCGAACAAAAAGAACAAAGACAGAATCGTGGATACAGAGAACATTTTGATGGTTGCCAGTTCCATGGGGGGTGTGGGGGAATGGGTGAAGAGGTGAGGGGATTAAGAAGTACAAATAGGTAGTTACAGAATAGCTGAGGGGATATAAAGTACAGTATAGGATGTGGAGTAGCCAAAGAACTTACATGCATGACCCATGGATATGAACCAATGGTGTAGGGGCTGTGGGGGATGCTAGGTGGAGGGGGGCAGAGGGGATAAAATCAGGACAATTGTAATTGCATAATCAATAAAATATAATTTTAAAAAAATTTTTAAAGATTTGAGGCATAGAAGACAGGAAGTGTCAGTCTCCAAGGACTTTGTGCAACCAAACCAGTGTTTTTGTGCCAAGATCTGGAGCCAAATGACTGTAACGGGATTCAAAACATTAGGGGAAGGGACAAGTTGGCATTCCCTCTAGGCTAATAGTCTCCTGGTAAAATGTCACTGGATTTGTGTCAGAAGGAACAGAGGAATGCAATCCTGTCTGGATATAGTGCAAACAGAGAACCCAGAAGAGGGTGGACGCATTCACTCTACACGACTTACAGTGTACTGTGGTTAATATAGACAAATCTACTTTCTTCAAGTTCCTGTATTTGGAGACTGAAAATGCTGTGTAAAGTGAATTATCCTGAGAAATTATAAAAATCTTCAATTGTGTTTAATTTCTTTTAAAAATGCATGTGATTTTTTTAATTCTAATTCTGGAAGGGAACAAACACACACTAATATAGAAAACTGTGTTTGTGTGAGGGAGAGACGGACAGAGAGGTGCAAAGGAGAAATAAAGGAACAGAGAATCTCAGAGAAAGAAAACAGAGAGGGACAGATTCAGAGAGAAGATGCAAGACAAATCCCGTAAGACCTGGGCACAGAAAAACAAGCATGAAGAGATGATACTAAAACACAGAGAAGCCCGACACTGGAAACTAATGAGACAATAAGGATAGACTCTGGGAAAATATGATTTTGAAAGACCCAAGGGCCCAGCCAGAGGACCAGGGGAGAATATCGGAAAAAAGAAAAAAGATAACACCAGGCAACATTCAATTTAGTAAATACGTATTGTGTGACCTTGGGGAACATAGCCACCTAATGGAACTTAAATGGAAGTAAATTCAATTCCCCAGTTCTAAAGGGTGGGGAAGATTAAGTCTGTGGAGCTGCCTCGGGGCTCAAGAGGTGTGAGTGCATGCAGACCCGTACTGTGCTCTGCTTCTAGCAGGTTGGCCCCCAGCGCAGTTCTCTGCCTCCTTAGGGTAGCCTGTAGCTCTGTTCTCCTCGGTTCCATGGAGGAAAAACAAGTACAAGGAAAGATAGAGATATATCTATATATTTATCAATACATCTGTCTATATCAATATCTATATCTATATAGCTATGTCTTACAAGTTTTACTTAGTAGCAACACCATCTCTCAATTAAACATAAAAATCTAGAATCTAGGTAGTTAAAAAAGAGAAATGTTAAACATTTTTTAAATGCTGAGTTGGAGACTACTTTCATTAGGCTTCCCCTCCCCCATGTCCTCACTTAGATGGTAATGTGAAGTAGTTTTAAAACAAATATTATTTAAAAAATCTCAGCACAGAAAACATTTCTTAGGAATATCAGAGTATGCAGACACACATCTGACCAAAATGTCTCTGACAGACCTGCAGAAAATGAAATGTAGTTTGTTATATGACTCACAGTGTCCACAAGATAAAAATAAACCAGGGGTTTAGTAGAACAACTATTCCTGGCAGCAGGTTCTATAAAATAGATTTGCAAGGGAAAGACACAATCATCTCAACTCATTACACCTCACCAGTAAACTCATACCCCTTCAGACCAACCCATCTGATAAAACTAGAAGACACGTGGCAGAATACTTTATGAGAACACCAGCTTCCCTTTATTCTTTCTATATTTCCCTATCTCACAGCTGGAACTGAAGTACTTGCTGCTCTCTGGGACTTTTGCAGGGTGGAAACGGAAGATGCATAAAGCAAAGGGTTCTTTGTGTCATGCAAAAGTAAGAAGTTCTTGAAGAAACTAAGCTACTATTATCATGAGGATGGGGGTAAAGAGACTACCTTTAAGAAACTTGGAAAGAGGAAGCCATGCCTCCCACACCAAAAAGAGGATTAAAGTCAAGGTCCACATAATGCTCAGTAGTAAAATTAGCACTCCAGGGAGGTGGCACATGACAGTGGGAATGTCTCTTTGGTATACCAGAAGAGTGGTACCCTAGGTACTGGAATTCTAACCTCTACCAAAGATCCGTTGCCTCAAAGTGAGATGGAGCGGGTGAGCAGCCGGGTCAGGGGGATCAGATCACACTCTCTGCAACAGGGAGATGACGTGGCACTACCTACAACTAACTCTAGGACCTCAGCACAACTTCGTGGTGTGATGAGCACCAACAGTGACTGTGATTGAGTTTTCTACCACCCCAGCAAAAGGCTTAACAGCAATTTTATAAACTAAGTATTTCTTATGTACCTGTGTTTGTGGTCTGAAGGTCATGCCTGCTACTCAGACTTTGACGATATATAGAACTAGGGCTAAGTAACCCTTGGGTGCCTTACTTAATCTCTCTAAGTCTCAGTTTTCTCATCTTAAAAATGAGATAAAAATAGAAATTAATTCATAAGTTACTCTAAGTAGTGATGATTAATTAGATGCTAAGATTCAGTGCCTGGAACCTAACAAATGTTCATTAATGGTTGTTACTTTTATTCAGTTTGAAAAGTGAGTCTACTACAAATGAGACAAAATTTTGACAGAAAGCTTTCAGCCATTGCACAAACACAAGCACTGCAAAGAGGGAAACGCCATCAGTTCCTCACACTATTTACAAGATAAAAATAAATGACTGGTTCTCCACGGGAAATACCACTATCCCTTGCAGGAAGAACAATATGAGAATGTGGCCAAGAAAAACACTAACTATCTCTGACAACTTTACCAGCATGGGGCCATGCCCATTCAGATCACCAGGTCTAACAAACCTCAAACTTATGGGAAGAACACAAAAGCAATTCAAAGAGCTTAATATGGCAATAGCTTTTAAAAAGTCAACTGGTGCCCTTCTCCTCCCTTCCTCCAACATGACCACAGCTGAGGGTAAAGATATTTTTAATTCTCTGGGTGACTAACTGAAACAAACTTGACAAGCAGGCTGGTAAACTTGATAAAAGTATCTTAATATGACAGATATACTTCGCAAATGGAATGTGGGAAGGAAGAACATACTTTAATTTTTGATAAGCTAAAATAGCACTTTTAAATGGAATGGCCTTCACATAAAGATTTGGCAGTAGAGTCAACTTCAGGCCAGATAAGCCTCTAGCAATTTGGTAGGAAATCAGGTTTGCATTCACATTAGAAATCTTAGTGTGACCTCAGGTTCTCCTCATTCTTCCTTTAACCTGCCCAGATCATTTGGAACTAATTGCTGGTCTCAGTTCAGGTCTGTTGCCCAGTGGCCTGTGGTATAAAAATCTTATTTAACATTTCAACAAACATTCCTTGAGCCTTTGACATGAACCCTGTACAACAGACACATAGATGGACATAGTCCCTGTTGTCAGCGCCGTCTCAAAACCCTGTCACAGCCCTCCCCCAACTTTGCCCATCCAGTCCTGCCCACCACCTGAGCTGCTTCCTGTGGTTCCAAACACCCCCAAGTACAGTGGTGTGCTATTTTTGCCCTCCTGAATGGCTATAGCACAGCTATGACTCAAGGTTTCTGAGCTCTTGAGGTTTAGCTTCTCTCCTGATAACGAGAACTCAAGCATGAATTTCCTCTGAAGATTCTATTTTGTAAGATAAGGCTTCCACTTTGGCTTCCATATGACTTCTTGTTCTAGAAGTCCTTACAGTTCTCTTGATCCATCCTATAAGGGGTCTGCCTTGTTTTGGGCAGCTCTGCCTCACTGGAGATAAAGTTATTCAGAGCACAACCTGTAGACAGGCCTCCCTACTGACACCCTCTGCGATTTTTAAATTCCACTTGTTTACTACTTTGTGCCCACCTCCAGGGAACTCTGCTACAAAAAAGTTAAACCATACAAACTCCAAGGATGGATACTTTAGTAATTCATGTTTGTTGAATGAGGGAATAAAACATGTAGTCATTTACTCCAAATATTTAGCAAATGCTTGCTGTGTCAGACCCTGGGTGAAACGCTAGAGTTATGGAGACAGGAAAACTTAGACTCTGTCATCAAGGAGTGCATAGTCTCAAAGAGAAAACACAAAAAAGTCAAACAATTATAAGTGATATGGTGGAAATATTAAAAAACACAATGGGAACATGGGGAGGGAGAGCCAAAGTTTGATTGTGAGGGTTAGGGCGGGTATCATAGAGGAAGTGAGGTTGGAGTGCAATTGTAAAGATGAAGTAGGAGTATACTAGAGAGACAAAACAGCCAATAGGTGAAGTGGGGTGAGTGGGAGTACATAGATTCCAGGAAGAAGAAACACCGTATGCAAAGGCCTGGTTTATAAGACATCATGGTATATCTAAGGTATGATATATGTTTTGCTCAGGAAATTTGACTTTTAAATTCTAGGGCCCAACTGGCAAATACAATTAATCTTGAGGGCCTACTGGCTTCTGCCTGTCACAGTATTTAGTAAAGTCTGTTACAGACAAGAAAGGGAGGACTGTGACACAAATGCTATTTATTTGCAGCCTAAACAGAGACAATCTTGAGCCCCTCAAGAGATTTGTTAATCTTCAGGATAATGTACCCAGAAGTTACTATCTTGCCACCAAGTTGGGAGAGCTTTTTCAGGGTTTAGCCTGGCCTTGTGGGCATATCTATGACAATGAAAGGTCCTCTATCTTTCCCACTATTTTAATTACAGGTAAAAAAAAAAAACACTATAGGTTCTGAATTGTGATACATACCCTTGAGGAGAAAATATAAAACTGGAGGAAAGGAATAAGCAAATTAAGAAAAATAAATAGTGTAATAAATTAAAAGCACTTTCTTAAAATGTACAGAAGACAGAATAGCAAAATCTGCCTGAATGGTTGGAAAATTCTCCATCAGGTAGAGTGTTGCATACAAGTGGAAGTCTGAGAGGTGGAGAAGGGTACTGTAGGACAAGGAAACAGCGTGAGCTAAAAGCATGTGATGTGTGGGAGCAGAGTCTATTTTGCACATGGCAAATGCGTTAGGTATGGCCAAGGTATTGGAGGACCAGGACCAGTGGCAGGCATACAGTTCCAAAGTCAGGTTGGGCAATTGCACAGGGCTTTGTACAATATGCTAAGAGGTGACTTGAGTAGAGCTGTTTCTTATACGCACCTGATGAGGTAAGGAGAACATCTAAGTTAGAGAGCATGGAGGCAGAGAAAGTAGTTAGAAATCTGAAAAGGCACTCACAGCAGAGATATTGAGCCGGAAGTAAGAGCATCCACATTGAGTCCTGCTGCTTGGGCGGGGCGGGGGAGGGAATACAGAAGCCTGGGTTTGAGTTCCCGTGCCTTCACTAAGAGCCCCGACCCAGTGTCAGGCTGAGGGAACACCTGAAGTCTGTAGAGCTGCTGGTGCCCTCTAGTGGTAGCCCACTTGATGGCTAGAAGAAGGGAACCATCCAATTCCTCCTTCATTTCCCAAGTACTGTCCACGTGCTGGCTTCTGTGATAGCTGCTGGAACCCCAGATCTTCAAGACATTGGTTTTTCACTCAAGGAGCTCACAGTTTAGGATGTGAGACACAGAGATGGATACATCAGAATAATAGTGTGTGGTCAGTGCACCTCCCCCTGAAATCCTGCATAAAAGGGAGTTCCTTTCTAAGAGGGATGCTTACATGCTGGACCCTGGGGGCTTTGATCGTGATTGATATCTGGGCTGGCAGTATAAAAGTCTTCCTAGAAGATGAGGTTGGGCTCTGAAAGACTAGGACTAGGCAATTAATAGGAGATGAGCCTTCCAGGGACAGAGATCATCTCGGGTTATTTGCAGAAGTGCAAGTAGCTGCACATTCCAGGAGCATCAAACAGGAACAGAGCAAGGTAGACTTTGCAGTGGCCCTTTCTGAGGGAGCCTAAATGGCACCCAGTGTTTTCCAAAGAGTTCCATTCAGCAAACATTTACTAAGCATCTTCTAGAGACAATATGATATGAAATAAAATACTGTTCCATCCCTCAAGGTGCTTCCAAGTCAACTGCGTTAAGACAGATGTTCAGACAGATGTGAAGGGATTATTTCTATACATTATAAGTTATACACAAGTAGCAGTTGGCAGCAAAGGAAAAGAGGCATTTGCATTGAAAGGAGCAGTTAAGGAAGCCTTTACAAAATAGGAAGTACTTGACTGAAGAACAAATGTGTGAGAATAAGCCCACCTGAGGCACTGTGCAGGGGGTGGGAGACAGGAAGGAAGAATCTGCCTCCGTTGTTTCCGTGATGTTGACACTGCACTGGCCAATGTCCTCCTGCCACTTGTTTCATGCTTTTACTTTCCTCCACTGAATCCTCTTCTTCTTAACCACCTGGGCTGGGATCAACCCCCGCAAACGACTATGCTCAGCCCTCTGATCTTTGCTTTGTTTCCTCTTGGTGACTTCATGCATACCCATGGCTTCCACTTGCAAGCTTCAAATGTTTACTCAGTGGGACTTCACATTATTGGGTACATCACTTTTTACCCAGAAAGTCAGACTACCTCTAATGGGATAGGGATATCCCAAATGGAACCCACCATCTTTACCCTCTGAAGTCCTCTCCTCTGGTTGATTGTCCCACCCACCCTTCAGTGGCCTGATTTTTGTAAGTCAAACACCTTAAAAGGACTCCAACTTACTCCCTTTCTTTCCCCAATATCCAGTACCTCTCTCGAAGTTATGTCGCACGTATAAATCCTATTCTCTTTGTGTTTACTGTAACTGCCTTAATTTGGTCCTTTATAATCTCTTGCAGTGGCTTCCTAATCTCTCTCTGCTTCTAGCTCACCTCCTCAGTCCATCCTGCTTCGTGACTGCTAAGGTGGTATTTCTAACAAGCAAGTCTGATCTTGCATCATTTGCCACTCCACCCCTCCTGCTTAAAATGCTTCCATGTTCCCTACAACCTTCAGAATCAGGTCTCAGCTCCTTATAGGTGGTATAGAAACCTCTCCTACTAATCTCTCTAGCCTCATTTGTCTACTCTGCTTCCAGAAATTCTCTAGAAATTCTAAACAGGTTGCAGGTCTTCCAGAACATCATGCTGTTTCATACTTTCCTGCCTTGATGCTGCCACCTAGAATACTCTCCCTATCACTCTTCCCACATGGGAAACTCCAATTTACCCCTCAGAACTCAGGTCCATGTCACTTCCTCCCAGTGAGGCTTCCTCGACCCTCCTTTTTGGATAGATAACCACTTCTTCCATGAGCTATTCTGGACCGAGTGTGTGCATCTATTATTATGTCATTTTGTGATGATCTGCCTGCCCATCTGTATCTTGATTCAGGCCTGAGTAGCAGTTTAGCCAAGTGATTAAGAAAGTGGAAACAAATCCCAGCTCTGCCACTTATCAGAGTGAACTTGGGCAAGTTATTTATCTCTAGTCTTGGTTTTCTCATCTATTAAATGAGAATGATAATAGATAATAGGCAGCCTTATGAAGTAGCTGTCAGGTTAATGTATACCAAACACTTTGTACCTGACATATAGTAAGTGTTATATAGGAATATGGTCTTTTTTTCAACTACGAGCATTTTAATGTTAATAAATCATCTTATTCACTTCCATTTTTCCAGGTCCAACACAGTGTCTGACACCGGGAGTATGTGAAACAAATGTTTGTAGAAAGGGTGGATGACTGAATCCTTGTCTCCATTTTTTCTTGTTCCAGTATCTAGTAAATCTCTGAGTCCTGCCCAGTTTTCCTTTTCAGTGCCTCCTGCATTTAGTTTTCTTTCTGTTGCTACTCCTTCATTTATTCAACAAAAATTTATTCATAATCAACTGTGTACAAGGTACCAGTCTGCTGACAATACTGCTTTGAATAAGACCAATTCTATCTGCTATGGATCTTACCTTCTAATGGATGACACAAATGCTAAAAAATAGCACATTAGTTATTTGATCACAAGTGTGATATATATAATAGGAAAATATTGTTATGTTTCATGTTGTCCCACAGCTCCCTTAAACTATCTTCATTCTTTTTTAGTTGTTTTTTCATTTTATTGCCCTGTCTGGGTATTTTTTTTCTACCTCGCCTTCCAACTCACTGATTTGATTGATTTTCTGCTTCATCTAGCCTGTTTTTAATTCCTTCTAGTATATTCTTCATTTCAGATATTACATCCTTCATTTCCTTCTGGTTCTTATTTATAGTTTCTCTGTCCTTTTTCATGCTGATGTAATTCTCACTAAGTTCCCTGTAGCTCCCATAAGTTCCTTGTAGTTGTTGCTCAGTTCCTTGAGCATCCTTACAACCATTACTTTGAACTCTATGTCTGATAGATTGCTTGCTCAGCTTCATTGAACACTCTTTCTGGGGATTCTTCCTTTCCTTTCAATTGTGTTTTTTTTCTTTGTATCCCCATTTTAGGTGACTCTTTTTCTGTGTTTCCACATATTAGATTGATCTGTTTTGACTCCATGTCTTTGTGGGGTGGCCTTCTGTAGTAGGAGACCTGTGGGACTCAGTGAAGCAGTCTCCTGGGCTGGATGCTCCAGAGATGATCCTTGTGCAGTTTACATGGGCTCTATTGTTGTAACTGGAGAAATTGAACCTAATCTTGAAGGTCAGAAAGTTTCCTTTAGACAGGAAATTTCACTGATATATGAAAGACTATAAGTAGATAACTAAAATAAGATGGTAGAAGCGGTAGCAGACAGCATCCAGCAGAGGAAACAGCATACTCAAAGCCCAGAGTCAGGAAGAAATTTGGCACACCTAGATTTTGTTCCTTATGTCTGATGTATTGCTGTGTCTGCTACCCAATCTGTGTACAGAATAACCCTTCACAAACCTCTAGGATTAAACTTTCTAATGTTGATTTCCTTCTCAGAAACCTTCCATGTTTCTCTATTGCCTACTTAATGACATACTAATTCCTTAGTTGTTTTTCATGACCTAATATAATATGGAATCCAATAATGGTTCAGTTTTATCTCCCATATATCATCTACTCAACCATAAATATTATGAACTTTTTGATATTCCCCACACAGTCCTTATTTTATCTTACTTCCTCACCTTTACTCAGGTTGATACTGTTACCAAAATGCTTTCTTCTCTATTCGCATCCATGCTTGTTTTTCCACACAATATTCACTTGTTCTGTGTGTGATGTGCTTTGCTGTTTTATTTTGTAATCTATCTTACTTTAATCTACTTCAGTCTTTTTAAAACTCACAAGTTGCAACTTACCAAAGTGATTTCACAACCCACAATAGATCTTAACCCATAGTCCAAGATATTGTCCCAAAGGCCTTAACGATTTTTCCAAGTTATACAATTCTTGAGTGAGATTGACTTTGGTAGATTCTAAGTTTTCTTCCAGCAGTAGAGTCCTCTAACTCAGTTACATCTTGATTATTGTACATCTGTATTCTCTGAAGACATGATCAATGGAGGAATAAATCATACAGAGCCAAGGCATCCTGAGGATAGTAGGCAATGCATCTTAATTTGTAGAAGACATCATACTTTGCTGTTTCAATCCTGGCAATGTTCTGAACTAAAGTCCCTAGTCGTATTGAGCTGTTCCAGAGCACATATTATACAAAGATGAACTTGGTGGGGAGGGGTATTTATTCTAGCTATAACTGATAACACAAAAACAAAAACAAAAACCGCTATTAGCAAGTAAATCCATGACAATCAACTGCAAATGTAGCTCATTTATGTAGTAAATTTACCTTTGCAGATTGATTTGCTGTATATTTCCCAAGAAAAATACTTGAATCTTTTGTATGGGGTCTGTCTGCCAAAAATCCAGCCATTGTTAGTATAATGAGAAGAGTATGTGCAACACTGGTATAAACTGGCAGCTGAGGAGAGTAGACTGGAATGCGCATGTGTAAACAATGATGACTTCATTGTACTAGTCAGTAGGGGTGGTAGATGCCACTGAGTGAGCATGCGTACTGCGTGGCTGTTGCATTCAAAATGACTGAGTAGAGCAACGAATCTGCAACAAATTTTGCCTTAAGCTTAAACATTCCTCTGCAGAAACTATTTAGATGTTTCAGAAGGTCAAAGCTACAGGCAACTGGTGATTGGCAGCTTCATCATGACTATATGGCGACTCATGTATCACATCTCGTGCAGAGTTTTCTGCAAAACATCAAATCACCCAGGCGACTCAGTACCCCCACTGCCCAGATTTGGCACCCTGTGACTTCTGGCTTTTCCCAAAACTAAAATCACCTTTGAAAGGGAAGAGATTTTAGACTGTCAGTGAGATTCAGGAAAATCTGACAGGGCAGCTGATGGTGATTGGGAGAACTGTAGGAGGTCCCAATGTGCCTACTTTGAATGGGGCTGAGGTGTCACTGTCCTGTGTACAATGTTTTTTGTATCTTGTATTTTCGTCAATAAATGTCTCTATTTTTCATAGCGCATGGCTAGATACTTTCTGGACAGACCTTGTAATAATCACTCTTAAAAGTGTATTTTTCAAAATTGTTTTTATATCTTGGGTTAACTTTTAGTGGAGAATTTCAGTATTTCTTTCATTTTAGATTTTTCAATGTCAACACATTGATCAACTTACCATCTTGTTAATATGCTTCAAATCTTTATCCCCATCTCAGATTGCATCCCTGTGTTTAATTTTTTTCTGTCTCCCACTGCCAACTGAACCTGGCTATCACAACGATTCCCAGATGCCCATACTCATCAATCTAAAAGTGAATTCATTACCATCACCTTAATTCAGCTTCCCCTGCCCCACCCAATCTTACACTGACTATAGAATGTCACACCATCTTTCCACGTAAGCCAGAAAACACTGGCATCAAGTGTGGCTCCTCCTTTTTCAACTAATGTGCCACTCATTTTTCTTGATGTTACATCTATATTCTCAGATCTCTAATTCTCATCAACCTCCCTGCCTCCACTGATGCCTAGACCTCCAAAATGGCCCTCCTGCCATCTTTCTAAGCACGTTTCACAAAGTGACTCATCTATCATGTCATTCTCCAGGATAAAGCTATGCTATTAACTACTGTTCCCTTTAGGAGAGAATCCAATACAAAGTAACAGAAATTGCTTACAAAGCTTTCTGATCTTTCCTCTTCTAACCTTTCCTGCTTCATTTTCACTCTCTCCTTGCCTTCTTTCTTCATTCCTTTCACTTTTTCTCCTTTCATATTCAATCTTCCAATTATTGAAAAATGTCCTTTATGCATCAAACATTTCTTTTTCTTCTTTTTTTGGTCTGGAAAAACCTCTTTTTTTCCTGGAGAGCTCTTACTCTTCCTTTAAATCACATCTTGAATATTTCATGAAAAACATTCCTGGGGCCATCTAAGTCCAAGGTCGGGGCTCCTCCCATAGTGCTCTGTAGCTCATTATTATGCTGTAATGAAATCACCCATTGATTTCAGTCTGATAATGTCAACACAAGAATTATGTAACATCATATCTTTATTGCCTAAGATACAATAGGTATATGGTTAATATTTCTAGAATGAATAAATATTATCTGATTTGCTCTCTGCAATGATAATGGAACTCCCCTGTGGAAGGGTCCTGTAGTGTGCAGCTTTGCTAATGATTTGGGAGATAAGTCTTTCCAACAATGCAGTGAAATATCGGAAAAACTACTTTGACTGTAAATTTAAATCATGGTCTCCAAACAGCTTATCAGCAATATAATTTACTTTGAAAAAATAATGTCCATTTGTTTTAATTGTCTTATTTCACAAACTCAGGAGGGGGTTACTTTTGGCTTCTTAAAATATCTACATTTCAAGTAATCTCTTTTCTTAAAGAATTAAATTTTACTTCTTACCAAACTCACCATGGCCAATATCAAGGTCCTCAGATCAGTGGGGCTTTTACCAATTTCATTCACTTACTCTCTTTCACCTATTTCTCATTGATTGCACACCTACTAAGTGCCAGATACTAGAAATATTAGATGGGTGAGGTGTTATCCCTTTCCTCAAGGCCCAGCTTGCTCAGAGCTGGGAGGAAGGAAGGAAGCAGATGTGATATTAGATACCTTCCAAGCTTATGCAAGCATGAATTTAACCAAAGGATTCCACAGGGACAGAAAAAATGTTAAGAAATGAGAAAGTTTTTGCTTTATGTATGAAAAAACAAAATAAGCTTTATGAGTAATAAATATTCTGAGAGAAGATCATATAGCAAACAGCAGATACCATAAGGAGATTACTTATAGAACTGTAAAGATTCTCAGTGTATTAGTTCACATTGAGCCTGTGCTATTTGCGTCAGTGCTATTTTTTTAAAAAAAGAGTATATTTATTTACTTTTAGAGAAAGAGGAAAGGAGGGGAAAAGAGAGCGAAAGAAACATCAATGTGTGGTTGTCTTTCATGTGCCCCTTACTAGGGACCTGGCCCACAACCCAGGCATGTGCCTTGACTAAGAATTTAACTGGTGACCCTTTGGTTCATAGGTTGGCACTCAATCCACTAAGCCACACCAGCCAGGATGAGTTGGTGCTATTTGAGCCAGTTAGCTTTTTACTGAATTCTATTCACTACTGAAAAGCAAGTAGTCTAAAATTTCTGGAAAATATAGAAATTTCTTTGAAGACACATAGGCAAAATAACCAAAGTGGTAAGAGTCTATGGTTAGTCACAGGTGGTCAACACTTACAGCTTATGACAATTATTAAAATGTGAATGTCAATGGTGAGCCTTCTAATGATAATACGAATACTAGAAAAGTAGAAATGTATTCTTAAGAATTTTTGACTCAAGCAAAATTTGAGATAGGCCAACCTTTTGTGAACAGAGTGATTCTGCAATTTTCACAAGCCAAGAACTCTTCAAAATATATTTCTTGGGTTCTTGCATAAATGTGTAGATACTCATTTAATAATTATCTTGCTATTCCCTTAACACATTTGTTGTATGATACCTTATACCTTTTCTGTTCCTTTTGACTGGAACAGCCTTCAGCTTCTCAGGTGTCTGTTAAGCTCGAACATCTCTTCCTCTATGAAGTACCATGACAGGATCAATTGAATTCTCTCAGGCTGAATTAACTCCTCAGCACTCTGAGTGCTTTTTCTGAGAAGTAATTTATGGAATTACTCAGCAAGAGGGTGTATGAGAATTCAGCACTAGAATACAAGTGTCTCACCCAGTGGGTGCTGTGTGGTAGGCCAGGAACACTGAGAGGCAATAACAATGACCTTCACCGAGGTCTCAGTTCTACTCACACGACTCTGGTGGTTATCCTCATCAATGACACAAACAAGCAGTGGAGGGAAACACAAAGACTGATCATCTGGATATGTTTGACATCTAGTAATCTGTTAAAGTTTCAATCTAAGCCACTCTATTCAAATATGAAATGCAAATAAACTAATCATTTTAGTAAAACTTCAGTAAAACTTTAATGGTAATTTTATTTATTTCTATAGCATTTTTCAATAAGTAAAGGTAGTTTTATCACTGTTTTCTTCTGTTAATAACTCTTTAGTTATTTCTTCTGTGAAATAACTAAAACGGGTATTTCTCTTTTATTCTTGAAAAAGCAAAAACATGGCTTGGTCTGTTCAGATACAGAGAGGACACAGGCTCCTGCACTTCAGGACATCACGACTAGGATGTTTTATATCCCTTCTCTGTCACCAGGAACATTAAATACTTTACATTTCAGTTCTAATTCTCATTACAATCTTTATAGGATAGATTTTGTTGTCTTCAATTTTTTTGATATAAAATATGAGGCTCAAAAAGATTAAATAAACTCCCCCAAGTCACTGGTAAACATTGTCTTTCTAACTCCACAGGCCCTGGGGTTTTTAGGACCCTCACCCCTTTCACTATGTCTCCCCCTTTCTCTGCTGAGGTCCAGTGTCAAATGTATTTATTAATAATAGAAGAAATATATCTACAGAGAAGAAGCTTTAGTGTATAATTGAATTTTAGAAAGTTTGTCTTAGAAAAAAGTGATCGTTTTCAATCTTTTAAGTTTACATATATCTTAATTATAATTACTGGTAAATTTAAGAAATGTTGAAAAATAATGCATTTATTTCACCTTTGTTCCCTTTTTTCTATATACTTTCTGGAGTTAATACTAAAGAGCAGTGACATGAGCAAAAACCACGTTGCACAGAAAAAGGAAAGAAAAAGAAGTTGTAATTTGTAGAAATTCCTCAGTATGTCACTGCCTCTGTTACCCATTGAGGATGTAAACCAAAAAGGTGTTCAAGGAACTTTCAAGGGCTGCAGAGTTCAAAATCTGCTGAGAAAATAGACCATCTATTTTTGTACCATTCATTGTTTTAGATGGCAATCTTCAATCTCAGCATATTGCAATAAAAATAAAAAATTGTGTTTAATACAGCAATAAAGAGAATACATCAGATGAAGTTGTCACCAATAAACTCTGGATTGAACGTGACTGTTTTCTTCTACTACAACAGCTCTGGTCATGGATTATTTGTGAAGGCTTTTTCATGTGGGTGATATAAATTATACAAATAAAACCAAGACTATGAATATGTGCATACTTTATGTTATGTTAAAGTTGCAGCAAAACAATGTTCCCACTGAGTTTCAGGACCAACATTCTCCCGTTACCAGGTGATGCATTTGTTCATTAAAATTGAAAAGCTGAAGGGCATCTTTTTAGAAGGCTTGCTGAATTGCCATCTAAACTAAATAATAGCAGCAATAAAACAACTTTTGTGTTCTCTCTTTTATTTCATGCATTTATATTAATGTTAGCAGATGTAAGAAGCAATTTATAAATGCATAAACCAACCTATAAGTGGCCTTAAGAAAGCAAGCTGTTCCTAGGGATAAGAGACCTTTAGGATTATTCCAAATCAAATACATTCAATATATTTTTATATTTTGACGATAACCACTATTGTGTCAGTCAGTATGCTGTCACAGTGAGCAATATGACAATGCATTATCAAATGACCCATATTCTCCTTTAACTCCACATAAATCTCAACTTCACTGATTCTATCTCCTTTTCTTTGTGCCTCCTCCCCCAATCCCTACATGTCCTTACTCCTCTCCTTACCACTAAAATTCTCTGGTCAACCATTTTAACCAGCTCCTTGAGTGTACCCTTGACTTCTTTCCCATGTTTTGTTTTCTTTTTCCCTGTGCTTAGCAGAACTGGTTGCAGGTTACACAGGTATATGTACTTGTCAAAAACATCCAATTGTCCTTTGGCTGGTGTGGCTCAGTGGATTGAGTGCCAGCCTCCCCATAGGGGGGCTCGTGAGAGGCAACCACACAGTGATGTTTCTCTTCCTTTTTCCTCCATCCCTTCCTCTGTGTCTAAAAATAAATAAATATAATGTTTAAAAAAACATCAAATTGTACACTTATGAGTTATGCATTTCATTGCATGTAATAGTATCCTTAAAAAACTTCAAGCAGTTATTGACCTCTAGTTACTAAATTTGTTTTTTGCAATGATATTGGTTAGCAATTTTAAAATTTACCTAAACAAATGAGTAAATATATTGAAGGCAATGGGGGTAGTATTCCAAAAGGGAGTTGTAAATACTGAAAGAAGAAACATTGATATTAGATTGAAATGTAGACGAAAAAGACATTTGCAGATGAATGAAAATAGAATCTCTCAACAGCAGAACACAGACTAAAATAATGGCTAAGGGAAGTCTTTGAATAGAAGAAAAGAAATGATTAAAGAAGGAGTTGTAGAACAATAAAAAGAAGAAAGAAAATCTGTGGGTAAATACAAAAGGCTTTCCTTCTCCTCTTGAGTGTTCTAAATTTTGTTTAATAGTTGAAACAAAAAGTATGGTCTTTTGATGTGGATGAGGCAATGTGTGTAGAGGAAATACTTAAGACCATTACACTATAAATGAAGGAAAGTAAAGGGACTTAATGAGAGGCAAGTTTTCTACATTTGATTTCAACACCAGTAGATCTTTCTGGTGAGGGAAGAATTCTCTACCTTTATTGTGGTAGTCATTACAGTAATCTATACATATGATAAAATGATATAGATCTATACATAACACTGTACCAATGTAAATTTTGTGATGTACTATAATTAATTCAAGAGGAAACCATTGGGAGAAACTGGATGAAAATTACCCAGAAAATTTTGGTTATTATAACTTCTTATAAATCTATAATTATTTTAAAATAAGCATTAAATAAGAAGCTTTTAAAAGGTCATTGAAAGTCAGATTTAGAAACTTCTATGAGAAAATGTAGCCCTGGCTGGCGTAGCTCAGTGGATTGAGCGCGGCCTGGGAACCAAAGTGTCCCAGGTTCGATTCCCAGACAGGGTACATTCCTGGGTTGCAGGCCATAACCCCCAGCAACTGCACATTGATGTTTCTCTCTCTCTCCCTCTCCCTCTCCCTCCCTCCCTCCCTTCCCTCTCTAAAAATAAATAAGTAAAATCTTAAAAAAAAAAAAGAAAATGTAAACACACAATAAAGAGCTGGTGTAAAATTATACATTTCCCCAGTGATTGCTTTTTTTTAATAGTGATTTGTGACCTATTTTATTTAGTAAATTCAGTTCTGTTTAGATATTGATGTTTTATCACTTCCTGCTTTTTTGTGTCTTTAATAATAAGACTGTTTAAAAGCTTATGCATCATCTTGTTTGGGTCATGACTATAACTGATATTTTTTGTTATTTTCTAAAGAAAATTGTTAATTATATTTAACTATCAGAGTATTGCAGCAGATACCTTGGAAGTCTATAAGCATTTTTTGCTGTTTCAGGAAAGTGAAAAGGAACTATCATAGGAGTCTCAGAATCCATCAGTGGCACAACTAGATAGTGACATAATTGTGATAATTATACCCAGGCCTTATTACCTATCTGTGCTTGATTTTCTTATCTACAATAAAAAAAAATCCTTTCTGCCATTCCAATCTATAATAGATATTTTCAGAATTCCTACAAAGCCTAGATTACCCCTATGGGAACCAATTCCACCCCCCTCCCCCATGTGGCCCTGTCACAACTGACAGGACTGGTGCAGGCTTCCCTTTCCTGTGCTCAATTGGATCTGGGATTCACGGACTGAAATTAGGTTAAGCTCCAATGTTCCTGATTTGTATAGCCATTCTCTTCCTCAATCATGAAGTATTCCAAACACACGAAAAGGCCCATCACTCCCCACCAAATGAACAGATGCTACTAACATGAACCATATATTACAGATTTCCTTTTTTCTTGAAAAATTAGAAAAGTTTTGACATAGTTACAAAATTTTTAAAAAGCACAGAATACACCAATTGTCAAAATAAAACAATTACCAAAATTTTGTCACATTCACATAACTTATTTTTAATTTACTTCTAAGTAGTGCTAAAAACACATAACATAAAATTTACCATCTTAACCATTTTTAAGTCTGTAATTCAGCACTGTTATCTATAATCATGAATTTGATGCCCTTTGAAGATTTTCCCTTTCCTTAAGCCCCTGAAAACTATAATTAAGCTTTCTGTTTCTACAATACATAATGTACATGATTATATCCTGTATAATATCACACATTATACATACATGATATAAATGAAACCACCAGTATGTGTCCTTTTATAACTGGATTATTTCACTTGCACACAGTACTCAAGGTTCATCCATGCTGTAGCATGTGACAGGATTTCCTTTTTTAACACTGAATACTTTTCAAATGTATGTATTTACTACATTTTTTACACATTCATTGACTGATGAACATCTTGGTTACTATGAATACTGCTTCAATAAATAATGGTTGTACAAATATATCTTTGAGATTCTTCTTTCAGTTCAAATATATATACAAATGACTGGGATTGTTGGATCATATGGTGGTTGTATTTTAAATTTTCTGAGGAACCTCTGTACTATTTTTATAGCGATTTGTATAGTGCCTGCTCTGTTCTGGATTTCCATCAACAGTGTGCAAGGCTTCCACTTTATCCACATTCTCACCAACACTTATAATTTTCTACTTTTATGATAGTAGCCATCTTAGTGGGTATGAGGTAATATTTTATTGTAGCTCTGATCTTCATTTCTGTAAAACTAGTGAAGCTGAGCATTTTTTCATATGCTTGTTGGCCATCTTTTTGGGGGAAATGTCCACTAAAGTTTTTCCCATTTTTAAACTGGGTTGTTTTTTGTTGTCAGTTTGTATAGGAGTCCTCTGTGTATTCTGGGTATAACCCCTTGTCAGATGTGTGATTTGGAAATATTTTCTTACATTTGAAGGTTGCCTGTGTTGATGCACAGAAGCTTCTTGATTTCTTATCATTTGTTCATTTTTGCTTCTGTGCTTTTGGTGTCACTTCAAGAAATCATTGCCAAGTCTAATGCCGTGAAGCTTCTCCCCTGTGTCCTTTTCTAGCAGTTTTATAGGTCTTCTGTTTAGGTCTTTAATCCATTTTTGAGTTAATTTCCAGTATATGATATGCAGTAATGGTCCAAGTTCATTCTTTTGCTTGTGGATATACAGTTATCCTAATACCATTTGTTGAAAAAATTATTTCCCCCATTGCGTGGTCTCAGCACTTTTGTTGAAGATCATTTAACCATATGCACTATGGTTTATTTCTGGGATCTCAGCTTTATTCCACTAGTCTATATGCCTGTTTTTATGCCAGTACAACACTGTTTTGATCACTATATCTTTGTATAACTCAACCTGTTTTTAAAACTTTTCCCTTTTTCTCTTTCTGGCATATTTTATAGCAAGTATCAGGCAGCATAATTTTACCCTTATATGATTCAGTATGGGTATCTAAAAATTATGAACATTTTCTTACAAAATCACAATATCATTATCACTCAGAATAAAATTGGCAATATATCTTTGGTATAACCTCACATCTAGTCCAAAATCAAATCTATAAAATGTCACAAAATTATGTTTTTAACAAATATATATATTTTTATTTTAATATATTTAATCCTCACTTGAGGATATGTTTATTGATTTTAGAGAGGGAGGAAAGGGGAGAGAGAGAGAGAGATGTTGATGTGAGAGAGAAGTATCAATCAGTTGTCTCCTATGGACCAGGGATCAGACCCAAAACCCAGGTATGTGCCCTGGTTGGACTGTGAACACACACTTTTTGGTGTATAGGACTTGATGCTCCAACCAACTGAGCCACCCAGCCAAGACATCTCAAAAATATTTTATGGGTTTGTTTTAATCAGGTTCTAAACAAGGTCCCCATTTTAATTGAATTATGTCTCTTAAATACTTTATGATTCAGAGAAGTCTTTTCCCCCTTTCCTCCAGACATTGTCTTGTAGAAATTGGATTAGTTTCCCTATATAACATCTCACAATATGTATTTCCCTGTTTACCTCCTTGCTCTGTCACTTAACTTATAAATGAAGTTCGCTAGTGGTTTAATTGTATGGTCATTTAACTATAAATTAAAATTAGCTCAGAACTTTAAATTTATTCATACCTACATGCTGTTTTTAAACTACATTTGCATATGGAGGACTCTGGGGACTTTTGCCAGTTTCAATGGTCATTCTCAGATATGTCTTCCCAAGCTTCCACCCAGAGTACATAGGGTCCTTTTCCCTTAGAAGTGGATGTTTGCTGGCAAATTTTTTGAACCCTGCATTTGTGGAGTATGTAAGTTGTCCCCATTAATTTTTCAGTATTCCTGCCATGCAACTTCGATCAATGTTCTTGTCCTACAACTATAGGTGATTTATCATTTGTGTTCCTAATCTAAAGTTTATAGAAATGTCTTCCTTCTAGTTTTATTTAGATGTGGTCAAATCAATTTCTCATTTGCTATCCTAATTGATTTGTTTACTTTTCAGGAGGAATGGTTGGAATATTAAAAACCTACCTTGCTGCCAAGATCACATCACCAGAGTTCCTCAACTTTCCTTTTGCAAATGGAAAAAAATATCACAAAAACACTCCACCTCCCAACCCATTTCATTTCACTTTCTCTCCTATTCCCACCCTCAAAAATAACCCCTGTCCAGAAGTTGGTATGTTCTATTGTCATGCATATTTTTGTGCTTTTACTACATGTATATCCATGCAATAAATTTGTATCCTATTGTGGTGTGTGAGTTTAGAGTATTTACATATATGTTTTTATATTATATGAATGATTTGCTATTTGGCTTCCTTCACTAAAAATTCTATTACTTGAGATTTATCTATATTAAAACATGAGCTCTAGATCATTAATTTTAACAACTGTAGAGTATTTCATGGTGTAGAGAAAACATAATTTGTCCATCAGTCCCCTACTGAGGGAGAATTTTTTTATTTCACGATGAGAAGCAGCACTGCAAAAAAAATCTCCTGTGTACATGTTTATATACATCTGCATGAGTTTCTCTAAGATAAATATCTAGGACTGAAGGTGCTGGATCAAAGGGTACATGCATCTTCTTATGCCCACACGTATAAGTTTCCCCCATATGTATCTATGCCAACATTTTTGCTCTGACAGAATTTTAGCAAAGACTCTGTTGACTTAGATTTTCTGATCATTTTGGACATTAAATCTTGGTCATGATTATGTACAAGGTCTTAATAACTCAGGTATTTCTCTGGAAAACACCAGGTGGGTTTTACCATTCTCCCTACAGGATGGATCTTTCCATTAAGCTGAATCATAACTCATTAGGAGTCAGAGGTTTCTGAACAATGTGGTTCAGATGCCCAGGAATTTCAAAGGGGAGCTTTCTACCCAAGGTCATGTATGTCTTCTACCTAGAGACAGGGTTGCTAATGACCTGTAACCATTTTATCTCACTCTGAGGATCTTTACTTCATATGAAAGTTTCAGGTTGTATTTCTGCACTTTGCAACAGACTCCAGGCTTGATCTCTGCATCTCAGCACCATCAGAGCATTAGCTGCCAGGTAACCCTGGTTAACCAATTTGCCTGTTGTTCATTGTTCACTATTCCAGTTTCAGCTCATTCTTCTTCTGTTTCCTCCTTTTTCTTCTTTCTCCTTTTTCCTCTTTCTTCTTTTTCCTTTGCCACTGGAGATTTTTCTTACTGCCACCTCAGCCATGAATACATTTAGAAGGTACATGTTCAATACTTAAGCCACAATCTAGTTATGTTGTACTGTGGGGAGAGGGCACTCAGTGTTTCTAGTCAATTATATAGTCATTTTTGAAGACCTCTTCAGAGTTGGGTTCATATTTCTTTTGTTTGTAATGCTGTCGAGAAACTGACCAGAAGGAGGCCTAATTTTTCCTAGGTTACTGGGTTTTCCATCTCCTTCCCACAGCAGCACAAACTTAAGGCAAGAAGTTAACTGTGTGGGCCCAGGATCCTTTCTCTACCATGCCCTCTAAAAACTGGGTGTATTTTTTTATATTCTTTCCATGAATATGCTTACCACTGCTTTCATCTATAAACCTCTACAACCAGTCAGTGGATTCAACTTTGGTCTTGTTGCATTACATTTTACACAGAAATTTTACATATTTTATCTGAAGCAAGATAGAGCATGACTGACTAAATAAGTGTGTGTGTGTGCAGCAAACTGTAACCTTAAAATTTTAATTATTATTTAGCGTAATTAGAGAGAGGGTCAGGTACAGGTGGTAAAAGAATTTATCAGAAAGCAGACAATGTGTGTCTTCAGGGAAGAAAGAATTACAAATTCCAGACTGATCAGGAATAAAAATGCATAGCATAAATATCCACATTTCATGCATGTGAGATTCAAGTACAAGGTTATTGTAGGTAGATCTAAACCTTTGGGATCAGAGAGGACTGCTGGCAGGGGTTTTGTTATTGGGTGTCCCAGCTGACTGCTCCCAGAACCCTCTAGCAGTTACATGCTGGAAAGAGGAAGCAGGTGTTATCAGATGACTGCTCAGGAATGTGACCTGAAGGTGACACCAATTAGGGCACAGAGACTGATCATACGGCTCTCTTTGGTGCGTTGTTTTTAATAGTTGTCTGCAACTCTTGATGTCTATGATCTATACCTAGGTCACCTTCAACAATGTCTCTTTCTGTAGACAGGGAAAGTAGTGCTGGGAAAAAGGCAAATGAGAGTAAACAAGTGGGAGACACAGTCACTTCTGGCCCTGTTAGCCAATATGACACTCCTTGCTAATCCTCGAGTCAAGTTTAGTAATCCTTAGATATTTTTGACTCCTTGTTTACAAACTGAACCTCAAAATAATGAATATTAGTGAGGTTCTATGGTGTAGCTGAAAGAGTTCAGGATTTGAAGGGATCAAGTCTTAGCCCCATTACTTAATAGCTTTTTAGCTTTGGTCTTATAACCTAGCTGGGTGTTACTCAGTTTGTAAAATGGTGATTATAATAGCGACCTCAGCAGATTAATGTAAAGACGAGATAAGAGAATATAAGGTGCCAGGTAAATGGTAGATGCTGAGTATTTATTGGATCCTTTTTCATCATCCACCCAAAAATTTGAGTTGGGCATTGGAAGACATTCACATATTCGGATTGGGAATCAATTCCTCCATCCATACTAACCATCCTTGTTATTGTTCAAACATAGTAGACATTTTCCTGCTTTAACACAATGAATCTGGTTATTCCCTTTCCCTGAATCTTCTCCCAATTATGCACATGTGCTGACTCTTTTACCTCCTGAAGCTCTTTGCTCAAATGTCTCCTTCTCATTGTGGCTTATTCTGACAACCTCATTTAAAATTGCAGTGTATACATGCCCTTCCTCGTTGCTTCCCCATTCCTGTCCATTCCTGTATTACTGATTCTTCTCACCATAATTCTCTTTATTTCTTTTAACACAATTTCATCTTCTAGAACTTTATAAAATTTAATTTTAATTTTTTATTGTTTATCTTCTGCCTTTCTTCACTAGAATGTATACTCCACAAAGGCTAACACCTTTATTTAATTCACTGACATACCCTGAGCACCTGTTCCCTGGTATGTCATTAAGGCACAATAAATACAGGGTGGGACAAAAGTAGGTTTAAAGTTGTTTGTATAAAAATGATACAATAATTAATAAATAATATAAGAATAAGCTCTGTTGTTTTGGTACTCACAACCATAAACCTACTTTTGCCCCACCTTGTATTTCTGACTGAATGCACACAGGCATTTCAGACTAAATCAGACTGAGGAGCTTCCCCGGGCATAGACTGTGCCCTGAAAAAACATGCTTTTTTTTTTTCAACTCCACATCCTCAGAGCCTAGAGTGTAGGAAGTATAAAATGTATAATATAATGGATGAAAAATGGTTAAAATACAATGCAACTTCTCAAGAGGACTGGGGATTACCCAGACTTGGGCAAAGATCCATTACCATTTTCCTCTTTCTGAATATGACCACAAAACATACTACTGGCTTAGGATTTTTTTCTATATTTAACTAATGTTGTGCATCCAGAAGGTCAAGAAAATGTGAAGAATATTAACTATAGCCTAAGAGCATTCATGAAATCACAGTGAATATTTATGCTCACTGAGTCATTTAAAGTTTGAATGTGATATTTAAATTAACACTGAAATGATGTTCATCGTTTTTGTAATAAAAGAACAATACAGTGAAATTCAGTTGCACCTCATCACTAGATAGTCCCACCTTGTTACCCATGTCATTTTGAGTTTGGCTGAGTAGGACACTGGTTGGCATCTGTTTTCATGGAGTGATCCTATCTACCTAACCCAAGTGAAAAGAAACAACTGAGTGAGCTCCTTCTGAGAATTTTTTCTTTATTCTTAGAATTTTATGTTCTATACAATATCAGGAAAGAATTATTTAGTACAGTCTTAAGAGAGTACAACATGCTTTTAGCACTCAAGAGATGATATCATACTCAGAGAATTTTTATAAAGTCAAATCCAGAATGAAGAATAACTTCATAGCTGAGTTATTTGGAGTGACACAAACTGTGAGATATAAAACAAAAAGGAACAAATGTGTGTTTTAAATATAGGGATGAAAGTTTACAGAAGTCATAGTAAATTTTTGTGAAGGGATTTGGAATTCAGATATGCTTTATTTTCACCTGACCTCTACACCACAATTTCTAGCAGTTAAAATTATGGCCTTTTCCCTGAGATCTCTCCATACTGAACACTTTAGGACAAGTTAACCTGATTTTACACATCTGTGCTCAGTCATCTATACTCAAAGTGTCATATATGCTTGAACAACCAGGCATTGTACAAAGGCTTTATATGACACTAGCATCTGATCATGCCTTATAATAATGCATGTATCAATTAAGTATATCTTAGTCTTGTCTTTGGGTATTAACACAGTTAAGGATGTCACAGGTTGCACTGAAGAAACATGCCGCAAGAAAGCACTGAAACTGTTTATATTCTACCTCATCACTAACACTCTCACTTATTTGAAGACACAGGGTAAAGGAAATATGCAATAATTTTCCAAACAACATGAGGACAAACAATTAAGTCAATCATTCTAGTAAATAATTTATGCCCTCAAAAATATTCTTTAATTTATGCAACAGTCATAAGTGCTCAAAATACAAATGCTTCACTTTAGAGATAGAGCTCCCAGGTGGCAGACAAAACCACCAACTTATTCATGATTCATTCTGAGTTCTTTACATCAGGCTGCAACTGGGGTCTCAAAGATGGAACAAGCAAGCTGATCCAGGTTTTACCACTGGAGATTATTCAGCCGAAGTTATGATAAAAATCATCTGGAGGTTGAAAATGATAAATCAAAATATAAGATCATAAACTCAGCAGTATACTGTTAAAGTATGGATGGGCTGAGATGGGTGGCCCTATGCAGAGGTTCTATGTCAATTAAAAGAGATGAAGAGCTGTTTGCTCCCCAAACTCTGATTATAGAAGTATCACTCATGTCCCTGTGGTTAATTGCAGGATAGAAATCAGGGCAGAATGAGAAATGTGCCAAGTGGTTAGTGTTAAAAGTAACTTTTAGGACAACTAATCCAATCCCCAGTAACTTTACAAAGGATGTAAATTAGTTCTTAATAGAAGTCAGATAATGTGTTCTTAATCCATAATTGGTTGATACCAGAGAATCAGAAAAAGCACCAGAGAAAAACACAATGAGATACTACTTCACACCAGTCAGAATGGCCATCATGAACAAGTCAACAAACAAGTGCTTGTGAGGCTGTGGAGAAAAGGGAACCCTAGTATACTATTGGTGAGAATGCAGACTGGTGCAGCCACTGTGGAACACAGTATAGAATTTCTTCGGAGAACTATTAAGATGGAAATGCCTTTTGATCCAGTGACCCCACTGCTGGGATTATACCCTAAGAATTCTGAAACACCAATTCAAAAAAATCTATGCACCCCAATGTTTATAGCAGCACAATTTACAATAGCCAAGTGCTAGAAACAACCTAGGTGCCCATCAGTAAATTAGTGGATCAAAAAACTGTGCTACATTTATGTAATGGAATACTACACAGCAGAAAGAAAGAAGGAAGTGCTACCCTTCTTAACAGTGTGGATGGAACTGGAGAGTATTGTGCTAAGTGACACAAGTGAGGCAGTGAAAGACAAATACCATATGATCTCACCCATAAGGGGAACCTAATGAACAAAGCAAACAAATGAGCAAAATAGAAACAGAGACATGGAAATAAAGAACAAACTGACAGTGACCAGAGGGGAGGAGGGAGGAGGATAACAAGGGAAAGAAGGGGAAGGGGCAACTCAAGGAACATGTGTAGAGGACCCATGACCACAGACAATGGGATGGAGATTGATTGTGAGAAGGGAGGTGGGCAGGGGAGGGGAGAACAATGGGGAAAAATGTGAAAATGTGGGACAACTGTAACTGAACAAATAAAAAATAAGAGGAAAGAAAAAAGAATATACCATCTTTGGCATTTAGTTGTGTTTGTCTTATTAGGTTCATCTAACATATTAGGACATCAAGTCATATGATACCAAATAATTGAACTGGCCATGTATTTCACTTAGTGCTTAAATTTATGAATGAACTTTTATTTTACTTTTCATTACCATTGTTTGCTATTAATCATAGTACCCCTTTTTACTTCTACTAGAATGTTATTGTATTCAGGCATCTTTTCTTCTGCCTAGACATACGTCATTTGTATAAACAGACTATCAAATGGAGTCTCCAGGGTCTATTCCTGATCAGCTACCCTGATTTCTACCCTGCAGTTAACCACAGGGATGTGAATATACAGCACTGAGAGGAAAGTCAACCTACAGCCCACCATCAGGTGATTTTAGACATTGAACATTGGCACAGCAATTAAATGCACCAGCTGGAGAGGCAATTAAAAAATATGGATCCAGATTATGGTCAACTATTTCAGATGCATGGCCCTGGTTACATGATAGAAACCCAGAAACCGTAAGACCATTGTAAAGGTGGCTAGAGCCAATCTAGTTAACAGCTCACAGACTGTTATAGCTGAGAGTTATCTAGTAGTCAGCTCTTGCACAAGGTCACAGAAGTCATTAATGTCTGACTCAGAACATAAACCAAGTATTACTCCCATGAGTCCAGGATTCTCTCCAACTAATTTTTAATGGTGTGATAATGTAGCTCTGAGAGATGTGTGTATATTTTCCTGAGTTCTATGGTACATTTAATTGACTTCACATAATTTCAAATGAATCGTTTTTGAAGTTTTAAGGATCTTGGTTCATTATGAAACTGCAAGTTATTTACAAACCTTAAAAGTACTAAACTAGACTTTCTTTAGTTTGTTTATTTAAGAAGAGGAAGGACAAATTGCCCCAAACCCCAAGCTGTTGATGCTGGGGAACTGGACCATATAAATCAAGGACACAGGAAATATCAAATGCCCACAAATGCAGTCAGTGGCAAATTTGATGTGCTGGAGTGACATAAAGTTTTAAAAGTAAATATAAGGCAAGAAAGATAGAAGATAAGGAAGAAGGAAAGCTGAGAAGATAAAAATTTTGTATAAAGCTCCTCTAAATTACCCTTTTTAATGACAAGTCTTGTTCTATTTCGTAAGCCAGGGTAACTAAGTTATTTTCTCAAGAAGCTGTTTATGTGTCCAGATGCTATTTTCTACCCTCCCCCACCCCCCAAAAAAAGTAATCTGAGCACTTGAGAGCACTAAAGAAGTTAATGGCCGAGCAATCCCCTTCAGAGTGCTTCTCACTTCACCTATTAAGGGATCAAACCTTGTGGTACAAAGCATTTGAACTGACCGTGAACCTAGAAGTAAAATAAAACTCCCTCTTTGTTGTTATCATTTTCAGTGTTTATTATACATCACAAAATGTTAGACCTTGAATTCCCCATCTGAGTTCCTGCATTATACTGTCAATTGCACAAATGGTAAACTTTTATTGTTTACCATTGGAATTTGGAGTTGTTTGTTACAGCCCCTAATGTTACTTAGCATAGAGAATCACACCTCTTTTCAAATAGGCAGTTTTTTTTTCCATGTGGTAGACATTACATATAATTTTCACCAACACTGTTTCTTCCCCACTTCTGCAAATTTAGAGGATGTAATTACTGGTTTCCTCGAAGCTGAGTAAACCATTCGTGACTAACTCTGGCCAATAAACTGTGAGTAAAAGTTATGTGTGGCTGAGGCTGTGGAAATCTCATATTTAAGTACCTGGGCTCTCTTTTCCCATGCTGAGTGGCTGGGAGAACGTATGTTCTAGGTGGTGCAGCCACAACATTGTCAGCACCCACTGGCCTGGGTTCCTGAGTGCCTGTGAAGTTGTGTTCCATCTTACCAAGCAAAACATGTATAATTTGAGCAGGAAATAAGTTTTGATTAGATAAAGCCAGATTTTGAGATTGTTCATTAGGGCATTCCAACCTACCCTATTCTAATATATGACACACAGGCTAGAATATGTACAATATATATATGTGTATATACATATATTGATATAGCCATGTTTGTAGACACATGTATATATTTGTGCATATGTATATACACATGTGTATATAGATGTATATACATAGGCAAACACATATATACATAATAGTCAGAATATGTATTTATGTATACACACGTATACTGATATGATTACTAAATTATTGCATGAAGAATTTTGATGATACAGTGGTGCTTTATTTTATGACCTTAAAAGAAAATTTTTAGTAATTCAGGTCATTTTTTAATGACACCATGCCAAAACCCATACACTGAGTAACCTCTGCTGGAGGTTCTGCAAAGTGCTAATTATGCCCCTTGTCCTCTGCATTCTAGACAGTATGAAAAATAAAAATAAGAAATTGGTGAAACTGTAGATCTCAAGATAACTTTTTAACCCCAATAAATGGTCAAAGTGGATTTTTCTACTGTATACCACCTAATGTGAACTAGTTCGTGCATCTCCTCACGGAAAGAGCAGCTGGAGGACTGTGGGCTTGCTCCTAGATGCAAAAAGCCCTCATCCAGACAGCTTAGTAGTGTATGAAGCAGTTAGCAAGGAGGAAAGCAGCTACCACCTGAAGACATGTTAAAGAGGGAACAAGACACTGTTGTCTTGTATAATAAGGGTGTTCACCTCAATCTTACCCTTCAGAGAAGTAAATAGTGAGGTAATTGGGAAGCGAGATTTATGGTGGTCTTCCAATATTGTGTATGAGAAGTGTATGAGAATTCTCTGTACTACCTTTGCAACTCTTTGGTAAATCTAAAATTATCTCACAATTTAAAAAATAAAGGAAAATATCTTTTCTTCTAAGCTGTGGGGCACAATCATTAGAAATATAATTTTATGAGCAAGCTTATGGCAAAGCCTGCTTAAGTGATAAGTGGATTAGGTAGGGGATGGCTGAGCAGTTATTTTGGAGTTCCTCTTAATATTTTGACTTAAACTTAATAGTAGTACTCTTCTTATAATACCCTGTGGCAAAGCTTAGACAAGATTGACATATTTAAGTAAATCTTCACTGAAGGCTAGTAAATAATGAAAGAAACAAACACTTCAAAAAGCTAATCTAAATATGTAGCTGAATTCTCCTAATTTTGTGAATCCTAAAAGGTATTCTCCTTTACTTTGCTCTTAGCTTCCTTCCACTTGGGGAAATTCTTTTTAAATATCCACTCTCCAAGAATGATACCTATCCTTCTCAACCCCTAAATCAAGAAGGGGGATGTTAAAATTTTATCCTCACAGTTCCTTGGGGGTGAGGGGCCTTCCACAGACACACTTGCTGGATGCAACATTCACATCTCTATATTACGTATAAACTCAATGCTTATGGAATAGACATAGGAGGGATATCTGCTGTCAACAACTTCTTGAGAGTCAGCACAGTAGAAAAGAAATGAATAATAGCTTTGGAACCAGAAAGAACATGTTTAAATACCAGACATGCCACTTTTTACCAGGCTTCTCTTAAGCAAAGTATCTATTTAATTCCTAGTTTACTTAATCTGTAAAACTGTGATGACAGAACCCATTTACAAGATTGTTGTGAGACTTAAATGACTCATCATACAAAACAGTTCCTGTGACGCTGAAAGGAATAGATTCCACACTCTCTTAAAAAGTAGGATTTGATTTTTTAAAAAGTAGGATACATTTAAACTATGACCCCCAACATGGAGGGAAAAACAAGTTTCAGCATGAGAAGTGAAGGTACACAACTGTGAGGCAGTTTTGCTGAATGGTGCATCTTTTCTCCACAGTCGTACACATACCAGCCTGTGGTAACAAGTACAGTTTCAGAGTGTCTTTAAATCAGCATGATTCCACTCTTATGTCATGACACCATAGAAATATTCACAAGATGCACTGTCCTGTAAGTTTCAAGATTCATTGGAAGGCATAACTCAACAGACTGGAAATAACATTTTTCTGTTAAGTGCATAATCACAGAAAATTCAGTCAAAATGAGCTTGCAGGTTGTTGGTTTAGGGCTTTTGGTACCTCCACAGAAAAAAGAACAAATTTAAGACTAAGATGGATACAAAATGGCAGTCATCTACTTTGTTGAAGAGGAGGCTTTTACTCACCCAAATCAATGCACATTAATGGTTTTTGAGCCTAAATTCCAAGTAATTGGTGAACATATATGTAACCTGACAACTCAGTGACCAGAAATGATTCTAGGAGCACTGATCATAGAGTGATAGTTTATAACAAATTCAAGAGCTCTTAGGAAAATATTCAAAGGCCTTATAAAACCAATTAATGATGTAATGATATTTTGTCCTGTTTAATTACCAGTCATAATGCAATATAATTAAACCCAGTGGCAAAAGGATAACAGTACCAAGATGGAGACAATTAAGTTAGTCATAACACATGGAAGATATATTTATGTACCACATAAATCTTCTGACAGAAAGGATCTAGATCTACCATAATTATGCATTTTTCTGGCATTTGCATGTCATAAAAAATACTCATATTCCATATTCTAAGCAGTAGGATGAATTGTTAATGATAATGTTTCTAAAAATGGGATACTAACATTAATTAATTTTAAAGAGTTGAATTTCAGAGTTTAAGAATTATTTCTTTTAGTTCAGATGCTTAGAGAAGCTCTGGGTGAGGAAAAATAATATTAAAGGGCAAACATAATTATTTCTTTCAAAAATTGATTTTCATTTCATCATATATTCTGGGAAATAATCATGTGTTAGCAATTATGTATTGCAACTATCTACTCCCAGATTGGCAGTTCTTCTTTTAACTTTACTATACCATTTGACATATTAATTTTTTAATTTTAATTTCAATACATTTGTCAGTCTTCTCATATGGCTTATGTTTCTGTGTGATACCTAAGAATGACTTCCCTACCATGTAGCAACATATATTTTCCTATTTTTTCTTCTAAAAGAGATTTCTTTTTTCATATTTAAGACTTTAATCTCTCTGAAGAGAGATTAACCCATTTTGGGGTGAAGTTCAAACTTAATTTTACTTTTTCTAAGGGACTCCACTGATCCATCATATATTTTTAATATGCTTCCCTTTTCTCACTGTTTTATAACACAATGTCTATCTTTTTTATATATGTATACATATATACATCATTTATATTTAAGTTATGTAGATTAGAGGTTATATTATATTTTAAGCCAGAATAATATTACTTTTTTATTTTATTTAATTGTAGTTCAATTATAGTTGTCCTGATTTTTCCCCCAATGCTATCCCCTAACCTGCCCACCCTCTGCTCCCTCAATCACTTTTCACCCTTTCATCCATTACCCTGGGTCTTTTATACATGTTCCTTTATTAGACTCCTCCCCTTTCTTTCCCTGTTACCCCTCTCCCTCCTTCTCCCTGGTTACTGTCAGTTTGTGCTTTATTTCCATGTCTCTGTATCTGTTTTGCTCATTTGTTTGCTTTGTTCATTAGGTTTCCCTTATGGGTGAGATCATATGGTGTTTGTCTTTCACTGCCTCACTTGTGTCACTTAGCACAATACTCTCCAGTTCCATCCACACTGTCAGGAAGGGTAGCACTTCCTTCTTTCTTTCTGCTGTGTAGTATTCCATTGCATAAATGTAGCACAGTTTTTTGATCCACTCATTTACTGATGGGTACCTAGGTTGTTTCCAGCACTTGGATATTATAAATTGTGCTGCTATAAACACATAGATTTGGGTGCATAGATTTTTTTGAATTGGTGTTTCAGAATTCTTAGGGTATAATCCCAGCAGTGGAATCACTGGATCAAAAGGCATTTCCATCTTAATAGTTCTCCGAAGAAATTCTATACTGTGTTCCACAGTGGCTGCACCAGTCTACATTCCCACCAACACTATACCAGGCTTCCCTTTTCTCCACAACCTCACCAGCACTTTTTGTTTGTTGATTTGTTAATGATGGTCAGTCTGATCCGTGTGAAGTGGGATCTCATTGCAGTTTTAATTTGCATCTCTCTGATGGCTAGTGATGTTGAGCATTCTTTCTTGTGTCTATGTGCCCTCTGTATGTCCTGCTTGGCAAAGTATCTGTTCAGGTTCTTTGCCCATTTTTTAATTGAGTTGTTTGTCTTCCTGGTGTGGAGTCGTGTGAGTTCTTTATATATTTTAGAAATCAAACCCTTGTCTGAGGTATCATTGGCAAATATGTTTTCCCATACAGTTGGTTCCCTTTTCATTTTGCTGATGTTTTCTTTATTCATGCAGAAGCCTTTTAATTTGATGTAGTCTCACTTGTTTATTCTTTTCTTTATATCCTTTTCTCTAGGACTTATATCAGCAAAGATATTGCTGCATGGAATATTTGACACTTTACTGCCTATGTTTTCCTCTAGGACTTTCCTGGTGTCACAATTTATAGTTAAGTCTTTTATCCATCTTGAGTTTCTTTTGATGTATGGTGCAAGTTGGTGGTCTAGTTTCATTATTTTGCAAGTACCTATCCACATCCCCCAGCACCATTTATTGAAGAGGCTATTTTTACTCCATTTTATGGTTTTCTCCCCTTTGTCAAATATTAACATGTGCTTATTTCTGAACTCTCTATTCTGTTCCATTGATCCATGTATCTGTTCTTTTGCCAGTACCACACTGTTATGATCTTACGTTAATACATACCTGTTTTAACTCCCATAAGTGTATAATAAATCTTGATATCTGGTAGCCCAACCCATCTCCAAATATGTCTTGGGTTTTATTCTTTTAGTCTTCTCTATTAATTTTAGAATTAGCTTCTCATATTCTCTAAAAAATTGACATATTTATAATATTGAGTCTTCCATATATATGACATGACACTCAATCTATTCAGATTTTTTTACATGTACTTTAGTGCTTGACATTGCCTCCATAAAATTATTTCATTTGTTGTATTGGGTCAATTCCAATAAAATGTATAACTTTGACACTATGTTCACTAGGATGTTTTCCTCTATTATGTTTTCTAATTGATTACAAAAGGAGTAAATATCCTTTTTTGTGTCTGACATTAATAGGAATACTTCTCAATACTAACCAATGTGAAAGAAGTGTTTAACCAGTGAATCATAAGCCCTTGTTGTTTCTTTAAATACATTTTTAAATTATTTTCTTAATTTTTCACCTGGGCATTGGAATTAACATCTCAACTGAAAATACTACAGTTTGGATTAATCCCAATTTAATTTCAGTAATATGAAAAACACTGTTCCAATATATTTCCATTCCATCCCCCTCCTCTGTGTTATCATTGCCATGAAGATCATATCTGTGTACACTATAAGCCAATCAACACAGTTCTATCATTATTGCTTTGTGCAAGTTGTCCTTTAGCTACAATATTAAATTACCTTTACCAGTGCTATTTATTTTTTCATGGGGTTTCAAATTGCTGTCTACTGTCCTTTTATTTCATCTTAAAGGGTTCCCATTAGTATTTCCTATAAAACAGGCCTGATAATGATGATTTCTTTTCATTTTTGTTTCTTTGGGAATTTCTTAATTTCTTCATTTTTGAAAGTTAGATATAGAATTCTTGATTGACAGTTTTTTTCTTTTAGTAGTTTGAATATGTCAGCCCTCTCTCTGTTCTGACTTCCATAGTTTCTGATACAATTCAGCTGTTACTCTTATTAAGAATGTCCCTTGTATGTGATGAGATACCTCTCTCTGATGCTCTCTAGATTCTCTCTTTGTCTTTGTCTTTCAACATTGATTATGATGTGTCTGGGTATGAAGTGCTTCTCGGAATTTCTTGAGATTCTGGATATGTCAATAAGTTTATTTCATCAAATTTGGGAGGTTTTCAGTCAGTATGTCTTCAAATACTCCTTCTGACCCTTTCTCTCCTTTTCATCTGGAACTCTCATTATACGTGTGTTGGTTAAGTTGATGGTGTGCCACAGGTCTTTGATGTCTGTGAATATTTCTTTTTCTTTTTTCCTGTTCCTCAGAGAGAATAATCTCAATTGAATGATCTTCAAGTTAAATGTTTGGTTTTGTTTTTCTGCCAACTTAAGTCTGTTATTGAGCCTCTTTACTAAATTTTTCTTTTGTTATTATAGTTTTCAACTTTAGGACTTTTGTTTTCATTTTATAATTTTGGCCCCTTTGTTAATATTGTCTGTTTGCTGAGATATGGTTCTCATCTTCCCTTTAGTTGTTCAGACATAATTTCTTTAAATTCTTTGTGCATACTTACGATAGATCATTTAAAGTTTTTTCAAGTAGATTCCACATCTTGGTTTACTAAGAGACACTTTAAATTGCTAGCTTTTCCTCCCCCATGTATGAACCATAATTTGTTTCTTTGCATGTCTCATAATTTTTTGTTGACAACTCAACATTTTAAATATCTAATGTAGCAACTTATGAAATCACATTAATCCTCCTTTTCACTGTTTCTCATTGTAGATGTTGTTGCTGTTGTTCCTACTGAGTTTTTCTTTTCTGACTGTCTATAAAGTTTACATTCTTTGCATTGCATTACTGCTCTAGTCTCTGCTTAATTTTTATTGTGGTCAGCTAATAATTGGACAGATTTTCTTTAATCTGTTGAACAAGTAAGTTTTCCAACCTTTCTTCAGGTATTCTTTTGGTTGTTAGGTTCTCTCTTCAATACTTTGGTAGTTTACAGTTCTACCTTAGCCTCGATTTCCAGCTTTTTGCAGAGTGTCAAGATTAGCAAGAGGTAAGAACAAGAACCTGGGCATTCACATAACATTGCATGGGTGTTTGGGATTGCATTCTACATCCCTAGAAATAAGTCAGAGCTTTTCAAAATCCCTATGCACTTTCTATTCACTAGATTTTCTTTTTAAATATTTTAGTCAAGTTTTTGTTTGTTCCTAGAAGTATTACTGCTTATGCAGCTATAACAATTGTTGCTGAATGTTTTACATAACTGCCCTGAGGACAATGATATCCATACTGAGAGAGACTTGAGTCAGGTCAAAGAAGGATTAGCTTTGTAAATGAACTTTCCCAGGAAGTTACCATTCAGGTGATCTAATGATAATTCTCTGAAAATGAAACTGTTGGGAGAATTCCAAACTATTTGTACACCTTCCAGTGTCTGCTAGTGACTGGTTTTCATGGGTACTATATCTCTGAGACTGTTGATTTTCAAGGCTACTAAGAAGCTAAGAAAAGAAAAATTGGAATAGGGCAAGTTGACACACCACAGAACTCACAGTTCTTATCAAAAGTCTATTGTTTTTCTTAAGTTCTCCTCACATCATTGCAAGCTTTTGGTTAATTTACACAGTTTTTTAAAAGTTGATTTTAATATTTTTTACCACTGTTCTTATTAATTTTCTGAAAGAATAAATTTCAGTGGTCTTTATGTAAATGTTTGTGTGGTTCCCAGATTTATATGTTGAAGCCCTAGCCCCTACTGTGATGGTATTTTAAGGTCTAGCCTTTGGGAGACAATTAAGTTTAGATGAGTTTATGAGGGTAGAGTCCCCATTTTGGGATTAATACCCTTATAAGAATTGACATCAGATAGTTGCTTCCTCTTCCTCTTTTTACCATATGAAGACACAGTGAGAAGCTGGCCATTTACCAGCAAGGAAGAGGATTCTTACCAGAATCTGACCATGCTGTCATCTTGATCTTGAACTTTTCAGCCTCAAGAGTGTAATAAACAAATGTTTGTTGTTTAAGCCACACAGTCTATGGTTTTTTGTTATTGTAGCCCAAGCTTACAAAACACTGCCTTTCTGGAAGTTCTCTATTTTTTTATGTATTTAATAGTTATAACTGCTTCATTTTAGAAAACTTTCTTCTCATTCTTTTTGCCCATCCTATTAGAGTATTAGATTTCCTTATTGGACTGGAATTTTGTTTATAATAAGTATATGAAACTGTGCAATATTTTTGCCAAAAATTTCCCAATTTATTATTTGCTTTTAAATATTATAATTTTGTACATATAGATTTTTATCAAGTCCAATATACTAATATCTACCATCATATTTTATCATATTACAAAGAGTTAAAAATCATTCATATTTCCTAGGTTTTTTTTAATGATTTCATTTATATATCAAATGTTTCCATTAATCTAGAATTCTGGTATATGTTATAATAGGAAAAATCATCATTTTTTATCCCCAAATATCAATTTCTCTAACAGAATTTATCTAATAATATGTCTCATCTCCCATTGGTTTATAATACTTCATTTAGCATATGTTAAATTTAGAAATATAATTATATACAATAAGAAAGTTTCTTGGCTATCTCATTTGAATTTTGATCAAATTCTTACTCTTGATCAAGTACTACATTATGTTGATATATTGCTGCTTTATAGTCTATTTTAATATGTGGTTATTAACTCAATTAATATGTGATGTTAAGAACAAATACTAGATGAAAAGTAGTTTTGGAGTATGTCCTTTCTGTCTTTGCTCCTCTAGTTCTCAAATTCTTATTTTAATTTCAACAGAGGTGTTGCCTCCTCTAAGGAGGTTTTTGTGAGTCCTTCTTTTCCTCCTCCTGGGTTCAGTTAGGTACCTTTCTTTTTTGTTACTTCTTTTACTAAGATTTTGTTTATTTCTTTTTAGAGAGAGGGAAGGGGAGGAAGAAAGAGAGGGAGGACATCAATGAGAGAGAGAAACATAAATCTATTGCTTCTCATATGCGCCCCCTGACTGGGTACCAAACCTGCAACCCTGGCATGTGCCCTGACCAGGAATTGAACCAGAGACCTGTCACTTTGTGGTACGATGCCCAACAAACTGAGCCACACCATTCAGAGCTTGCTGCTTCTTTATACTTTCATAATGTCTCATTCATATTTTTGTTATAGCATGTACCTCATTGTATTTGGAGGGTTGAGATTTTGACTATTTATACCACTGGACTGTGGTAAACTCTTTCAGGGCAGAGACTATGTTCTATATCCATGATGCTTCAAGTGATTTCTGACTATATTAGTGGCTCAATAAAATTTCCTTGAACAAATGAAAAAATGGTATCAATTGAATTTTCCTCTGAGTGGATAATGGGGAAAAGAACATGTAGTTTACAATTTGGGCATTGTTGTCATTAATCTAGGACTTATGAATACAAACATCTAGGTATGATTCTGTAATGTGTTGACTTTGAATTTTCTTATTCTGCTTTAATAAGAAGTTTGACTATCATCATCGGATATTTAAAAGCTGTTGTTTAAATGCAGTCCCCAGTCATTTGCTGTTAAAACGCTCCTTGCAGATTACCTCTATTGCCAATTCTGTTTGCTTTTTAAATGAAACCAATTTAAATCAAGTGTCTCTAGAATATCTGCTAATCCCAGCAGGACTTGAAATGTCTCAACACTCATTATACGCACTTGGAGAAATGACTTTCTGTTGCACGCATCTGGCCTTAGCTGCCACAAAAGAAGTTATGGCTATTGGATAAACATTCACATCCCTGACAGACCATATGACTATAAGTTTCCAGTTAGAGATTTCTCAAGAAGCTAATTTTTACCCCAGTACCTAGTCGACAAAAGAGACAGTCAGTTTCCTTGATAACAGCTATAGACTTTTGCATCTTGAATCAGACTTGCATCTCGGCATCACATGTAACCAACTTATTGAATAAGCCATATTTTTAGCAAGAATTGAACATTTTTTAAAAAATCAGAAGGGAATATTTACATTTTTCAAGCAAAAATATTGAAGGTTTTTAAATAGCCTTTTAGCAACCAAAATAATCACAAAGTCTAGCAGTTAATCTACTCAATCCATTAAATTGTGTCAAAATCACTTTGAAATAAGCCAAGATATAAATAAACACACAAATACATACATTATAAGAAAGACAGATAATTGTAGTAAAGCAGAAACAATTGGATAAACTGTCATGAATAGGAAGTGCAAGCTGATAGCCTGGAGTGGAGCTAAAATAATTATAACAGCTGAGCTGTAAACCACACAACTAAAAAGACAATCATTTAAAGGAGACTTAAATTTGCAAAGACAATTGAAGTGGAACACTTATGAATTTTCTATTAATCCAGTCTAAGATAACATGCATAATATTGACGAATGTTTCTGCATTCCATGTTAATTTAATGAGCTCATCTTGAAGAATCCACATTGACTACTTAGAGCCCTTGAGGCTCTCTGTAACCTTTTGATGCTCAGAAATGTGGCTTTTGCTTCATCTATTTATGGTCAGACATGACATTACAAGATTTGAAACTTGTCTTTCTCTAACAGGAGCAAATGAAAGTGACAGCAGGCATCAGCTCCCGGCACTCGCCAGTTACACGGGAGCTCTGGAGCAAAGAGAAAAGGACATTGCAGCTAAGCAAACAAGTGGTTCAGCAGGAGGATCTGATTATAAGTTAAAGCACACTGATAAGAACAGAAAAAAAATTCTGCTTTTATATTTAATGTAGTCAAGTCCTAAGGATTAAAATCCATATTTCCAAGCAGGATTTCAAAGGATTTCAATTTTGATTTCCAGGAAAAGGAAATATTATAAATGCTTCACTCTGTTCATGAATAAAAATGATTATGCTCCAGCAATAGTAAATTATAAAGTTCAACATGTCATTATTGGTGCTAAAACATATGATATAATCACAACTTTACCTTCAGGTGATGATTTTTATTGGGCATAAATAACCTCTCCAATTCCCTACAGCAAAAGAAATTCCCATTCGGAGAACCTAAATCCCCACTTACTGAGAAGTCACTCTTTATGAAGTAAGCCTTGGTATATCTAGCTAACACTTCAATGTAGATTAGCTTATTGGTGTCTTTTTGCTTTGGGGAAACTGGAAAGGATAATTGTGAGGTTGTGGGTGGTCTGGGCAGTTAGGGTTTAACTACCTGTTAACTTATAATAATGGGAATAGTGCAAAGGAAGTGGAAACCACCTAACAGAGGCATTTTGATGGGATAAAAAAGAAAGACAGAGGCCCGTAGCTTCTCAAACACAACGACCCTTGTCTTCCCTCTGGGTCTTTGCACTTGCTATTCCCTCGAAACTCTCCACTCCTCTGTACAGCCCCAACCCTGGTTCTCTACCTGACTAAATCCTCTGCAAATTTGGTCTTCCTCAGACAAGTCTTCTCTGGCCCCTAAGAGATGAGGATGTACTCATAGAACACTGATTTTTTTTTTAATTTTTGCACATAGGAACTATAATTAATTCTTTAATTATATTTTTAATATTTTTCCAACTGAATGATAAACATCATCACAGCAGGGCTTATTTACCATTCTTTCCCAGACCCTAATGTAACAGGGTGCAGCCAAGAGGGGGGGGGCCCAAATAGGGATTTGGAATGGGGTCCAGAACTCAAGGTGTTTAGGAAATATTAAGATGTCCTCACCCCTTCCCCTTCAGGTGTGGGTTGGGGAAAGGGACAAATGGAGCAGGAACATACAGGGCTGTTTTGCATAGCAACAGCCTTACAGCTAACCTCTGGTGTGGTCATTTAACATATCTATAACCTTTAACTGGTTACATAGATATGTTAAATAGCTGTGGCCAAGCTCTGAGGGGGGGAATGGAAGCAACTCCCTTCCAAGATGTAGCTGGGAGGCAGGTCCCCTGAGTTACAGCACCTGCGTGGGAGCTTGGAGAAGATTGGCTCCATGACATGGGGCCACGCCTGCCCAGACTCATAATGGTAGCTCAGTAAAGCTGGAAGGATACAAGAATGCTGGCAAGTGTAGCCAATTGTAGGAAGAGTCAGAAATAGGGCTGCAGAGGAAGATTGGCACGGGGATTTAAACTAAGACGTAGCAGTCAGTGCAGGGGAGAACCACACAGTTTTGCTGGAGTGGGGACCCCCGCAGCTTTAGAAGGGGGAACCACCACCCGGTTTTAGCAGAGATCCTGGTGACACAGCTGATGGTGCTGGGAACAGAGGGAGGCCTACCAGCTGAGATGAATTACTGGGAAGAACTGGGTGCTGCCTGAGCCATGGACTTCTATTTCTTTTCCTGAGATACAATACCCCAGACTGGGCAAAGGGGGAAGGAAGGACTGTGTGTTTTTGTGGGAGTTATAAAGGAATTTGGGATTTTGATGAAGACATTAGGTCACTACTTTAAGTCTGTATAGCATTAAATAAACATTTCCTTTCCTTTTCACAAATCTCTGGCATTAAGAGACATCTTTCCTCTGGTCGTGGACATAACAAACCTGGGGGGGTTCCTTTCAGTAACAGTATATCGTTCCAGGCCCCCCTTTGGATCTCTCTCTGTGTTCTGTAACACTAACACATTAGATACACTTTCAAAAATCTGTGGCCCTGGCTGGGTAGTTCAGTTGGTTGGGGCATCATGCCATACACCAAAAGTTGTGGGTTTGATTTCTGATCAAGGCACATGCTCAGATTGCAAGTCCCTCCCTGTTTGGGACTCATACAGGAGACAATCAATCTCTCTCTTTCTCCCTCATTTCTATCTCTCTATCTCTGTCTCTCCCTCTCTCTCTCAAATCAATAACCATATCCTCGGGTGAGGATTTAAAAATTATTTGTAGACTGATTGACTGGTGCAATGTGAGGGTGTTGGGTATCTAAGTGGCAGTGGAAGCCTGAGAAAGTTGGGGACAGTAATGAAAGAGAAGATGAAGGGAGAAGATAATCTTTTCATTTTCTCAGTTTTGCTACTTCCTATTGGCCAACCTTCAACCTTGCTGCTTCTTATTGGCCCCTACTTTTCCTACTTTCTGCAGCCTTATCTATGAGGGTTTTGGTAGGAACAACAATAAAACCAGATATAAACTTATATAGTGCTTGTCATATGTCAGGTACTGTTCTAAACACAAACTAACTTCTTTGGTCATCACATAACCCTATGAGAGACTTTTATTATTTGTTTGGAGGTGAGGAAACTGAAGCATTAAGGGATTGATTTAATAATTTCCTGTATTCACACAGATAGGATGTGGTGAACCTGTTATTAAAACTCAGTCCTCTGACTTCAGAATTCATGCTTTTAAATGCTTTGCTAAGATTATATGAAAAGTGGGTTTGAAAGACAGCCTTCCTTAATTAACATTTCTTTTTCCTTGCCCCCCTCCTTTGTAGGACAATTTGACTTTTATTGCTTCTCCTATCTACTTTGCATCTGGTGGTGGCTCCACACACCAATTCTGATAAATGAGGCATAAGCAGTATCTTCTGGAGAGAAAAGGCTTCTGGGGAACCAATTATTTTTCTAAAAACATAATGGGATAACTGTGGCTTGTGGCCAACTTTCCCTCTGGTTACTGTTTGGAATTCAAGTATTACGCCTGGAGCTCTAGAAGCCATTCCATACCCATAAGGGAAAAGCCAAAGAACCATAGAGGAGACAGCCAAAACTTTTACAATATTGAGGCACTGAACCAATGTGAGCATTGGACCATATCCATTTTTCTTGTTCTGTGGTATAAACAAAGCCCAATTTGTTTACCCACTGTTAGCAAAGATTTCTGTCACTCATAGCTGAAAACAAGCCTAAAGGATGCATGTAAGAGAAAACATCACCAAGAATGGGTACACAAATTATGGTTTATTTTATTTCATTTTACCATATAACGAAAAGAAGGGAGACCTAAGGGACATCTGAAAACGGATGATATAATTACAGTGTCCCTCTAAGATGGAGGGAGAGGGAGATGCTTCTACAACAGCAGAGACAGGAATATGATGATGGATGCAGCGATCGGAATGATGCGGCCAGCAGCCACCAGAAGCTGGATAGGGCAAGAAATAGATTTTTCCCTGGATCCTCCACAAAGAGCCAGTCCTGACTATAGCCACATACAACTCATTTCATACCTCTGGCCTTCACAGCTATAAGAGAATACATTTCTATTGTTTTAACCCACTAAGTTTGTGGCAGTCTCTTAAAGCAACAATAGGAACCCAATGCAAACATTCTCTCATTTCAAGTTGCCATACTTTTAGCTTCTCCAAGTGGTTTCTTGATTTCCTTGTTTTCTTGCAGCAGTGTCTTTTTGTCCTTCACCCTCCCTCCCATTTGCATGATTACATGAACACTTTTTCCATCAGCATCTGCATTTTCCAAGCACCACTTTTCTCGCAGCACACCCACTCGGCAAAACACCAGCTCTGGGTCAGTCCCTTTACCTGCTTTCTCCATCCTTACACCTGGAATGCCAAGAAATTCGAAGGAAAAAATTATATCAGAAAATTTTATCACTGAGAATGTATGTTCTCCAACGTATTTTAGAACAACTTTCTTTGTCTAATTTTTCTAAGACTCTATTTCTGTTCTTTACTACACTTTTAATTTCTTCTCCTAATCTCCTTCTGTTCTATCTCAGCAGATAAACTCATTGACTTCATGTAGAAAATTGAAACCATCATTCATAAAAAACAAAAAGTATTTTTTTCCTAAAAATCTATTTACATCCTTATCATCTTTATCTCTTTTTGTTCAAGGTCATAATTCTTCTGTCTACATGCTTGGAAGTAATATGGTAAGTTACACAGTCAGCCCTCCAAATCCATTGGTTCAGCATCCGTGTATTGAACCAAGGGTGGATCAAAATATATATATATTTTAAATGTTATATTGTTGCTGACATGTACTGTATACATGTAGTAGGCCTACCATAATTGCATCTAGACTGGACATGTACAGATTTCTTTTTCTTGTCATTGTTGTAAATAATTCAGTCTAACAACTATTTACATAGGATTTTCAGTGTATTTGGTATTAGAAGTAATTTAGAGATGATTTAAAGTATACAAGAGGATATGTATGGGTTACATGCTATTTTATATAACTTGAGCATCTGCAGACTTCGGTATCTGCAGGGGGTCCTGGAACTTGTCCCCTGCAGATATTGAGGAGCAATATACATACAAATGCAGAAGCAAAGAAAAATAAAAAAGTGACAGCAGCAGACTAACCTTGCCAACAGTAGTAGCTATGGCCAAAGCCTGACACAATTTTTAAAAACTGTATTTATTATAGTAGGCTTCTCAGAGTCCAAGATGCTCAATACACACAACTCACAACCCACTGAGAAAAACATATATTTAAATGAATGCATTGCAATACACTGTGCAAGTATTATATTTGAAGTGGGTTCACTCACTAAATGGGAAGAAAACAAGCAGCAGTGAGCAACTTTACCAGAATAATAAGAGAAGGATTACGGCATTGGCAAGAAGGCTTCATGGAGACTGCTATGGTGGAGCAGGAACTACAAAGGCAGACTGCAAGAAAGACAATTCACCAAAGAGAGAAGAACATGAGCAAAGGTTGGAGACACTGAACGCAGAGCATTTCCAGGAAACAGTCAGAGGACCGGCATTCTGGATCATTCCACTGGAATTGGGAAGTAGACAGGGGCCAGGTTATCAAGGGCAAGGCTAGGTCTCAGATTGGAGGTTTTATTGTTTTTTTTTTAAGATTTCATTTATTTATTTTTAGACAGGAGGAGGGAGGGAGAAAGAGAGGGAAACATCAATGTGTGTTTGTCTCTCTTGCTCCCCTTACTGGGGACCCAGCCTGCAACCCAGACACATGCCCTAACTGGGAATTGAACCAGCGACCCTTTGGTTCACATGCAGGCCAGCACTCAATCCACTGAGCTACACCAGCCAGGGTTCAGATTGGAGTTTTAAATTGAATGACACCATGTTTTGAAAAAATAAAAACAAAAACCCAAAAGGTATAGAATCTTCCTAAGATGGTCTTAAGAGGTGGGAGAGGAAGATTTAATTTAGTACCATTGAAGACAGAGATTCTGAAAAAAACCTAAAACCATTTTAGGTTTATACACCTTCAAGTTTGGACTGTTCAAGAATCTGGTGAGAGGCTGATGCTGTCAAAGATGACATTCAGGTTTCTGGCAGGAAAGAGTAAGCAGTGCTGTTACCTGTTATGGGAATACAGCATCCCAGATATGGGCACAGAGGTCTGAGAGTCCACTGCCTGAAAATGTTGGCTGAAGCATTGTTGAAAGAGGTGATAATCAGGGGGAGTGGAAAGGAGGGGAGCCAAGAACAGTCAAAGGAAGAAAGTCAATGGAAGATACTGAACAAAGTAAACCAGACCTGTGTTTCTGAAGGAGAAAATAAATAGACAAGAGGGCCAACTGTGGCTCCTGATTCCAATTTTATTGCCACCACAATTGTGCTAACAGCCTGGACCTGTTGAGCACCTGTGCTTTTCTCATTCTCTACAGCGAGACGCTGTATGATTTTGTTTTTCAAGTTCTGCAATGTATGCTATAGGCAGGCAAAGTATTCTTATCATGGAATGGGAGGATGGGGCTTAGAACTCCAGAAATGTCCATTGGTCAATAAAACAGATTTCTAGGCAAGAAAATACATGATTTCTAGGCAAGAAAATACATAATTCGTTGCTCTCTCAGTGACTCCTTGGATGTTTCATGACATTTGGTATGTTAAGACATACCAAATACAATATAATGCATCTCCATAAACTGCACATACCCTACAATCATAATTTCACCAGGAAAAATTATAGCTAGTGAAAATAAAATGCATTTGTCAAGAGTTCTCAAACATCTTTCTCAAGTTGAGAACTCCAGAGTGTGAGCCGGTATATGCATTTGCTGTTATCTTCCAGGTTCCATGCTGCTCTATCCACACCTCTCATAGAGATACTTAAATAATACATATACTGATACATTTCTTGTGATACAGGGTCAGTTAGGGCTGCAGAAGAGGAGAGCTACACAGTGGCATGAAAACAAGTGTTCAGGTGTCTGCCATGGAGGGATGTCATGGTGACTGCACTTCTCAGACCATCCTTTTTTTAAAATTAACTTTATTGAGGTGACATGGGTTAAGATTATATAGGTTTCAAGTGTACATTTCTATGATACATGAACTATGTATTGCATTTTATGCCTATATACAAAGTCAAATCGTCTACCATCACCATATATTTGGCCCCCTTTACCACCTTCCACCCCCTTTCCTCTAGCAACTACCATACTGTTGTCTGTGTCTATGAATTCGTTTTATATCCCACATATGAGTGAGAACATATGGTTCTTAGCTTTTTCTGACTCACTTATTTCACTTAGCATGATATTCTCTAGGTCTACCCATGTTTTCACAAATGCCAGTATTTTACATTTTCTGATGACTGAGTAGTATTCCATTGCACAGATATGCCACACTTTTTTATCCAATTATCAAAGGACCCTGTGATTGTTTCCTTGTCTTGGCCACCATGAATAATGTTCCAATAAACAGAGGTATATACATCTTTGCAAATAAATGTTTTCTAATTTTTAGGTTAAATACCCAGAAGACAGATTGCTGGGTCATATGCTCTATTCTTCTTTTTAAAAATATATTTTAGCCCTGGCTGGCATAGCTCAGTGGATTGAGCTCGGGCTGTGAACCAGGCATCGCAGGTTCGATTCCCAGTCAGGGCACATGCCTAGGTTGCAGGCCATGGCCCCCAGCAAACTACACATTGATGTCTCTCTCTCTCTCTCCTTTCCCTCTCTAAAAATAAATAAATAAAATCTTAAATATATATATATATATATATATTATTGATTATGTTGCTACAGTTGTCCCATTTTCCCCCTTCACTCCACTTCACCCTGCACCCCCTCCCACACACATCCCCCCCTTTAGTTCATGTCTGTGTGTCATACTTATAAGTTCTTTAGCTTCTACATTTCCCATACTATTCTTGCCCCCCCATCTGTTCTCTAACTACCATCTATGCTATTTATACTCTGTACCTTTTCCCTCTCTCCTCCTCCTATTACCTGTTGCTAACCCCCCATGTGATCTCCATTTCTGTGGTTCTGTTCCTGTTCTAGTTGTTTGTTTAATTTCTTTTTGTTTTTGTGTTAGGTGTGGTTGTTAATAATTGTGAGTTTGCTATCATTTTACTGTACATGATTTTTGTCTTCTTTTTCTTAGTTAAGTCCCTTTAACATTTCATAAAGTAAGGGCTTGGTGATGATGAACTCCTTTAACTTGACCTTATCTGGAAAGCACTTTATCTGCCCTTCCATTCTAAATGATAGCTTTGTTGGATAGAGTCATCTTGAATGTAGGTCCTTGCTTTTCATGACTTTGAATGCTTCTTTCCAGCCCCTTCTTGTCTGTAAGATCTCTTTTGAGAAATCAGCCAACAGTCTTATGGGAACTCCTTCATAGGTAACTGTCTCCTTTTTCTCTTGCTGCTCCTAGGATTCTCTCCTTCATTTTTACCTTGGCTAATGTAATTATGATGTGCCTTGGTGTGTTCCTCCTTGGGTCCAACTTCTTTGGGACTCTCTGAGCTTCCTGGACTTCCTGGAAGTCTATTTCCTTTGCCAGGATGGGGAAGTTCTCCTTTATTATTTGTTCAAATAAGTTTTCCACTTGTTGGTCTTCCTCTTCTCCTTCTGATATCCCTATCATTCAGATGTTGGAACATTTAAAGATGTCCTGGAGGTTCCTAAGCCTCTCCTCCTTTTTTTGAATTCTTGTTTCTTCATTCTTTTCTGATAGGATGTTTCTTTCTTCCTTCTGGTCCCAGTTTCCTTCCCATCACTATTGGTTCCCTGTGCATTTTCCTTTATTTCACTTAGCGTAGCCTTCATTTTTTCATCTAATTTGCAACCAAATTCTGTAGGCATTCTGCTTACCAGTGTTTTGAACTCTGCATCTGATAGGTTGGCTGTCTCTTCATCACTTAGTTGTATTTTTTCTGGAGCTTTGATCTGTTCTTTTATTTGGGCCATTTTGTTTGTCTTGACTCGCCTGTTACGTAGTTAGAGGCAGAACCTTAGGTGTTCACCAGGGCGGGGCAACCCACTTTGCTGGGTCATGATGTTGTTTGTGGGGGAGGGGTCTGAGAGGGAATTACAGTGCTTGCTCTGCCGGATTTCAGTCCCTTCCACCACTTCCCCCAAGCAAACTGGGCCCTTCTGGTGCTGATTCCCATGGTGGTGGGTTTGTGTATATTCTAGGACCCTGTGGGTCTCTCCAATGAACTCTCCTGTGAGGGTAGGAGTCTCTTCCAGCACTTCAACCCCCACAGGTGTTTTCAACCAGTGTTTTGAGGCTTTATTTCCCCAAGCTGGGACCCTGGGTTTCTTGGTCTGTCTCGCTCCCCAGTTTCGCCTGGTTTATCTGCGCACGAATGTGGGACCGCCTGGTCTGCCAGCCACGTAGTGTGCCACACCCCTCCACAATCTGCTACCTCCAGTGCCTAGGGTCCACTTTGCTGTGACCCCTCTCCTCCCAGCTGCCTAACTCCACCTCTCCTACCAGTCTGGATGAATATGTCTACTTTAAATCCTTGGTTGTCAGGCTTTCATACAGTTCAATTTTCTGTTGGTAGTGGTTGTTTTTTATTTCTAAATTGTTGTTGTCCTTATTTTGGTTGTGTGAGGAGGCACAGTGTGTCTACCTACGCCTCCATTTTGGCCAGAAGTCTCCCAGTTGGTAACTCTATCCTTAATTTTTTTAGGAACTGTCACATTGTTTTCCATAGTGGCTGCACCAGTTGACATTCCCACCATCAGTGAATGAGGCTTCTTTTTTCCCCACAACCTCTCCAACACTTGTTATTAACTCTTCATGTTGATAATAAACATTCTAACCGGCATAAGGTGGTATATCTTTGTAGTTTTGATTTGCATTTCCCTAATAGCTAGCGAAGTTGAGCATCTTTTCATATATTGGTAAGCCATTTGTATGTCTTCTTGGGAGAAGTATCTGTTCAGGTCTTTTGCCCATTTTTAAATGAGACTGTTTGTCCAGTGTTGAGTATAACTCCTTTACCTTTTTGGATATTAACACCTTGTCACAACTGTTGCTTGGAAATATCTTCTTTCATCTGGCTGGTTCCCTTTTTGTTTTGATGGCAGGTGTTTTGTTTCTTTTTTCCAGAAGATTTTTAGTTTGATGTTGCCCTCTTTATTTATTTTTGCCTTTATTCCCTTGCCTTTGTAGTCAAATTCATAAAATCATCTCTAAGATCAAGGTCCATAAGTTTAGTACCTATGTTTTCTTCTAGGTAATTTATTGTTTCAGATCTTATATTTAGATCTTTAATCCATTTTGAATTAATTTGTGTACCTGAAGAGAAACTGTATTCTAGTTTAATTCTTTTGCATGTGGCTTTCTGATTTTTTTCAGCACCATTTACTGAAGAGGATTTCTTTTTTCCATTGTATGTTTTTGGCTCTTTTGTCAAAAATTACTGGCCCATATGCATGTGGTTTTATTTCTGGGCTCTCAGTTCTGTTCCAGTGGTCTGTGTGTCTGTTTTTCTGTCAATATCATGCTGATTTGATTACCATTGCTCTGTAATATAATTTGAAGTCAGGTAGTATGATACCTGCAAATTCATTCTTTGTCCTCAGGATTGCTTTGGTTATTTGGGGTCTTTTGTAGTTTTATACAAATCTGATAATTTTTTGTTCTATTTCGTTAAAAGTATCATTGAGATTTTGATGGGGATTGCATTAAATCTGTATATTGCCTTGGGTAATACAGACATTTTAACTATGTTGGTTCTTTCAGTCCATAAACATGGAATATCTTTCTATTTCATTGTGTCTTTTTCAATCTATTTTAATATGCTTTGTAATTTTCAGTATGTAGTTCCTTCATATTCTTTAACTTTATTCCTAAATATTTTATTGTTTTTTGCTGTAATTGCAAAACAATTTTTTTTCATTTCTTCCTCTGAAATTTTATTGTTAGTATATAGAAAGACAGTGGATTTTGTATCCTGCAACTTTACTGTATTTATTGTTTCTAGTAGTATTTTTTTATGGAGGCTTCAGAGTTTTCTATATAAAGAATCATGTCATTTGCCATGACTGGTATGGCTCAATGTGTTGGGCATCATACTGCAGACTGAAAAGTCTCCGGTTCAATTCCCAGTCAGAGAACATGCCTGGGTCATGGGCCAGGTCCCTGGTTGAGGGTGTGCAAGAGGCAACTGAACAATGCTTCTGTTTTCCTCTCTTCTCCTCTCTCTAAAAATAAATAAATAATTTTAAATAAAAAGAATCATCATCTGCAAAAACAGACAATTTTACTCTCCTCCTCAAACTTTTCCCCCCAAATTGAAGAAGAGGCAATACTTCCTAACACATTTTATAAATCCAGGATAACCCTGATACCAATACCTGGTAAAGATAACACAAAAAGGAAAACTACAAACCAATATTTCTGACAAATACAGAGGTAAAAATCCTTTTAAAAAGTCCTAAAAAAATCAAGTAAAATAACACATTAAAAAATAATACATCATGATCAAGTTGGGTTAATTCCAAGAGTACAAAGACGGTTTAACATACACAAGTTAATCAATGTAACACACCACATTAACAAAATAAAGGACAAAAATCATGTGATCTTATCAATAGATGCAGAAAAAATATTTGATAAGATACAACACCTCTTTATGATTCCCAGACCATTTTTTTGTCAGGGCATCATTGGCCCTGATGGTCTCTCTTAATTCCTCCTAATCCTAGTTGTCTGGGATCTTTATGTTTCTGTGAGCTATGAAGTCTTTTGGCCTAAATTAAGCAGATCTAGTTATAGATTTTTGCAACCAAGAACCCAGACTGGCACAACAGTGCTTTGTATTAATTTTCCTGGCCTTTTGCCTCAGTGAGGTAACTTCTATATTGCATTTGGATAAAATATGAGACTCAAAGGAGACTGTAGGTAGGAAGCTTAGTAAACATTCATGGGATTTCTTGGCCCAGTATTCCCTTCCCTCTGTTTCTACTTATGTATACTCTCATTCTGGCATGCAAACAGACATATGTCCTAAACCAGGCCAAACATGTTTCACCACCACCTCCTGCCACAGTGATGGAAAGAAAGGGTGGATGTGTGACCCCAATCTTGTCAATCAGACTTGAGTTTGAGATGTAAAAACTAAAACAGAAAAATAGAAACTGTTGAAAGAGGTGTGGACACAAGCCTGGAAATTTACATTTCCCTGGAAGTAACACTTAACTAATGACTAGTAGGTACCTGGTGATCAGAACAATGCTGAGGGGAGATCTACTCCATTTCCAGAGTCCCCCTGGTGACCGAGCCAACATTGCCCTCTGTGAGGCTCTGCTTCATTTCACACCTTTACACCTTTACTTAACTTCCTTCCCTTTCCTGGCCCTGTTCTCAACTCCCTTGTCAGATATCCCCAGGAATACTTCTTAAATCACTTTCACGGTCTGCCTCTGGAGAATCCAATCTAAGACACCAGAAGAGCCAGCAGTTCTCTCCTTCCTTGTAGATGATAGTGCTTGAGACATAAAGTCAACAAGCAGGAAGATAAATCAAATTTGTTTCCCATCATTCCAGTCTCTCCAAAAGATGAAATGGTAAACTTCCATTCCTACCTAAGCTATGTTGAGTTTGATTTCTGTCATGATAACTCATAGACAAAATTCATCAGGGCAAGATAGACTGAGTTCTTTCCTTGCTCCATTTAACAATAGATCTTATAGACAAGTGAGGGATGTCAGTGATATCACCCCTTGTCTACAAGATCAGTACTTTGGGTGCCAAGTACCCTATTTATGACTTATATATATTCCATTAGAGTTTACTTAGTAGTTTCCAGACTTTTCCACGGTACAATCACCTGAAAAAGTTCAATCTACCTTGATACATTCCATAATATGTGTATACCTGTTAAGAAAGAAAAATAGAAGAGAGTAAAATCTTTCTAAAATGTGAATCTGATGATATCAGAGCAAGTTTAGAGCTCTTCAAATCTCCTCCTTGTTCTCAAGATTACTTTTATACCATTAAAATGGCCTCAAAGTGCTTTATTATGTGATGTCAGGTATAATCTCCAATCACATTCTTCCAACTCCACTCCTATACGCTAGACATAGTGAACATTTTCAGCTCCTGAGTGACATGTTCTTCCTTATCTTTGGACCTTTGTCCCTCCTCTTCCTTCACATGCTCATATCCCAGGGTCTCTCTTCACCTGGATTACTCCTTTTTAGGTTTCATGACTCAGCCAAGATGTTACTTTTTCCAGGAAGCCATCTTTGATGTCCCACTTTCCACCTCTTCTAGGTTTCCCCATCGTTCCCTTTAATTCCCTATAATTTTACACTTCTAGTGTAATTAAACATGTTTGTTTGAAATAAGAATATATGATCCTTTAGGTGAAATTATGTCCATTTGTTCAATGTTATATTGCTGGAGTCTAACAAATTGCCTGGCTCATAATGGATTCATACTATTTTTTAATTAATTAATTAATGAAAAAGAAAAGAGAGAGATGTTGAGAAAATAAATGATGTCTTTTTGAACACCAGTATAGCTAGTACACTAAGTTCCCATGTGGAAACTTCCTAAGAGAACTATCTTAATGGGAAAAAGATGTATCTATTTTTTCTTGCCAGCATATCAGCTCTTTATGATAGCTAAAGTTAATAAACACAAAATATGTACTCAGCAACAAGGTAATTCCTGTGATTTACAGTAGGATCAAGAGTCATTTGGCTGTGGTACCTGGCTTTTCTCCCAGACTAAATACCCAAGTTCTCTTGGAAAATGGACAACTAAGATGAGTATACCCACTGAGAGACTTGGGTCAATCACTTAACCTCTTTATTGTTATATTAATTTCAATTAATGTTCAAGAGCAGGAAGCTGTAGAGACTGCTCTTTAAAACAATTTCATTTCCAAACTTGTCTCATTTAGTTGCCAGATAGATTAAGGAATAAGGAAACACTGACTTCAAGGACAAAGTGCAAGACTGAAAGTCAGAAGTTCACACACTATGAAAGCAAAAAGAGAAAGCACTAATCTAAATATGCTTTATCTTATCCAGTGCAGTAACAAACTTATCCTCCTTGCAGCATCATTTAATAGTTTTATTGCCAAATTTCACTCTGATCGGTATCATTATGCTGGATGAAATATCCTCAAACAATACACTAACCATTTCCAGAAATGGAAGACATCACCCAGATACTGCCACTCTATGCAGCATCCTGGACTGGTCTCACCAATTCATCAAGGTGTTCTCCTCCATGAGACAGACTTATCCTCAGAATGCTCCTCATTCCTCCAGGTGTCACTAGTATCCAATTAACCTTGCCATGGAAGATAAAACTATTGTGTCACTCTTACTTTTCTGCTTAACCAGTGGCAATCAATTACCTTTTGGGATTTCAAACAATAATCTCCCTGCCATTATTGATCTCACCATGTCAAAATTCACAAAACTACTTACCATATGCCAAGCCACTGTTCTTAGAGCAGACAGGGTGATATTGATGGAGCTAAGGAAAATAGCTCTCACTCACATTGATTTTATGCAGCATTTACCTCTTGGGGATTACTTTTTTGTCCCCTTTGCTATAATGCTACAGATCATATCCATGCTCACAAGTAGCAATTAGTGCCTGAGTATGTCTGACTCATGGCCAACCTAATCCAGTCCATTTATACAGAGAAAAGCGTTGGCAATCTACCCAGTCAAGAGTAGCAGTAAGGCTTCTTTGTTTACACAAAAGAATGTCAATCCTACCACATTTTTTTCATTTTCTAAAATATCTTGATCCAAGCACAATTGACAAACAATACTTGAAAATATCACTTTTCTTCCTTAAACTATTTGCCTTCCATCTCATCATCATTAATCTTATCAGGCCAAAAAAATCCCTTGGCCCTTCATATTTTCTCTTTCTTTTAATTTAGTCCAGGGTTTTCTAAAATTTAATCATTCATACCCTACTTTTATGACCTTTGCCAAGTACACTCTTACAGATGATAGATGGATGGATAGATAGATAGATAGATAGATAGACAGATAGATACAGGTATTGACAGATATATACATAGGTAGATAATCTGTATTGAACTAACCTACTTTTTATAATCTTTTACTTATACTAAACAATATTACTTATTGTTTAATATATTCATATGTATAGAACTACCTATATATTTTTCTCATTTATAGGTAAAAACCATAATTATTAGAATTTAAAATGATCAAGTCCCATCTAAATTGATCTGAACAATGAGTATAACTCCCTGAGAAACAATAAGCCAGTGGTTCTTAATATTGGTATGCCAGAATCACCTGGGAAGACTTTTTAAGAAATTTCAATGTCTAGAGCTTACCCCAGACCAGTAAAATCTGAATAAACATATCTGAGAACAATGATATATCTAAAAGAGCAAAAATAATCATGCAGAAGCTCATCACACTAACCTGTGAACTATGTGAAAACCTCGAAGTAGACACTTCCGATCAAAACTGAGCTGAGAGCTGCTTTACTAACTAGATCTGGGCTTCTTCCCCTCCATGAGGAATTCAGGAACTAGCATTCAATTTCTACCCTAATCAATGGTTCTAAAAGAACTTTTAACTGTAAAAAGATCAATTATTTTGGCTACAAAGTTTAATTTTTTTAAGTTTGTTTAAGCCAAATAAAACAGAATCTTTATAGAGAAGTGTATAGTTCTTCATGTTCCTTCACCTATATACATTTGGACTCAACTATGAATTCTTTAAATACAGGAACTTTGTCTTTCTCACACCTATGGAACTATATATCTAAAATTTTAAGAGGTGCCTGGTGAATAGCAGACCCTCTGTAAGTGATAAATAAATAAAGTTCTAATACTTACAAGGCACAAATTATGTCAAAAATATTTCATAATTACTTCCTCTCTCTGTTGAACCTCGTCTCTACTGTAAGACCTTGTCTCTACTGTAGGGTAAGGCTTTTTTACATGACTTGAACAATAAAGACTAAAGATTTCCTAATACTTTATCTCTTGCTAAAAAGGTAAGTTATAGTAAAAAATGAAACACCACTGTATTAATGTGATAACTATGTGTGGTTTTGGCATTTGCAATTGGAGGAGCTGCCATTAACTGCAGAAGAGATGACTGTGTCTACCATTACAGCTGAACTGGCATCACTCCACTCATACCAAAGCCACTGCCCAGTGCCCAGGCACTTACCTGTAGTAAGTGCTCAACAAGTCTGTCATGGGTATTTGAACTAACATGATTTGTGGGATATAATCAAAAGACTTTGTGAGGGAGTTTTCCCCTACCACTAGGTGAAAGCTTTGGCCAGCCCCACCACTTCTCCAGTCTTTCCGTCCTGCCAGTTACATATAACCTCTAAGAGACTCATTTTCTTCCTCTGTAAGATAAGGGCTGGTACTACAAACTAATGTCTCCATTCTGTTTCTAACACACTCTCTTTTTTAAGTATACAGTTCGGTGGCACTAAGTACATTCATATTGTTACTCTACTTCTAATGTTTTAATAGCATGATTTTAAAATTTTTGAATAAAACTGGACATATCTTAACTTTCTTTTCTCACTCATAATTTCAGGAAATGGGGTGACATTTCCATAGAGACTCCTTTATGATTATAAATATTGATCTCACATCCCGTTTCCAGCAAAGGCAGGCTTTGTGTACATGGTGGATCTTGAGAGGGCTGAAATCACTGACTTACAGAAAATGACATAAAATCTGCTCAGTGATTTTAATATTGTCATCAGACACTTGTCTCTTTGATTTTAAAGAGAGAGTTTAATTTCTATTTTAATGGCACATGTATTCAACATGCTTTCTTTCTCTCTATCAAGCTTAGAAAAACTCTTACCAGTAGTTGCCACCAAATCTGCATAAATGGTATTTTTTATACAACTGATGCATGGATATGTATTTTGGAACCTTCCCCTAACACCATCATTAATTTTTCATATAAAGATCTAGTGCTCACATTTTCTGAGCTCCATCCATGAGAAAGTGACTGCAGAATACTGGCAACTCATATTATGGTGATGTCTCTAACTGAGCCATAACAGTCTGCTGCAATTGCATTGTCCCTGATTGATGTTCTTATTTTCTCCAGAGTCAATTCCTGCCATATGTTGTTGACGAAGGACAAAACAATTTTAGAGCCTTATCCTTTCTGCTTCCTAGCTGAAGCCCAAGCATTGGGTTTTGTAATCCTAAAGAGAGATGTCAGACAGAAGTCTTTTATGTTCCATATTGCTGAGCCAGTAATGCAAAATGCAAACTAAAAATTCCATTCTACTTTCTAGTACCAACTGAAAAGAAAACACAACTTTGGTGAATAGCAGCCAAGAAATTGAACTGTATCCTGAGGGGACAGGAAGGATGAGCATGGCGCTGTGCTGTTCTGAGCAGCACTGTTATGAGATGCAGAGGTCAATGGTGCCCACAGCCCTCATAGAGTAAATACTAGGCTAGAAATAGGAATGTGTGGGTGGTGAAACATCCTTCTCATGTGAAATCAGGATAAAATCCATTGCCCTCTGTTTCTATTTTGGGAGAAAAGAGCCAGAAGATTAATGAGGAGCTAAGAGGAAGCTGGATCACATTCTTCTTTTTTTCCATATTCATTTATGTATTCTTTTTTTTTGTATCATAGATAGTTATTAAGCAGATATCTACGAACACTGTGAAAACACAAATTTAAGTGTGGCAGGTTATTCAGCATCAGTAACCAAACAAATTTATGTGACTTCAGGTTATTGGCATCAGTAACCTGAAATCAAGTTGGAAAATAGTCACCTATACAGATTATTATAATAGGAATTCTTCTGAAGATCATAACTTCCAAATTAAATTTTGCTTTAGTTGAATGTTAAACAAATATAATTGGCTAGATCACAGTACTTTATAGGTGTGTAAAATTTGTTCTTTGCCACATGCACAAATGTATACTCATCCATACTAATTATTAAATGATGAGTATAAATTAAACTTTGAGAGAAGGCAAAGGTATTATGGAAGTAGATATGGTGTCATGCCATATAGAGGAACTTGTGTGAGCAAGGGCTTAGAGAAACAATTTGGTGTACTGAGTTGATGACCAGCTGTTTTGAATAGCTAGAATGCAGGAGACCACATAATTTATTGTCCAAAGTGGGTCACTTTTGAGAAAGTGAAAAGGAATGCAAAAATAATTAAAATTATGTAATTTAAAAACATTTATATATTGACATAAATTGTTGTGGGTTTTATTATTATTATTATTATTATTATTATTATTATTATTATATTAGTGGCCCTACAACACAGATATATTCAATAATGACCATATTTTAAAAAACAAAGTTCTTTCTTTCAAAATTTAAAATAAGATATATCTATGTATATTGAAGAAATATTGACAATTGATTATCTAAATGTTACAAACTATAAGAGAATAATTATTCTTGTAATGTTTGTAAAAACATTATAAATGTCTGTGTTTAACCAGCTTCTAAGACAGGACAAGTGGTTGGCAACATTAAATACTCCCCCCTTTACCCTCTGATACACAAAAGTGTGAACTACCTTTGCCATCATTTTTTGTTTATTAATAAATATTCTGCATTGCATCTTTGGAAGGAAGATGATATTTATGTTATGCTTGGAAAGCCTAGGCAAAGAAAATGTTTATCATTGATCATCTCTCAGATTAAGCCACATAGTATAGAGAGAACTCCATTTGATGTACAAGCAACTCACCTTCACTAGGTAAGACATACCAAAAACTGGAAGTACAACCTTGAGTAGATCCACCCCAGCTTATCTGAATGCATGAAAAGTCCTGGGAAAATGCTAAACCCTCAAACAACATTCATAAATCTGAAGTTTTCTGGGCAAAGTGGACATATGATCAGCTGACAATTAAGGAAATGGTAAGATAGAAAACTGGAGGAGGAAGCAAAGGACAGATCCTAAAGTGTCCTCATAGACTACATACAGGAGCTTGGAATTAATTAAGGGGAAGCAGAGGAAGAATAGCAGACTGAATTGTTTTAGTTAGAACACTCTGGTTGATTTTGCAAGATGACTTTTGAGGAGGCAGAGTTGTTATATTGTGTATACAGAGATAGCAAACCATGAGCGGCATGCACCCCATACGTATATTTTTATTTTGTTTTATTTGTTCTTTACTTGCTCAGTGTTAGCACGCACAGTATTTAACAAACTGAATTCACAGTTTAAGCAATTAAAAGGCAGGAAATATCACATAAAAATTTGGATTGCTGGCTTCTGTGGAAAAACTGGAAGATCTGGAGTTATTAAGACCTGCTTTTCTGGATGATAATTGGCAGAAATTGAGTAGCAGTTGCACTCTCGAGGGTGGGATGCACTTTCCAACTTCACTGCTAGGCTTACATTCACTAACACACTGCATGCCTGGGACCGAGGCACTTAACTGGGAACTTCCAACATACACTACCTTTTAAACAAGCAACAGTTGAAAATTTTCAGAATACATACTTAAACTAGTAACTGAATTCTCATCAGATGTCCCAACTTAAAGGCATAAAAGTGCAGATCAGACAAATGCAAAGACAAGCTTTAGATGTGGGCAGGGGTGATGCCCATGCATATGATCACTTCACACATTATTTTGATCTTGTGATAGCACTCCACACTTTAGCTATGATGGTAAAATGACCCAAAGCTAGAGCAATCTAATGACCACTATCTCCCTGGGATTACAAGCAGGAATGTGCCAGAATGAACTATCATTTAAACCACAGGTGGCAAACACAAGGCTCAGGGGGCCAAATCTGGCCCTCCACGTTGTTTTATCCTGCCCAGCACCTTGTTTCTACCCAGCGGCAGTGCCGAGCTCTCACTTAACTGTTAAGGAGTAGTTACATTTACAGAGTCCTAAAATTACATTCGGCCCTTTGAAGGCAAACACAAGTCTGATGTGGCCCCTGGTGAAAATGAGTTTGACACCCCTGATTTAAACTATAGTTCATTGGCAGAGTAAGCCCACACTCACCTCCCCCTTCCTTCAGCCCAGTGCTTCAGTGAGGTGTGGAATATGTAAGGTTTCAAAGGAGATCCCCCAATGAAGCCTCTGGTCATTCCCTTCCGAGCCCCAACAAAAGAGCAATATACTCTACTGATCATTATCTCCTCTGTCCCATGGAATTTGTGGCTTCTACTTTTCTGGGCACTTATACAGGGATTAGGCATTTTATTAACAATTTTAGATAAAGAAAAATTATGTTATTATAGAAAGTAGAAAAGTAAGATAAAAAAAGGTCATTTGTTTTATGCCAATTATACCATGTTGAGGGGTTAGTAAATGTTACAGGACACAGGAAGAATTCCTAACTCCTTTTCATGCTCTATAAAAATCTTCATGATATGCTTACCTCACTATCACCTCTGCAGCCCCTTCTGCCCCAGATTCAGGCTCCTTTTGTGCTTACCTGCTCTCATTTCTTCAAACACATTGTGTCCTCCCTTCCCAACCTCTGCACGTGCTCTTGCCTTGACCTAGAACACTTTCACCACCACCCCCATTTGCTGCATATTGTTATCTATTGCAGTATAACAAATTAACCAAATTTAGCAGCTTAAAACAACAAATGTTTATTATCTCACAGTTTCTGTGGGTCAGGAAAAGATGGAAAGAGCTTACCTGAGAGGTTCTGGCTCAGGGTCTCTCATGAGGTCAAGCTGTTGGCCATGGCTGCTGTCATCTGACGACCTGCCTCGGAAAGGAGAATCCACTTCCAAGACAGCTTGCCCAGATGGCAAAGTCTCTGTTCCTCACCACCTACTGGAAAAGACCTCAGTTCTTTGTCATGTGGGCCCCTCCACAGGGCTGCCTGAGTGCCCCAGCAACACACCAACTGATTTCCAGAAAGGGAGTGACTCAAGAGAGAGCAAAGCAGAATCCAGGTGTCTTTTATGACCTGGTCTTAAAGAGAAACATCATCATTTTGGCCATATTCTTTTATTTAAAAATAAGTCACTAAGTGTAGCCTATGCTCAAGGGAGGAAAATTAAACTCTATATTTTAAAGTAAATGTAAAAAACTTTGGGGATACATTTTAAACCACCTCAGCCTGGTTAAAGCCAAATTTCAACCTGGTTGGTTACTTTCTTGGCTAGTCTCCGACTCTCTCAAGACTGAGTTAGTATCTCTGTTTAACTCTCAGGAGTTAAACAGAGATACTAGTGGTACTACATTGCCGAAAGTATTCCCTAATTGCTAGCCTGTCTTTTGCAGCAGAAAGTAAGCAAGTTAAAACAAGAATTATGTCCTGCTTATACTTTTCCTTCCAAGCCTGACAAAGTGCATGGCCTTCAATAAGCCATTCGAGGTTTGTTAAAAACTCATCCTACTCAAAGGAGTGTTTTCCCTGCCATCCCACAGGATAAGCAGGAAAAGAAAAAATACATTTTATGGCACATCCCCTGCTCTGCCTTGAACTTTTTATATATTGTCTTAGAGACAAATGGACACTTTGAGAGAAGCATACCTGCGTGGTGGAAAAGAATGAAGAATTGTACTTCTATACTCTCCTGCCACCTGTAACTGAAGAGACTTAGGCTGGTAATTAGGCTGTTGGAAATTCAGTTTTCTCCTGAAAAGATGAAAGGATATAATAAAGAAAATGTAAGTGAAAGGGAGGTACAAACCATTAAACATCATGTAAATATGATATACAAATATTAGTATATCTCAAATTCCTATGGAATATGGACGATATTACCAAACATGAAGATGCTCTCATAGTTGTAAGCTTTTTTCTTTGTAATTCTTTTTTAAATTTTTTTAATATATTTTATTGATTATGCTATTACAGTTGTCCCATTTCCCCCCTACTCTCCCCTCCACCCTGTACCCCCCTCCCACCCACATTTCCCCCTTTAGTTCATGTCCATGTGTCATATTTATGAGTTCTTTAGTTTCTACATTTCCCGTACTATTCTTGCCCTCCCCCTATCTATTTTCAACCTACATTCTATGCTACTTATTCTCTATACCTTTTCCCTCTCTCTCCTCCTCCCACCCCCCTGCTGCTAACCCTCCATGTGCCCTCCATTTCTGTGGTTCTGTTCCTGTTCTAATTGTTTACTTCGTTTCTTTTGGTTTTGCTTTAGGTGTGGTTGTTGATATTTGTGAGTTTGCTGTCCTTTTACTATACATGTCTTTTCTTTATCTTCTTTTCTTAGATAAGTCCCTTTAGCATTTCATAAAATAAGGGCTTGGTGACGATGAACTCCTTTAACTTGACCTTATCTGAGAAGCACTTTATATGCCCTTCCATTCTAAATGAGAGCTTTGCTGGATAGAGCAATCTGGGATGTAGGTCCTTGTCTTTCATGACTTGGAATATTTCTTTCCAGCCCCTTCTTGCCTGTAAGGTCTCTTTAGAGAAATCAGCTGACAGTCTGATGGGAACTCCTTTGTTCCCCAGGTGACTGTCCCCTTACCTCTTGCTGCTTCTAGGATTCTCTCCTTCGTTTTTACCTTGGCTAATGTAATTATGATGTGCCTTGGTGTGTTTCTTCTTGGGTCCAACTTCTTTGGGGCTCTCTGAGCTTCTTGGATTTCTTGGAAGACTGTTCCCTTTGCCAGATTGGGGAAGTTCTCCTTTATTATTTGTTCAAATATGTGCTCAATCTGTTGCTTTTCCCCTTCCGATTCTGGTACCCCTATAATTCGGATATTGGAACGTTTAAAGGTGTCTTGGATGCTCTTAATCTTTTCCTCAATTTTTTGAATTCTTATTTCATCATGCTTTCCTGCTTGGTTGATTCTATCTTCCTTCTGGTCCACTGTAGTGTTTTGAGACTCATATTCCTTCCTTTCACTATTGGCTCTCCTCCGCGTGTCTTCCTGCATCTGTTTTATGGTAATCTGCATTCTTTCATCTAAATTTCGTCCAAAATCCACCAGTTCCGTGAACTTTCTGATCACCAGTGTTTTGAACTGTGAATCTGATAGATTGGCTAATTCTTGGTCGCTCAAAAGGATGAGTCCTGGGGGACTGATCTGCTCTGTTGAAAACATATTTTTTTTTCCCCTATCTCTCCTTTTTTTTTTTTTTTTTCCGGTCTGGTTGCTCTGGTTACGGTGGGGGGGGCGGAGCCTTAGGTGCTCACCGGGGCTGGGCACCCCGGTCGCTAGATTGTGACGTTATATGTGGGGGCGGGGCGGGAGCAAACAATGGCGGTAGTTCCGTTCCCCTGGACTCAGACCCTTGTCTGGGCTTCCGGGCTGCGAGTTCTGCCCTGGTCCACAATCGCTACCCCTCTGGGTCTGCCAGCCGCAGCTTGTGTACTCAGGGATCACCGCTGCCTTCTTACGCGCCCGATGGCTTTTGCGCTGATTTCGCGCCAAACCTTCCCCCGACCTCCGCACGCTGCCGACCCGAGCCAGCCCCGTGCCCGCCGGCTCCGTCTTCTCCTACCAGTCCGGATGAACGCGTCTACTTCAACTTCTTGGCTGCCCGACTTCCATTCAGATAAATCCTCTGCCGGATCTGGGTGTTATTCTGATAGTAAATTATTGTTGTAAATTATTGGTTTTCTAATCTTAGTTGTACAAGGAGGTACGGTGCGTCCACCATTTCTCCATCTTGCCCCTTTTTTAAATTTTTTAAAATCATTTTGATTGTTGTTCTATTACAGTTGTCCCAATTTTTCCCCCTTTGCCCTCCTCCGCCCATCCCACACACCCCCTGCCCCCACTCCCACAGTCAATTCCCACGCTGTTGTCCATGCTTGTGGGTCACTCATACATGTTCTTTGTCTAGTCCCTCCCCCTTCTTTCCACCATTATCCCTCTCCCTCCTTCTCTGTGGTCACTTTCAGTCTATTCTCCATTTCCATGCCTGTGGTTCTATTTTGTTCATTAGTTGATTTTGTTCATTGGGTTTGCTCACCTCTTATAGGTGAGATCATATGGTATTTGTCTTTCACTGACTGACTGACTTCACTTAACATAATATAATCTGTGCAAACTTAATCAGAGGTAAAATTCTTATCTCAGTGATAACCAATATTTTAATTAATCCATTCAATATTGATTGAACTCTTACCATGTGTATGTTCAAGGTATGACCAAGTGTTCATGTAACAGGGTGCAGCCAAGAAGGGAGCCCCAAATAAGGATCTGTAATAGGGTCCAGAAGAGCTTGGAGATAATTGGCTCCACACCACAGGGCCACACCTGCCCAGAATGCTGGCAGCTGTGACCAATTGTGAGAGGAGCTGGAAATGGGGCTGCAGAGGAAGATTAGCACTGGGATTTAAACGGAGGCACAGCAGGCATTGGGAGTCTCTCTTTTTGGGACCATGCATCTGTTTAGGACTATGCAGCCTTAGTGTCTTGATTAGGACCATGCGCCTTGGGTGAGAGTCAGGACCAAGAGGCTTGGAAATGCTCCCTTTTGCCACGTGGAGGATGCCAGGAGGACTGTGTGCATTTGTGGGGAACTTTAGTTTGTGTTATTTCAAATGAATAATAAATTCCTTTCCTTTTCACTGATCTCTGGTATTAAGAGACATCTTTCCTCAGGCAGTGGGCAAAACGAACCCAGATAGATGGGGAGGAACCCCCTGTAGACTGTAACATTCAAACACCTTAATATCTTCAATTAAGTCCAAAGGCCAATGCAAAGTTTTCAAAATCTTTTTATACAGAGTTATTATAAATTCACTTGTAACAATTAGCACTTTTAAAATGACAGAGGAAAGTTGCCAAAACAACATACAAAGAGTGGACTAGAGGCCTTAGTCATTTCTTGCGTCAGAAATCTGGTAGCACCTGCTGCTGCTCAGGCCTTGGGCACAAAGTGTTGGTACATGGCATTCAGCAAGTACTTAATGTTGGTTTAACAGAAAGAACATGTGTGAATGACCCACAGACAGGGACAACAGCATAGGAATAGACTGTCAGAGTGGGGCGTGGGATGGGCAGAAGAGGGCAAAGAAGGAAAGTGAGGACAACTATAATAGAATAACAATAAAAAATGATTTAATAAAAAAAGAATTAACTATTGTAAATGGCTCTCTCTTGCACAAGCATCATTAAATGCTATAGCTAGATGGGATGGCTGAGGTTTACAAATCAGCTGCTTCGTTTTGCAGAGAAGAAAAGGGAAGCTTAGTCAGGTTAGACACTAAGATCATACAAGCGGGTAATAATAGAGTTTAAATTCCAATAAATCTTCTGACTCCCAGTTCTATGTTGTTTCAACATAGTGTGTATTACCTTGAGGAAATACTGGGCTCTATTTAGAGAGTTTATTAATAGATATAACCTTGCCTCTGTGTCTTCATTTACAAAATGATGAAAAAATAACATTGATTTACCTAACAGTCTTCCTCAGAGGACTATAAAATCGTGATGTCAATGAACTACTTCCCCTATTTCAAGAATTAGTCCAATTACAGCAATTGTGGCCAAAGTTTACAGACAAGCAACAAAGGTATGAATCTCTCAGCCTCTAGGGTAACGTTTAATGCAACAATCAAAATTGGGCATGAGAGAGATCCTGCAAAAGCTTAATGTTATAGCCTCCTTCTTGATATGATAACACACAGGGTGAGCAGAGTGTCAACAGCAACCTAGGAGGAAACTAGCACACAAATTGTACTTTCATTTGGTGCCTTCCTTCATCTTTATTTTCCCGATTACTGAAGGACAGTAGTATCCCCTACCCCCCGAAATAAATGAAGTACCATGTATTAGACAATTGCTATGCTCTCCAACACGTGAATTCTCTTGTGTATCAGTTTCCCAACTTAGATTATTCTGGTGTCACTGAAGGGAGAGTATTTGAATTCTGCTTCAGTTTGCTTGAGGAAAAGGAGCTACTCCATAGGCTAATCTTATTATTTGAGATTACTCTCATTATTCCCCCTTCCCCTCAACTTCTGATCTTAGACTTGCGATTTTCACACTTCATTGTAATACCCCTCATGGGAGTATGACTCAGATCAAATTATCTATGGCACTGAGTAGGCCAGGCTGGGCCTACATCAGCACTTCTTAAGGAATTTGGCCTTGAGGTGGAAAATGTCAAATGACAGAAACTTAGTTATCTGGAGAGTTACACTTCTGGACCCACCAATGGACATGAACTGTGATTCATTTCACACAGAAAAGTATTCACTAGGTTCCAGTTTCCCAGAAGAATGTGTCTGGTCTGCTTGTCCCAGTTCCAAGGGAGAAAACCTTCAATATGCCTAGCATTTGGGGAAAGGAATTATGATGTGGAGTGAAGGTAAAAGGAATTATTGTGCAGGTTCTAAAGCAAAATCAGCACACAGATTTGTGAGAAATACAGTGTGGTGGTTGAAATATAAGCTTTAACATCAGAACTTGGTTTAAAATTAAGCTTTGCATGTGAGGTTCATGAACCAGGGGTAAAAGATTAAAACTTAATTATAAACTGGAGCTAATAATACCTGTCTGGAGGCAAAGTTGTAAGGATAAGGAAAATGATGACTCTAGGCCATTTATCCTGTGCCCACAGCATAGTAAGTACTGAATACCCTGGCTTTCATTACTACAAACAATGAAAACAGACAAAGGGAATAAAACTCAAACCCCTAAAGGGAATGAGTTGTGTAGGGAAAACTCAAACCTCTAGTTTTCCCTACTCTTTAAGAATTTGAGCCTGCAATTTATACTTGCTTTCACCATAAATATGTGAGGGATTACTAAATTGATCTAAATTCCCTGAGTTTATTGATAAAATGAGAACATTAATTTCTGTCCCTAAGTATGGGCCTGGGTTCTATAAAGATGCAAAACTCTAAACTTCCTAGACATAAGTGGCAGTAAACCTAAGCTGCTCTTCTCTTTCAGAGGGCACATCCAGACACTAGAGTGAAAAACTGCTGGTTAGAGTGGAGCTCTGCCAGGTGATAGGTATGTCTTCCAAAATAGTTCCATTAACAAAATCCTGAGCTACACCACCCCAAAATACTTCACAACAAATTATTTTCTTCAACCAGTACAGATTTCAGCATTATGCAAAGGAAAATACCAAGAGAGCAAAAGTCCAGGGTAATCACATTCAGTGATATTTTGCTATCTAATTTAATTTGCTTTTCTCTCTTGTGAGTAAGTAAGCCTAATGACCTAAGTATAATGCAGAATGAAAAATTACAATAGTACTTTAGTGTCATGGCAAGCAGCCAGTTCCCCCAAAGTAATGTTGCCAGATAAAGTACAGGATGCCCAGTTAAATTTGAATTTATGATAAGTAATGAATATTTTTTCTACCCAAGAATAAACACCTTTACTATATGACCATTTTGTTTATTTTAACATGAGCTTTAAAGAAAGCAGGGAAGAAGATTTATTGGCCTTTCCAGGCCTTAGTTTTCCTCAGATTGAAGTCCAGCTCCTTGGCTTTTAGCACACAGCCACCGGCTCACCACACTGGCCTGGTCTTGAAGTGATGCCTGCAAGAAGCTTATCCTGCTGGAACTGCTCCTCTAGAAGACTGCTGATTTTGGCGTTCTTTTTCCTTTCATCATATTTCTTCTGAGTTTTCTTTGATTGTTTTTTGTTTAAAATTTCTTCCTCTTCAGGAGTCAGCTTGGCCCTCCTTCTTGTAGCCCAGGGGCAATGTCTAGTGGAATTCAAACCACTGTTGGTATGGTGTGCTGTCAAGGAGCACGATGCAGTTCTTCATTAGGGTCTTGGTACCAACCAGTTCATTGTTGGATGCATTGTGGACGACCTCAATAATCCTTGTTTTGCACATACAGCACTCTGCACCCCAGGAGAATATGCCCACGTCCAGCTTCAAGGCTCGGTACTTCCTATTGCCTAGGAGCACACAAACTGTGTGTATGTGGCAGGGCCAATCTCTGTGTTGGCAGCAGGGCACCCCAGCTCATACTTTTTGTTCTTGTGGCAGGGCCTTCTCTTGCTCCCAGTCTTGGGGCACTTGTGCCAGTTGTCCCGAGAGATGCCCATGGCTTGGTGCCAGCTGGAAAAACAGCTGAATAATTTTTTTTAAAGATTTTATTTATTTATTTTTAGAGAGGGAAGGGAGGGAGAAAGAAAGAGAGAGAGAAACATCAATGTGCAGTTGCTGGGGGCGGTGGCCTGCCACCTAGGCATGTGCCCTGACTGGGAATCAAACCTGCGACACTTTGGTTCACAGCCCGCGCTTAATCCATTGAGCTACACCACCCAGGGCTTGAGAGCTGAATAATTTTTTTAAAGATAAGTATATGCCAGACTTATCTTGATCTCTGAAGGTGGACTTAGAAAAATCATCAGGGGTACCCCCAGTGACTAGGCTTCATGTCAGATACACATTTGCTAAAACTGACAACCTATTGCAAAGGAACTGGAGCATCTAATCTCTACAGTTAGTTACTTGTCATATAATTGTTTGATCACCCTTCAAAAATCATATTCTAATATATTTCAGACATTTTCAGCACTTTTTTCTTTTAAATGGATAACAAAAATTATAGATTAGAAATGTATTGAATGCAATCACTTTTTATAATTTGATTTTATATAATTGCTCTTTATATTACTGATAATTTCATAAAGAGGAACTTCTGCAAAATAACAGGGCTTAACTTTCCATAGATAATCATGAAATAAATAGGCCAGTGTAGGCTTCTGGGAACAAGAGAGAAAAGTTTTACTTTTATGATTGGAACCATCTGGAAGATTTTTTACCTTGAAGCCTGTGCTCATTTAGACACAAAGAAACTTCTGATTTCAAATTCTGAATAGTTTTCACCAATGATGTCACAGTACAGAACGGTATATTTTGGACCTGAAATTAAATCAGTATCATTGTAATCTTGGATGGAAAAGTTAAATCTCACCCGTGCTGATTTTGGACATTCCCAGTTTCATGCCAACAAAGTTTTAATGCTTTTGGACTGCCTCCTGGCTGATAAGACAGGAATTTCAGGAAATTCATTCCAAATCTCAGTAAAGAGTTCCAGTGTCATTTTACAAAACATGCCTCCAAAGAATTTTATAGAATCTCCCTCTCACAAGCAGACTGCCCTATTCATCTGAATCTTTCAGTGTGAGAGAGATTTGCTAGGATGTAGCAATGAGCCTCAACGTGTGATGTTTATTTCTAAAGTTCCTCAGGCTTTAGCATGGATAATAATCTTGATGACCTCTGGCCCCTGAACTCATTACTAGAGGAATCCAAATCCCTCTGCATTTCCTGTACAGTCCCGGGTGGATTTTGATCCATAATGAATAAGACCCAGTTCTTGACCTCAAAAGTGCCATGGGGTCAACAGAGCTGCTGTCTGAGTCATTACCACTTCCTCATCCATACCTGTGTGTTCTTCCACTGCCCTGTGGCCCTTAAACTGGAAAAAACTCCACACCCACCCCTACCCTCCAGCCAGCCTTGCATGGTTCATGGCAGGAAGAGTCCATCTCTATATGTGGCTCCCCCTAGGCAAGCTTCTCTTTTTGTTTTTCACGCCTCCCCATTCAAGGAACCTAGGAGAAATTGCCAGTGCTTGGCCAGAAGCTATGTCAGTGGTCCCTGCTGTGTCTCACTGTGGAGAGCAGGACCATAAAACGGCATTGGTCTGATGAAGATAGCATAAAGCATATAAAACAAAGTGGAGTCACTCATGTCAACCAAAACGGCTGTCAGTCAGCCATGACACTTTGGTTCAAGAGGGAAACTACCTAAGTCAGAGCAGACATATCTGGAAAGGAGACATATATGCCCACATGGTCAGAATAGACACATCTGGCAAGGAGACACATCTAAGATGCCTGCACAGGTGATCAGAATAGCCAAGCCTGCAGAATGGGACCACCCATAGATAGGGTCCTGGGAAAATTCTCCACTTGCCAGCAGAAGTGCCAAGACATTTATTAAAAAGACTTAGAAGGGTGGAGCACATAACTTTCAAGGTATTTCAAGGTTTAACTGAGGCAAGTTGCAGACCACTGCTGAGACAACCAAGCTCCACACACCAGAGTGCTGCTCTATGTCACACTGATTTCCCTTGTCATCGGCCACCAGAGGCTCTGCCCTGCTGGACTAAGGACTTCATCTGCCCTGCTGCCCACCTGGCTCTGGAGGTCCTTCCATGAAAGATGCTGACAACTCCCTTGCCCACCATGCTGTCTCCTGGACCTGCAGATTAAGACTCTGGGACTCGGGTTCATTATCCCACATTGATTGCTGTGTGTATGTATATGTTATATTTCTCTTACATTGTTAGAGTGTGAGTAGCATATTAATGTGTGTTGATGTTCTACTTTGACTGAACCTGCATTCAATAAAAGCTGAGTGAATAGCATAGTTGCTGTGTGAGACTCTTGTCTATTACTTAGTGCCAGGCTGCTCAGCAGGCAGCTAGCGGAGCAGTTGCCTGGCTGACTTATGGAAGAGACTATGTCAGGAACATACACTCATAACACTCACTCAAAAGAATCTCCCCTGTGGGCTTGCCTCTGGTGTTCCAATCAGGCTTCCGTGAGGTCCAAGTATTCTCTTCACCAGAGTGAGCTTCCTGCTCATCCGGGCCACACTTAGTTACTCTTTTATTTTGTAAGACTAACTTTAGAACCTTAAATCATATTGGAAATTTAAATGTATCCCCTCTTTTATCCAAAATTACTAACCTACTTGCACTTGTGTAAGTAACTATCTTAGTGACCTACTAATTCTTATATTCATGGCTCCATTTATTCAAGTAGTATTTGGCTCAGCAATGTCAAGTCAAACAATTTGGTCCCTGCCTTCGTATATCTTGTAGCTCAGTAAGGAAGATAGGTGCAGGAAAAATAACTTTTTAAAAATATTATCTGATGTCCTCCCAATTTCCTCTAAATCTTGTGGTCTTGTAACTTCTCAAACATCAAAAAGAATAACATTTATTTTCTTCAGGGAGAATTCAGTTCATGCTTAGAACACGGATCATTACTCAGATTTGGGTTTCAAATTGGACTTCTTTCTAAGCACATTTAAAGCGGTTTTGAAAGCTTTATTGAAAAAGAGGTTTCTGAATCCAAAAATTGTCCCTTAAGAAGCAGAGAAAAGCTTGGAGGACTGACTTCAGCATAAATTATAGAATACAGAGGACTGTGTTCAGGCAAGGATGTAGACTGTGGTGTCAGGAAAGCTCCCAGGGCATTCCAGGGCTGAAGGAGAAACAACAGGAAGATGAAGAGAAGGAAAACCCAGGTTTAGATGCTGCCTGGACCCCTCTAGACGTAGAATGCATCATGTCCAAGGTGTCAACCCAGAGTGAAAATGGGGAGCAAGATTATAGGTAAGGGGAAATATAAAAGCCCAATGGATCAAACCAAGTAAAAACAATGTGATTGTTTAAGTTCTTGTTTGTGGAAGACATTCTAACTAATCACCAAGATTTCCCATTTATTATTCCTTCTGGGCATACGACTCCCTGGAATCAGGCATGACCACGTGACTTACTCTGAAAAGTAAATACAAGCAGAAGTGCTATTTCTCACTGCTAGATAGAAGTATAATACTAAACACTCAAGCTTCTCTGTACCCTCTTCTGCTAGGCAGCTGGGAAGGGCAGATTCTGTCAGCCTCAGTGATATTGGGTTTCTATCAGCCATTTTTTATTTTATTTTTAAATTTATCCTGAACTCGAGAAGCAAAACAAGTAAAATGGGATAAAAATTGTGAATTTGGTATTAGCCTAAAGGCAATACCTAAAACTTAAATACCGAAAAGAAATTTTTTAAATGTTCCAAGCAAAGCAGCTTCATGAGAAGGTAACCATTTTGAAGATGACACTAATATGTTTGTGCAATTGTTTTTATGTTTTAAAATAAATGGTTAAATTCAGTATCTCTTACAGACAGGCAAGGTTAGCTGTGAAATTTAGGGAGTAAAATGAATGTTTGTAGTGAAAATAACCCTGAAAATTATCTATAAGGTTTTATGAACAAGCTAGCCCTGGTTGAGTATAATTATGAAAATAATTTTATCCTTTCTCACCATGCTCTGCTAAACTTGATTTGTGGTCCTCTCCTTCCTTACTCCTATATGAAATATCAGAAGCAGGTCCCATTGCTTCTGAGGTCATTTTTAGCTCATCAAATTTCTCTCTTATAACTTGCAGGCATTGAAAACTATAGTTTGAATTAGATAATTCCACTCTAATATTGTATTAATTTTTTCATAATTATTCAAAGGAAAAATCAGTACCTAATTGGGCAGGGCCTGCATTTAGCTGCAATAGCCTACACTGCTCTTTACCTCTTCCTTCTGCCTCTCTGTCACCTTGCTGGCTGCTGTTGCTCACCCCTTCCAGGGATTGTCCAAAAGAAAGAAGCAATGAAAGAGAAGAAAAAAAACAACAAACCACAGCCAAAAGTGCCCCAAACTATTGCAACCCAGCATTAGAGGTCCCTGGAGGTGACCAATGCCCAAAGCTGGACTGCTCTTTCATTGGATTCTTTTTTTCTAATATCTGATATTTTATTTTATTTTTTCTTTCTTTTTTTAAAAATTTATTATTCAGTTACGGTTGTCCTGCCTTTTTCCCCATTGCTTACCTCTACCCTATGCCCCCACTCCCACAGTCAATATACCCGCATTGTCTGTGCCCACGAGTCCTCCATTCATGTTCCTCTGCTTGCCCCTTCCCCTTCTTTTCCTCTCCCTCCTCCCCTCTGGTCACTGTCAGTTTGTTCACTGGATTCTTTAGAGGTTCCCTGGAGATCTGCCCCTGAAGGTCTCTTCTCCATCCTTTTGGTACAAGCAATGCCTCCACTCTTGGTGGTCTCTTATAAGCAAGCCCATCTCAACCCTTTGGGATTTCAGTGGTCACCTGACTAAGTTTCTTTGACCCTCCAGCTAGTCTTCTCAAAAGTTTCTTTTTTTGGAGTTCTCCTTTGGTCCCCAAGAAAGTCACAGCTTTGCTCACAGTTTGCCCTGCCTGGCGAAAAGGCAGCTCTCTCTCTCAACACACATCTTTATCCTGCTGTCGGCAGGCACAGATGCAACCATAGCCTCTCTTCTCTTTTTTCCATCTCATGCTTGGGAAGGACTGAAGATGAACTGAAATAATTCTGTGGCTTTTTCCCTTTGACCTACTGCTAAAGACATCACATTAATAAATTTGTAGTAATAATTTTTGTATATGAGAAATAAGTTCTACTTGTTCTTCGAGTAATTATTCTTTTAAGAATCTATTTGCTAGCATCTTATAATGTAGCTTTGTATCTCCACTCATAAGTATGGGTAATTTTTGTCATTGTTTTTTGTTTTGGTTTGGTTTAGTTTTTTGTTAGGTTTACATATCAGGGTTTTGCTAATTTTCTACGATTATTTGAATCAGTTCCATTTTTGCATGCTCTGGCAAAGTTGCTGTGGAATTGAAGTCAGCTTCTCCTTGACATTTCAAACACCTTCTCACACAACTGCTGTGTTAGCATGATGCAGTTACAGTCAGAGCTTGTCAAAGCTTGACCTGGCCCTGGGAGAGGATGAGGGTTAGGACATGCTCGGGGTCTCCAACATGGCAGCCACCAAGATGGAGTGAGGAGGGGAGTTTCACATGGGTCCAAGTGAATCTGGCAGGTACATCAGGTGGGTCTGGTACATGTTTCTCTCACAGGCCAGGTTCTTTTTCATCTACTGAATTCTCATATTTTAGCCTGCCTGGACTATTTTCCCACTTTTCTGCAGTTCCCACTTTTATTACATAAAGCAGTTACTTTGATGTATAAGGAACTTTGAAATCAGACAGACCACAGCTCAAATCCTGACTCAGTATCCAACACTTGTGTGAATTGGGGCAAATGTCTTAACTCCCTTGAGACTGTTTCCACACCCATAATATGTATGTAGGATTGTTATAAACATTAATTGAGGCAGTATATATAAAACAAGTATTCATCATAAGGCCTGGAACATGCTAATGCTTAGAAACTATCATTCCATATCATCAATTATTTGTGTTATGCCATACATGGACATTTACTATTTGCTCTCACACTCTGCTTATAAAGTGTAGAAACATCCTTAGAGAAAGGACTGAATTCAAACCCGATATGACTAACATTGCACTGAGTACTGGGGTTGTCTTTGATACTCCAGTATGGAGACGTCAAGACAAGCTCTGATAAAAGCCCTTCCACGGGCTCTTTGAGGCTTTGCTGGTTGCTGCTAAGACAAGAAAATCAATCTGAACTCAATCTTTTAATTTCTAAGCATGATTACTGTTCTCAAATGCAGAATACAATTAAAACTAATGCTATATAGTTCACTTTCCACAAAATGAGCATTGATCAGATTCTATGTGAAGGGTCTGTAACATCTCTCCTGTAATCATTTTAAAATATATTAACTGGGATCTGTGTATTGTAGAACAAAAGGGATTGTTTCTGCAAGAAAGGAGTTCTGAGATCTGGCATTAGTTCCTCCTTCACCAACTATGTGACCTCAAAAAGTCGCTTCTTCTGGTTGATCCTCCATCTCATCTATAAAATCGGTACATTATTACTTCACTATTATTTAAGGATCACACAGGTCATACACGTTGAAGGCAAAAATTATAACACACTTCTAATAAGCTATTATGATTACTACCCACATTCCTGAAAAATATGATCAACCCAACGTGCATACAATCAGAGTCATTGGGCTTGACATAAATATATGTGATAATTCTTATTGTCACTATGATACAGAACAAATGTTACATGAATACTCAAAGGGCTAACTACCTCATAAGGAAGGTTATGTCTTTCACCTTTAAATGGCAGCCAGAGAGAGGTATGGAAACAGCTGAACTCACTACTGAACACTAAGCATATTTATTAAATAATTATACCTCCAAAAGATTCAAAATAATCGGAATCTGAGATACAATACATACACATTTGCACTCTTTTCCAAAAGTTTACTTTGCTAATGTAGACTGTCAATCCATGCTTACTGTTTGTCATAAGTACTCTCTAGATTTTGCTTTAGTTTTCTCCGTAACACCTTCTCTGATGTCTCAACATACTATTGTCTAAGGAATATTTCACTACTGCAAACATTAATTTAGCCTTAGTCAAAACCTGTTAGCCATGAACTCTGACAGTGTTTTGGAACTTTAAGGATTCAGTTAAGATGAATATAAAAAACTCTATTCCTATAGTATAAATCTAGCTTTAATAGCTCAAGTATTGGATTAATGGTAGCTATCCATAAAGCACGTGTTATGCATAAGGGGTACATAATATTTAAAGACACATAACTATGTCAGGCTTTGTTTATATCAGCCATCATTGTGTCACGAATTTCACAGCATCATAAAATATGGTCCTTCTACCAGCTCTGATTCAGCTAAACAAAATGCTCACCCTTTATTTCAGATCATTAAACTGACAGCATTTATATCTAGATTGATGCCAAAGGGGATACAATTTTCCTGAAGGGAAAGAAAAAGTCATCTGCTATTTTAGTGGAAAGGCTGGGCCAGCTGCAAGCTCATAATTGTCATCAGTAATTACTAGATGGAAGGGAAATGAGAAATTACCTTTTTGACAGAGGCAAGAAACATCAACAGGGTCCTGTTTTGTTGACTCAGAAAGCTTCAGAAGTTAACACTTTTTAGGGTAGGGTTAATACTTTCAGGGTTACCTACAAAAAGAAAAATACAATTGAGGAGGCAAAGAATATCCTTATGAAAAAAGTCCAAGTTTCTTTTGACAAATATTTCATTATTCCCTTTCTTCTTCTAAATAGCTAAGCTAAATTTTCCTTTAACATTCAACAAATGTGTACTGACCAAGTAGTAAGCATCTTTCATTCTTCAAGACATGATATCCAGCCAGACAAGGCACAATCCCTGCATTCAAGGAGTGTGCCATCTGGGGGAAAGTAAAATCTGTAGCCAAGCAATTAGGATGTATAGAAAAGACTGTCTTCTAAATATTAATGGTGTGTGGAAGCATGAGTGACCTATGTTGCCAGTCCAAGTGTTTCAGTAAAAATTTCATGGAGAGAGCAACATTTAGCTTGAGTTTTAAATGTTAAATAAAAGACAAGGAAACGATACTCCAGGAAAAAGGAATTGATTGTAAGAAAACACAGACTTACAACAAAGCATAATACCTTGGGAAAGATAACAGGTCATTAATTACATTTGTCTAGATAATAGTTTTTATAGACAAGATTATTGATTCCCAACTCTGAAGAGAACAGCAAAATAACCTGCTTGGTCAAGCAAAAAACAAGTTTATTGCTTACTGCAATAAAGGAACCCACTTATGACCTTGAGAGAATTTTAGTGGCATTTCAGATTGAGGGAGTCAAAGTGGCATTTTGTAAAGTTTTGGGGTCAAGTTTAAGGCATGTCTTTCAGTGAGGGGTTCTGAATACATTCATAATGTAATTGTATAAGATGAATAGATAAAGTAAGGGAAAATCTTTGAAGCAAGTCTTGGAAAAGTAAACAATCATTGATTAGCCCAGTGAGTGATCTATTCTAAGAGGCTATTTATCTAATGAGAATAAATCAAATGTTCAGATAAATACATTCAGGAAGTTCTAAAATAAACAATAGTTATTTTCAACTTCATCTTCCTGAGCAAAGATTTTCTGTAACAACAAATTTAGGTTAATGCAGAAGCTGAAAAGTAAAATCATGTTACTATAAACAGTAAGCTGTATGGGTATAGATGGCTTCAGCTGTCAAAAGGCAGGTGAAGTTTGAAATAGATCTGAATTGTGACAGTCCATTTTGAAACATTTGAAATGGGAAAAGGATAGGGAACAGTATAAAAGCCACAATTAAATGCTATGCAAAAAAAGAAAAGAATATCAACTTAATTCTTGTAGCAATCCTCTAAGACAGGTATTATCATCCCCATATTTCAGATGATATTGAAGTTTTGAGAGGCTATACTTAAAAAAATTTCTCACCCACTGTCTTTTAAGAAATTAGTGGAGCCAGATTTCAAATCCAGTTCTAGGTGACTCCAAAATCATCTTGCAGTTTCCCTTACCTCATGATGTTTCCAGTAAGTCATAAAGCAGGGGTGCAAAGTAAAAAGATTTCTCTTTAGGTACTGACTATTCAAAGTACTTATTAAAAATACAGAATCTCAAGCCCCATTCTAAAATCAAAATCTGCTAACAAGATCTCAGGTGATTGTTATGCAAATTAAATTTGAGAAGTACAGTTTTAGAGAACTCGAAGTTACCACCCCCATGAAATTAGCTCATATTGTACACACAGTGGGGTTTTTGGCTCCCCTTCAATTTCCAGCCCTGTCTTTTTTCCCTTGTTTTTTTTTTCATCTGTGATAAGTAAAAAAAAAAGGCAAGAGATTTTGTGAGCATAGTATCCTATGAAAACTCTGCTTGGGAAGTATAGTCAATAGAGCAAAAGAAAAATAGCCTTTCTTGTAGATGTTTCTCCCTTAAGATTGAGAAACATGAGGCTAGTTGGACAGTAAGTACCTACCATCACCTTTCCACAATGGCACCGGGAGCTCACCTCTGGGCACAACTGAGACCATAAATTAGGTGATGAGGGACAGGGCAAATACTAGAAAAGACCAAAGGGAAGATGCAAGGTGGGAGAGAAAGGGGGAAAACAAAGATGGAGACCAGACTTCAAAGAGATTACTAGCTACCCACAAAGAGGCATTGCAATAAATTTTGGGAGAAAACAAATGTTTTACATCATCTGTATTCTTGTATGTTGGCAATCATAAGATCATAACCATTCCCTTTCTTGTAATCATATGCACATGTATTGTAACTAAATCTTTGACATGTTCTCTATTCATTCATCAATATCTATTTGTTTTCATGCTTACAACATGTCAGACACTGTTTTAGGCCATGGAGGTACAGTAATTAACAAGATTAGTCTATAGCTTCTTGGTGTTTATGTTGTAGTGGGAAGGAGAGATAGATATGGGGGGGTGGGGGTTGGTTGGGAAATGATTTTGACTGCTTAAGAACTTTTCTAAATATTACTATAATTACAAATAGATATCTAGACCATGAGGACTGGTGACATTGGAAATCAATGTTTTGGTGGGTGAAGTGGGCAAAACTGAGAAAGCTGCACATGTAAAAGGACAGTTCCTCCCCACACCTTCTGCCCAAGCAGCACTGCAGTAGCGGGAGCACCATGGCTCTGAGCCTGGGAGGGGGAGGGGAGGGGGCGGTGGGGGGGGGGGGGGAGGAAGGCGTGCTCCTGTACCACGTGACACTGTGTACTGTTTCTCAGTTTCTTATCAGCAGCACTCTTTTTGGAGATCTGAACCCAAGGGAATAGTCACTCTTGCTCTTAATTTCCCTGCATTTGAATCACATTGTTCAAATTCCTCTTGTAGATTTCCTTTCTTCACGTGAGCAACACAAGGAAGAATACCATCAATATCTGCTCAACTGTCACCTCTGAAAGCCTTCCAAAGGACTATGACATGCTGTCCCTGGGGTATGTCCTCTGTGACACATTCCTCTGCTTTAGAAGCTTCAGTGGGACCCCACCCCAGAGTGATCTGGTTGTTCATCAGTGGCTGGGTGATGGGACAGAAGTCACTTCCCTTAGGGCAGAGGTTTCTACCCTGTTTTTTCTCTAGGAGTCTTAATTCTAAAAACTGACATTTGTATGATGTGTGACAGTTTACAAAGCCTTTTCTCACGTGGTTTTATATTATTTTTACATTTTACAGGTAAAAAATGGATATCCAAAGACAATAAGCATTTTTCCCAAACATGTCTGTACCCAATAAGTGCCATGCCTTCTCATTTCAAACACCCCATTCCTTCACTACTCCAATGATGCTCTCCCATCATAGCAAGTGTCTCCTCCTCTCCTTCCCTCCCTCCTCATAGTTTGGATCCCTTTAATGCTGAAAGAAAATAAAAGTGAAGTAGCCAGACTTAATTAAACTGTTACATTACCTTACCTTTCATTTTCATTGTCTTCTTTATGGGAATGAAATGTTTAGCATTCTTCCACCTCCCCTTTTAAAAATAACATTATTAATAACCCCTATTATAAATTATAGGCACCATTTAGGCTTATTGGCACTACATAGGACTGGTTGGAGACTGCAGATCTCAAAATAAATTTTTTATTTTGAGGTCACTTTTTTTACTTTTATTATTACCATGTACTAGCATTATTTGTTGAGGCTGTAATCAGGAAATATTGTTTGGCATTGAGGGAGAAAATAACCACAAATCTCTCTGAGCACTTAGAACTATATTGTTACCAACAATAACAAAAAAGCATTCAAGAGTAAAAAATGTTTTCCTCTTCAGGAAACCATTCTTTGATATATAAGATATTGATTAGTCAATTAGTGGTACTTGAGACAAACCTCCCACTGAAATAGATATAATAATCCATAAAAACAAATTATAGCAAGGATAAAAATAAAAGTGTGAGCAGTAATCTATGAAGATAGTTTAAAGAAAAATCTATGTGATTATCATCATCACTCTTCTTTTTGGTACCAATGTATTATTGATGAGAACAAATACTTGACTTCCTCTACAGTGGCTCCAGCTTAATTTGGAACTACAAGGTTCAGACACTGAAAGTAAACTGAGTAATGCCTCAATATTGAAGTTTTACAGGAAACTCAAATGTATTCAGTTTATAGATCATGCTTTGCCTCCATAAATTATTACAAAAAAATATAAAGCAACAACATTGATACCTAAGTAAGAATCATGTGGATCCACTTTATCTATGTCCTTTTTTAAGCCAGCTTACTAATATGGGATGAAAAGGCATTTATCAAAGTTCCAAGAAATGTTTTAACAAACATCCTTAAATCCTAGAGATAGATGAATGGGGTACTTAACCTGAATAGATTGCCTTCAAAAATTGTATTTTGTTCATACAATTATAATAAATAGCATGGCAGACAAAATTATTTATGAATAGTGGAAGAAACTATGTCTTACTTAGCTCTGCACTTATGAGCTTACTTAGATAAGATATTTAATATAGATTAGACTGAATTAAATATATAGTGATATGTGAAGCTCTTTTCTTTCCAACATACCCAGGAGAGGGGAAACAAATATAAAAAGGACGAGTCTCCTCTCACAAACACACATGCATGCACACACCTGACCTCTCTTGATTTCTAGTCCTGCACTTGCTTTCTATGGTTAAACAAGAGCTTTCCCAGCTACTGTGTAGCTTGACTCTAACCAAAGTGAGCTGGAGATGCAGGCATTGCCCACACTCTGACAGGAGGTACCCCTTTGCTGTTGTTTCTCAACAGCCTTTTCTCAAGCCCCATAGAGTCACCCCATGATTAAACTCACAAGCTCTCTTCTTTCTTTTCTGATTATTTCGACAATCTTTCTCATTATCTCTGATGCTTTGCCATTTTATTATGACATTCCTGAATGAATTTCTTTAATCCTGCTCCACACCAAGTAAACTTTTACAATTTGATGGCTCAAATATTTCTTCTAGAAAACATTAACAACCTTTGGCTGAACAACAAACATTTATTGCTTTTACAGCTTTGGAGGCTAGAAGTGTGAGATTAAGTTGTCATCAGTGTCAGTTCCTCCTGAGAGCAGTGAGGGAAGAGCTGTCCCTTGCCTCTCTCGCAGTTCCTGGTGGTGTGCTCTCTTTGATGTTCCTTGATTCCCACTGTGTCACCTTGATCTCTGCCTTCATTTTCACAGGACATTCTCCTTGTGTATGTGTCCATGTCAAAATTTCTCCTTGTTATAAGGACACCAGTCATGTTGGATTAGTGACCCACCCTAGTCCAGTATGACCTCATATTAATTATGTTTGCAATGACCTTGTTTCCAAATAAGATATTAGGAGGTACTGGAGGTTAGAACTTAAACATATGAATGTGGGTAGATGGGGAGAACACAATTCAACCTAAACTCATCCTCAGATACTGACAGTGTCTTCTGTACGATCCTTAGTCTTGTGTCCATGTCTTCAGTCTCCAGCCTCTCCAGTCTTCATAATATAAAACTGCAACCACATGCCTACACGCGCAGTGTGATGAAGGCTGGAAAGGAGGTATCTGGAATTTACCTTGGGAAGGTGAGGCTCATAGTGTGGGAATCACAGCAGAATAGAGGAGAGTGTTAAAAAATGTGAGGATCCACAATTCACAGATGAATGTCAAAACTAGGTTTTAATTCTGGTTGCTACCTCTTGATCTTATTAGTTATTTAATCTCCTTGGTCTTCAATTTCCTCATTTTGGCTTTTTGTGGGCTTAATGTTAAGGACTTGGTATTGTGTCTGGCATTAAGTAGGTGCTGGCTAAATGCTAGTCCTTCTATTTCCTTTCCCTTCTCTGAATCCTCAAAACTTTATTTCTTGTACAGTGTTCATCAGATTTTGTCTGGTATTTATGGTTACTTGTTCTGTTTCTACAATTTTATGGTCAGTTTCAAGAGCCAGGGACATATTTCTAGACCACTGCTGTCAAGTCATTTCTGATGAAAATATATGTGTGTGTGTGTTTCTGTGTGTGTATGTATATAATCTTTAATCTTTCAAAGACTGATATTTTTTATAAAATATAATAAAAGTTATTAGAAAAATAAAACTAAAAAACAAAGACATACAAAATACAAGTTCCAGTTTCATTATTATTATATTTAACAAATATAATATCACTGTCAAAATGTTATAAATGTTTCTAAATGCTTACTTTCAAATTCTGTACTTAACCCACTGTAGACCAGTAACAAACCGTTCACTGGTAATTCCTGGTCTGTGAACCACACTTCGATTGGCATGGCCTAGAGCTTGATCCTTGCTCTTTACCCAAAACCTCGCAGCTGAGGTTTTGGCCTTACCTAGGAACTTGATAGATATGCAGAATCTCAGATCTTAGATCTACTGAGTCAGAACTTGCATGTTAAGATTTGAGAAACACTTGTCCTGGATTATTTTGAATCACTTTCATTACAGAGCTCCAAGTCTTCCATAAAACAGGTGTTCAATCAAAATCCATTAAAGTTTTTTGAGAGTGCAAACCCCCAAAAGAGAGCTAATATGTGACTTAATGCTTCTGGAAGCAGATTTTCATTTTATTGTGATCCTGAAAATATTTGTTGATAAAAAACTGAGCAGTTTTTGGTGTGCACCTCTCATATCAAAAACATGAATTTGCATGATTGATATTTTTATATTTTTAAAGCACAGTATTATTACAACTTATATTCTTAATATATGTGTAACAGGGTGTATGTATGTCTATTGGTCTATGAAGTATATAAAGGAGGAACATCAGTTCAATTGTAAATAATCTACTCTTTGTGTTTGATTAGGTCAAGATGAAAATTAATAGAGGTACATTTCAAAACCTGTGTATATTGTTGTTAAAGTGGATCAGCTTTGAAGTCAGAAAAGCCTCCATTTGAATGCTGGGTATTTTCCCATTACTTATTACTTGTCTGTAATCAAAATCTTCTCATTTTTCAAATGGCATAAGTGTTCTGATTTGGTGAGAGTAATGTAAGGTTAAACTAATATACGTTGTGCACCAGTATGACGCCTCTTAGGTTGTCAGTATCCGACAAACTTTGTTTTCCTGACAACAGAGAAATAGGTTTAGATTAAGTTTTTATTTTTTAGTGAGGCTATTGAAAAAACTAAAGGTATACAATAAAATAAAACAACCTAAACGTGGAAATATAATTTGGCAGAGAAATACATAACAGTTGCTTTTTGAATACTTGCAAGTTTAAAATGTTGCTGTGTGTTATAATGCTGTCAATATTCATCAGTGTTTTTCTCAGTGGCAAAACCACATATGCTGACTAATACAAACCTGTCATGTGCCCACGGTACCTGTTACAGTGCCTTGATTATAGAAGATGCTCCATAAATGTTTCTCAGAGAAATTGTGAATTCTTTGCTCTCAGGGACCATATTTCATTCTCCTTATTCTGTGATCCTCTCATCTGTTTTTTTATAGTAGAGCTTCCCCTCTCCCCTCCCCAGTGTGCTGCTGTACCCCGGTGAGTGACACACGGTTCAAAGTGTCCAAAGATCTGGACCCCTAGTCCTGCTGGGCAGCCACTCAGAGTCTGGGGAGCTACAGCAGACTCTTTCTGTTTCTCTCAGTCTTACAGTGTTCTCACATGAAAAAGGTTGGGTGACAGGAATCCATCCTATCTTCTTTCTTAACTAGAATCATCGATTTACATTAATCTCCTGTAGAGAAAAATCTTTTGAAATAAGGCCTAAATTGTATTCATCATAGTGTTACCTCCTTCCTTCTAGATGAGTATAGTGCATCTTTAGATAAGTCTGGGCAACATTCTCACCAATTACTTTAATTATAAACTTGACCCTTGTCTCTAACTAAATGTGTTTTCTTCTGTTACTTTTTCAGGTTATGCTGCAACTTGGTGCTTCCTACCATGGATCCATTAGTCTGTTGTTAATTTTTTTCTTATTCAATTTGCTTTCAATCTTCAAAGAGAAAGCCTCAGTCTAACATTTGTATGACTTTAACATTTTCATAATCTCTTGCTATTTTCCTTTTTAGCAAAAACAATATGGACCTCAAGTATCTGAGTAGGCAATAAGTGCTCCAATTAAAATTAAAAACTTTTTATCTTTATTATACTTATTTTTATGGTTTCTTTTATAGTAAAGCAGTATATAAGATTTTTTATTTAAACTATAGTGATATAAAGCTTTTAAATGTATGTTTATTTAAGGAACAAAATTAGTTAAGACTTTCAAGTTCATGGATATAGTAGTCTCAAATTTATTAATATGGTAGATACATAAAAATTATACATAAATAACTAAAATTTGCAGAACACCAACATAACAGAAAAGGCTCTAGGTTTTACATCTGAAAACCTATAATTGGACAACAGCTATGTCAATCACTTGAGCAAAGTGTTTAACCTTCCTTAACCACATTTTTTCTCCTTTATCTGTACAATGGAGATTATAACAACTATGTGAAAAAGCATCTATTGGGGATTAAATGAAATAATATATGTGAGAGCACTTTGTAAACTAAAAAGAACTATACTAATGTTATTGTTATTTTTATTAATATATCATAACTGACATTTCAAATTTTAATTTATATCATAGTGTTCTAAGAGAATTAAACAAATTGCAATATGCTTAATGTGAGTTTATTAAATTTTAAGAATTTGGGCATAACATCAAAAATAATGATTTTTAAAGATTTAAACTTCTATAAATACTGATAACATTGGTACCAGGTTTGTCTTCTTCACAAGTTTTATTATATGCCAAAGGAGGTTCAGAGCCCACTAACTACTACTAACAGAGACTATTTGCAATGAACTACACCAAATAGCTAGGTCACAAGAAATGACAGGCAATTAAACTAATCCTTGGGCAGAGGATGAAAGAAAATCAAGTGGAGTGGAAGAAAGCAGGTGGTGCTCTGAGGAGAGGTGATTAGGAAACAGTTCTGGGCAGTCTGGCCCACTTTGAGCTCTAACAATGTAACCATAGTAACCATAACAAATATGATGGGAAGGAGGAAAGGGAGAGTGCCAGAGAATCTTTGGTACTTTCACACTGGTTGGAAAGCCAGGCTATGTGCTCTCAAGCAGGCTGCCAAAATACACAGTCTGTGACAGACGAAGCTTTGAGAAAGAGTTCACTTGTCTCCCAATTGTCACAGGCCACATGCTTCAAATAGTGAGTAGGAAAAAGTGGGGGGATTTGGACTGTCTGGGAGCATCCAGAAGAGAAAGCAGCTGGGCTCCCACAGGCTTGTTTACACACTGGATGCTTGATGAATCTGTTGAGGCTGGACACTGGGAACGCTGGAAAGGAATACATAGTTGAATCTCACAATAAGCACTGTCTGTTAAATAGCTTATGGCACTAGTCAGATGAGGTTCTAACTGAACAAAAATTTGTAGTGACAAAGGCTCCTGACCTTCCTGCAGCTTATGTGAAAGTTTTAGAACTTACAGATCCAAATCTCTATTTATGCTACTAAACAGCCTTTTTTAAAGCTTAAATGATATCAACCATGAATATTACTGTACTATCAATCAGACCAACAACATCAGTTGTTGGCATCAAGTTCATTGGCCAAGGTAGTGATTCTCAAGTGTAGTCTAGGGACCTTAGGAAGTCTCTACTCAGGGGATTTGTAATGTCAAAAAATTATCTTAACAATAATTCTAAAATGTTTTTGCTCCTTACTCTCTCATTCTCTTATGAGTGAGCTTTATTGACTTATGCAAAGTCAATATAAAGTCTGATGACATAACAAATTGAATGGAGAAGCAAATATAAGCATATAGCTGTCTTCTGTTAATTTATCAAAGAGATTTGCAAAAATGCCAAACAATGCTACTCTCCTTACTAATTTTTTTGGAATATAATTATTTTCAAAAATATTTATGTTGACATTGATTTATATGAACAGATAATGGGTTTATTATTGTTATTTTCAAATAAAGTTTTCCAAATATTAATTTTTAATATGGAACACAACAGTAGATATGTAATAAACAAAAAATGGGTGTGTGATATCCATAATATATCCCTGGGATTCTTGATATTTTTTAAGAGAATAAAGAAGTCCTGATGTCAAAAGGTTGAGACCCACTAGACTAAACTACAAAACTCCCAGTTCCAGCAGGGCTGATTTTATTTTTGGTTTGAATTTTCTGGTATTGGCTTGAGGGAAGGTTGAAACTCTATTAACAAATTTAAATGGGTAGCAGCTGGATTAACATTTGTGAATTTGTGTATAACTACAGAATACTCAGAGAGAAACTCATTTTCTAATTTGCTCTGCCCATCCTGAGCTCCAGAACCTTCACTGCAACCACATTATCTTTTGGAATGTATCTGTTAGCTATAGAACTGTAAAAATACTTGTGAAGATTTTTAGCTCTGTGATTTTTTCTCTTTTATAATTTTTATTTTGACACAATTTTATTTTTTAAGTATATGTTATTGATTATGCTATTACAGTTGTCCCAATGTTTTCACCCCTTTATCACTCTCTAACCTGTATACCCTCTTCCCACTATCATTGCTCCACTTTAGTTCATGTCCATGGGTCATATATATAATTTCTTTGGCTTCTCCATTTCCTGTACTGTTCTCAATCTCTCCCTGTCTATTTTGTGCCTACCATTTATGCTTCTAATTCCCTGTACCTTTTCCCCATTCTCCTTCCTCCTTCTCCCCACTGGTAACACTTCATGTGATCTCCTTTTCTGTGATTCTGTTCCTGTTCTAGTCATTTTCTTTGTTCATTTTTGTTTTTTAGGTTCAGTTGTTGATAGTTGTGAGTTTATTTTCATTTTACTGTTCATAGTTTTTAATCTCCTTCTTTTTCTCAGATAGGTCCTTTTAACATTTCATATAATGAGGGTTTAGTGATGATGAACTCCTTTAACTTGACCTTATCTTGGAAGCACTTTATCTGCCCTTCCATTCTAAATGAGAGGTTTGCTGGGTAGAGTAATATTGGATGTAGGTCCTTGCTTTTCACAACTTTGAATACTTCTTTCCAGCCCCTCCTTGCCTATATGATTTCTTTTGAGAAATCAGCTGATAGTCTTATGGGAACTCCTTTGTAGGTAACTTTTTTTCTCTTGTTGCTTTTAAGATTCCTTCCTTATCTTTAATTTTGGACAATGTAATTATGATGTGTCTTGCTGTATTTCTTCTTGGATTCAACTCCTTTGGGATTTTCTGAGTGTCCTGGACTTGCATGTCTAGTTCCTTCACCAGACTGGGGAAGTTTTCTTTCATTATTTGTTCAAATAAGTTTTCAATTTCTTGTTCTTCCTCTTCTCTTTCTGGTACCCCTATGATTCAGATGTTGGAACATTTAAAGTTGTACCAGAGGTTCCACCGCATCTTCTCATTTTTTTGAATTCTTGTTTCTTCATTCTGTTCTGGTTGAATGTTTAATTCTTCCTTTATTCCAAATTGTTGATTTGAGTCCTGGTTTTCCTCCCTTTACTGTTGGTTCCCTGTATATTTCCTTTATTTCACTTTATATAGCCTTCATTTGTTCCTTCATTTTGCAACCAAACTCAGTAATTTCTGTGAGCATCCTGATTACCAATGTTTTGAACTATGCATCTGATAGGTTGGCTATCTCCTCATTACTTAGTTCTTTTCTGAAGTTTCGATCTGTTCTTTCATTTGGGTCATATTTCTCTGTCTTACTGCACCTGTTATGTTGTGTTGTAAGGGGCAGAGAGCCTTAGGTATCCACTGGGTCAGGAAAATCCACTTTGCTGTGTTGTGATGCTGTGTGTGCGTGGGGTGGGGGGATGAGTCAGAGAGGGAACAATGCCATTTACTATCATGCTTGGCTCTTGTCCCACTTTCAGTCACTTTCCCCACTTCCCACAAGCAAATTGGGTCCTTGTGGTGCTGACTCCTGGGTATGTGGGCTTGTGTACATTCTAGGACTCTAGGGACCTCTCCAGGGAACTTTCCTGTGAGACTGGGAGTTTCTCCTGCTGCCAAATCCCATTCAGGTTTGTACAGCCAGAGTTTTTGAGGCTTTATTTCCCCCACAAGAACCCTGGGTAGCACAGTTTGACTGGCTCCCCAGTTTCTCCTGGCTTATCCACATACAAAAGTGGGAACTCCATCGACCAGTGCTGCCTTGCCATGTGTGCTGTCACCCTGGCTGCCTGTCTCCACCCCTCTTACCAGTCTGCATGAACCGGTTTCTTCTTTAACTCCTAGGTTATCGGACTTCCATGCAGTTTGATTTTCTGGCACTTCTGGTTGTTTTCTGTTTTTTATATTGGTTGTTATCCTTCTGTTGGCTGGGCAAAGAAGCAAAATACTTCTACCTACACCTCCATCTTGGCTGGAACTAAATCTTTCATTTTAAAATAATCAAAGTTTTCATTTAAAATGGCTGAAATTGTAGCATAGTATAAAAACTGGAGACAGGTTTTCATACAATTATATTAGGCCAAATTATACAGATCACTAATACAAAGATTATGCAACAGAGTTCTGACAGGGACTCAAATCCTTTCTTACTAGAAACACGTAGCAAGGAGTTTCACACAGTGGTGAAGAAGAGCTCAGGACCTGGAGTCAGGCAGAGTGGGTATGAACACCATGTCCTGTGCTTTCAATAGCATGGACTCGGGAATTTTAATTAATTTTAATTTTAATTATTTCTCTATGACTCAGTTTCCACATCTATAGAATGAGAAATAACAGTAATAATTTCAATTCACAGAAGAACTTCAAAATTAAGGAGATAATATGCAATGTGTTTGGTGTACATTCTTTCATTTAACCCTCACAGCAACTTTAAGATGTATAAGATTTTCTTAAATTTTATTTTTCATATGTTAGTTTCAAATGTTAGTTTTTCTGGAAAACTGACATTTAGAAAAGTCAAGTAGTTTTCCAAAGGTTATGCCATTGTAAGTGGCAAAGCATGGAATTTCTTTTGACTGGGACTCCACAAACAGCCATATTATTGTATTTTCTCAGCAACAAAGATTAGAAATTGCCAACTTCTCTTTTTCATGTCATCTTTAGCCCAATACTTAGCTTTGTGTAAAATACATACAATCTTAGTTGCTTGTAAAGCAGGGCAAGAAAACAGCAATGAGTTCATTATAGGGGAGGAAGGGAAGAGGTATTTTATGATTCCCCAAGATATGGGCACTGACCACTCTTTTATAGAGATTTTATAGCCCCACAGCACATGTGTATTTCACAAGTTTTCTTTGACATATTCTGGGATAGATTTGAGCATTTGTGACAGATACATGCAAATATTGGTTTATACACTGAGCAATAATTGCTAAGTGACCTTAAGAGAAAAAATGGCTTCCTCATAAAAAGCTCTCACTGGAGCATTCCGGGTGAAAGGGCTGAAGCAGTGCAGGCTCTTCTTGCTGTAATGCCAGACCAGCAAGCTAAGGCTGAATACCCTGGAGCTCGAAGAGTCTGTGCCTTAATATTGTTAATGGAGGTACAGAGTAATTGTGACTATTTCCCAGATCTTGCTATTTAAGAAGCAGTTCAACTTAGAGCGACATTCCATATATTTCACTGGACAAGTTATGGGGGGGAAACCCCTCAATGTCTTTTTAAAGAACATTTATTATAAATTCAAAGTAATAGACTAAGGTATAAATGGTTAATAATCTATGTATCTTTTTGCGTCATTCGGAGGTATATAGCCAGGAACCTTCTCCACTTCCTGACTGGCAATCTAAAATTGTAACTAATTTTTTATATTTAACATCTGTGGTTACTGCTTTTCTTTGAGCTAGATAACAGGAATTGCTTACAACTCAAATCATCTTATTTCCTGGAGGCACTGTATCTTTCCCTCCTCCATCTGCATTTCAGTTGTAAATGTGACTGCTGGGTGAATTAGTGCCGAACTGGACTGGGTCATGCTTGAAGGAAGAGCTACAGTTCAGCAATGAATCATGGCCATAACCCATGAGTCAGGCTCTTCTTTAGCTCAGTAAAACCATAATACTGATTTTACTTTTCCACTAGGATGGAGATGAGAAATTACACCTGTCCAGGCAAAAGTTGGCAGTTTTATGTTCCTTTGTTATTATTAAATATATTGATATTTGATGCTATTATTGTTAGGGGGGACCTGGCAAGTTTTCCTGGGAGAGGAAGGGGGCCCTGTGGTGGTGTGGGAGAGCCTGTGTACCTTGGAGATGGAAGGGTCAGGACGTGTTGAAGGCAGCGGGATTGAAACCACAGCCAGCACATGATAGATTTCCCTACCGCTGAGTAAGGGTAAATAAACTAGCATGGCTCCTGAGACAGTAGGAGAAAGCTTGCACAGAGCATGCATGGGCTGAAAAATTCATAGCACACATGTACTGTGGAGTTTGCCACAACGGTCAGGGGGATGTGTAGACCTGTCAGTCTAGATGGTATTGGCTAGAAAACCCACCTGCTTCCAGAGTGCATAGGATTTGGGGGCCAAAAGTTTAAATGGAGGCGGGCACAGTCTCACCCCTTCTGGTTACCCTCACTAGCCCAGTTGAGGCCTGAGGATTCCTGGGCCAGTGGGCCCTGGTACAGGGTATGGGGTTATTTTTCTTTGAGTGTTTTATAGGGAATGAGCTCTGGGACAAAAACCTGTCATTCTTCCTAAATTGTGTAGTCTTAGAATAAATGACCCCTATCCTTTTTCAACAAACCTTGGCCTCCAGAGTTTGCCTATTGAGCAGCAGGCAGTAGAACCCCACTTGCTATTTGGTCACATTCTATGTCTTTTTCTTATTCAAGCTACTTATGCTATTCAAATTGCACTGAAGTTATTCATGCATTAGAAAAGCACAGTTGCAATAAGCTCCAACTTCAGCTTTCCCCCTTGCATCCTGAGGACTACACAGCTCAGGGCTATGGAAATAATAGGCTGGTTCTCTGCATTTTTTTTTAACTTTCACCCCAGAGTACAAAGGTGTCCTGTGTCTCTCTATGGCTTCATTTTTAAAGGCAAGAGAAATAAGACATCAATGGTTTTTCTAAGATTAGATACCAAATTATGACTTCACACTTTTTAGCTCATTCACACATATTTCTTATAGAGGAAAACTAATTCTTAAGATATGTTATTTATACGCAGGTTCAATATACTTCAAGGTTAACAACAACAAGAAAAGATCCAAGGAGGTCATAGATAGAATTTATCCAGAGAAGCCTTTTGATATCCACTCTATTCGACACAATGGAAAAGTAAATTCCTCATCCTGTAGAATTTCTTTAAATAATCAACACCATGGCACACCAGATTGTCATAAAAATTACAACCTAAGCACTCTCTCATTCCCACAGCTTCAACTTGTCCCAATTTATCCTTCTGACATTGTCTTATTCTTGTTATCTTGTAGTTTCTAACCCTCATATTTTCATCCAAACCTAACTTTTTAAAATTGACCTTCAACACTGTCTTCTTAGATTTGAGCTTGCTGCCTCCTTGAACATGATTTTAATTTTTATTCCTCCTCTGGCAATGCTCTCCTTGCGATCTTGAATAAATCTTAGTGTGTGTATATATATTTTTTTTTCACTTGCAACATTTCATTTTTTTCAAAAGTTTTTTATTGCTGCTAAAAGAGTAGGTTTAACTGTACTCAATAAACTATTATGTATATATGTAGTTATATGTAAACACATAAATACACATATTTTTAAATTATAAGAAATACAGTTTATTTTGGCACATAGTGTTTAACAAAATTAAACTGTCATGCATGCTTGTGTTACAAGGTTGTAACACAACAACCTTGATTTGGTGTAATTGTGACACATTTTCTTGCTTTCCTGTGTCCTGCTAAATTTGATCTAAACTGCTTCATAAAACTGATATGCTAAAATTTGGCTTTATTGTTTTTGCTTACACTCTGATTCCAAACAAATCTTTTCATAACCTTCTTCTATTTCAGGGTCCATTTTATCATCAATGTTACTGGTGGGGATCACCAGCCCCCAATCGACCTGTTCCAGTTTTGTCAGAATCTGTGGGAAAGTCTTCTCTTTCAAGTAACTTGATATTACTTGAAAGAAACTGCTACAATTAATGAAAATAAATTAGTAATTGCTTTAAATAAAACACCCCCTTCAAAAAGTCCCCAAAAGTTTCCCTTTGAAGACCAACCCTGTGCATGGTAGTCTTATCCACGTGGTTCTGGCTTTGAATCCTGCAAAAGTTTTTACAAGAAGGAAATGAGAAAGGGAAAAGAAGGGAAATAAAAGTCAGACATCTACTTTTATAAGTAAGTATGCCCTGAGATAAAATTTCTTTGGGGTTCTCAGGCAGCTGAAAGAACAAACAATCATGGGGTTAGCTTACAAATTCAAAGATGTCAATGTCACCTCTGCATGGCTTTGTTAATGGAACTTCAGCTCTACCATCATCACTAGGATTTATTTTTAACCCATGTTTTGTCGGGTACTGGCTGCTTCCTGACATGTATGGAAATGTGGACTCAGCTGAAGTGGAAAATTTCCCAAGTCCTCTCACTTGGATTTCCCATAGGATCTGGGAAGCTTACAGCAGTAATCTTGGGCTTTACTCTGAACCTAAATAGTCTGCTGAGTACCACAGTTCGTTTTACCTCAAGCAAAGGCAACTCTTTCTCAGGACCCACAGCTAGCAGCTGGCAGAGACTATGCTCTCACACATCATGCTCTGTCACTTCTTGTTAATGGAAAGATTTTAGAAAAATATAAACATGGATTCAGATTCCTTACTAAATGATACAGGAATATTTCTTCATGTGTAAAATTAGTAATAATAATACTTACAGATATGTTATGAGATTAAAATAGGAAAAGTATGTTTGTATGCACTTATCAAAATGCTCGACATTGAGCATGTTCCAAATATAAGTAATACACTCTGTCTCTAAGTGACTAAAAGAGGTACCAAGTTTACTATCATTTTGCTGTTGGTGTCTTCTGTACCCAACTTCTATTAAACCAGTGCATTATCCCCCTACAGAAACAGAGTAACCATTCCATTTTAGAGACAACTGAGAAGTTTCAACCATGACAGAGCCCAGAATTGAAGTGTATTCGTTTTCATCTGAACATTCTGAAGTGGCCAACTTAAAAGGAAATGCTTGTCTTTCTTCAGCAGATATCTCAGTTCCCTTACACTTTTATTAAATTAGAGATGCATCATTTTTATCTTCTCTGTAGCAAAAGTGGAAAGTTTAGTAACCTCATCAAAATTACTTCTGGACATGTTTTCTGTATTTCTAACTCATCCTTCATGGGTTTAACTGATCTGAGATGAAAAGCGCAAAACAAAATGCAATGTTTTTCAAGGCTACAAAATCCAACAAAAGCTTTTTTCTAAACACATGATAAATCTGACTGCTGTCTCTCTGGAACCAATCTGACAGTAACCAAAAACAGACTGAGAGAGAGCTAGACTGCACAAGAAGAAGAAACATGAGCAAACCTTCCCAGTTCCCTGTGTATGTCTTCCCTTTTGAAAAGCTGCCAATAAATGAGATAAGTCAGAGTCTTAACAATACATTTGTTAAGCTCACATTTCCATCTATAATGACTTGACTGTGTCTGACAATCTTTGATTCAATAGGATTTGTTGGAAGAAAAGGAGCTAGTTGTGTAAGATGCCTTACTTTAATCTTCAAGTCATTTAATATAAATAGAACAGTGACAGCAAATGGAATTAGGTTTTCATGTGTTTGGGGGGTGGTTAAATAAACAATTCACTTCAAAAAGAGTCATCCACTTTCCTTTAACAAGTTTAATACTTCATACCTAAATTCCATAGTCAATGCTTCAGGCCTTTGTTAGTTCTGCTGGGAATGTTTCCGTAACATTGATATTTTCTCTTACCACCATGACTCTTATGCGGTAGGACAATAGATAGAATGGAACATCACAATTGTGTATGACTTGCGTCTACTTTCTCTATCTTGTGCAATATTTCCAGATTCTTTCTCCAAAACGCAAGCTTGGCAAGCCTCTGCCATGAAACCATACTTGTAACAAGGCTTCCCATCTACAGCATTCCAACCCTGGCCCCCAATACTTCACTGTACAAACCCTTCAGTTCAACCTAATTGGTCTTCCCACTGCTACCCAATCATTCATGAGTATGTATCATGATTTATACTGTGGCAAGTCCTTATAACTAAATCACCTTGTCCTTATTCTCTTCTTTTATAATAAAAGTTTTTGAGATTTGGGAGAAGCTGTTCAGTATTTTGGCTTAGATATACTGATTTTTTTTATTAATACTCTAAAGAAATGGTGGAATAGCCAGCCCCAAGCCCTAATACCCTTAAAATCATCAAAAGGCAAGCAGAAGTCATCAAAAGTATATTTGTCATACTTCTACAAAACAGTCAAAGTTTTATAGGAAACCAGAAAATGCTGAACCAATAAAAAGGCAACTTTAAAACAGTAATAAAGCTTGTGGGCACTGTTGCTTACCTTTGCTCCAGCTCCTTCTTGGTGAGATGGCAATCTTGAAGTGGTAGTAGTTTGTATTCCCAGATTAGGACCCTGGTTCCTGATGCTGGAGGGAGTAGAACAGACCTTACTTGCAAATCATTGTGTAGATGTTGTCTAACATGTCTGAGGGCTGCCTGAAGGACTGACACAAAGCACTCATTTCTGTTTTGCTTATCTCAGAACTCAGTCTTCAAAAGCAGTGGTCATTCCTTGAAAATGCTGCAGGGAAAACTAGCAATGTGCAGACACCTAGCACAAAAGAATACAGTACAGATATACAACTGTCGCCTAAAACCCAGGAGGAACAGCTAGGGGAAATTTATTGGGAAATTAGGATATTCAAAAGAAGTGTTTAGGTCATCAGATATATGAAAAGATGTCCAACTTCACCAGCTACTGGGGAAATGCAAATCAAAACTACGATGAGATACCACCTCACATCTGTTAGAATGTCTATTACCAACAAGACAAGTAATAACAAGTGTTGGAGAGGTTGTGGAGAAAAGGGAACCTTCATTCACTGCTGGTGGGAATGTAAACTGGTACAGCCACTATGGAAAACTGTACGGCGATTCCTCAAAAAACTAAAAATACAGTTACCATATGACTCAGCAATCTCTTTTCTGGGTACCTACCTGAAAAACTCAAAACATGTATTCACAATGATATATGTGCTCCTATGTGCATTGCACCATTATTCCCAGTGGCCATGACATGGAGACAACCAGTCCTTCAACAGAGGATTGGATAAAGAAGATGCGGTACGTGTATACTATGGAATAATGCTCAGCGATAAGAAAAGATAAAATACTGACATTTGCAACAACATGGATGGACCTTGAGAATATTATACGTAATGTATACCCAATACGTTAGTCAGAAAAAGAACCATAAGTTCTCACTCATATGTGGGATATAAAACTGGAATTTATAGACACAGACAGACAGCAGTATGGTGGTTACTGGAGGAGAGGGAGTCGGAAGGTAGTAAAGGGTAAAGGGAGCTAAACACATGGTGACAGGAGATGATTTGACACAATGCAATATATAGGCCATGTATCATAGAAATGTACACTTGAAACCTATATGACCCTATTAACCAATGTCATGCCAGTAAATTTAATAAAATAAAAAAGAAGTACTCATATGAAAAATGTTAAAAGTCATGTACTTTCCCAGGGTAAGACACATGCTCAGAAAAGACTCCAAGCTTCCAGTGGACTAATCCCTAGGCTCACTGAAAGCCACTTCAGCATTGGAGTGCCCCAGCAGACTCAGTCTGCATAAACTGGAAGAGCTGTTTTCTTATTGTTTTGTTTTTTATTTCTTAGCATTTGAAGAAATCTCTGTCAAAAGATTAGGACACAAACTAAAGGAATAGAGACTTTACTTACCAACAGGAAGGAATACAATCTTTGCAAAAGAGTTTGAAAAAGTCATTAAACAAATAGACTGCTGCAGCTTTCAACAATCAAAAGAAAAAGCAAACTCTGAGAATGGGGAGAATCTGACTTCCAGAGTAACTACATTACAATGTTCAAATGTCAAATTTAACAAAAATATGAAATGTACAAGAAACAAGAAAATGTGACCCACTCAAAGGCAAATAATTTATTGACAGAAATTATCCTCAGGAAGCCCAGATCAGATATCAATGATACTAGGAAAGACTTTAAAATAATGGTCTTAAATATGCTCAAAGAGCTAAAGAAAAACATGGAGAAATAACAAAAGGAAATTAAGAAAGATATATATATATATATATAGAAATGAGAATATATATATATTCTCATTTTCATATATATATATGAAAATGAGAATATCATGAAGACATAAAGTGTGAAAAGGAAACAGACCGAAATTCTAGAGCTGAAAAGTACAATAACTGAAAATGAAAGTCTAGTAGAAAGGTTTAAGAGCATGTATGAACAGGCAGAAGAAAGAATTACAAAACTTGAATTTAGGCAACTAAAATTATTATGTCTTGGGTACAGTGAGAAAAAAAAGAATAAAGAAAAGTAAGCAGAGCTTAAAGGACCCATAGGACACCATCAAACAAACCAACATACCCATTATGCAGGTTCCAGGAGGAAAAGAGAGAGAAAATGGCAGAAAAAAAATATTTGAAGAAACAATGACTGAAAACTTCACTAATTTGCAGATATAAATTAACAAAGAAGTGAACTAGGTCTTTGGATCAGTGTTGTCAACATATTTTTGGCATAAATACAGTCATGCATCATGTAATGACAGGGGTACATCCTGTGAAATGAATTAGGAGGTGATTTAGTTTTTGTGCAAAACGTTTTTGGAAATTCTAGCTAAGGTATGACAATATTTCAGTTCATCTTTTATTCACACTTTTTTATACATATATTCTATTTACTCAACCTGATGAAAAGTCCCTAAAGAGTAACAATTTCTTTGTCTCATGGAGTGACCAGACATGATTACAGGATTCATGATATGGAGTGAACCACAACCACTGAACTGGAAGACAGATCTAGTTGCAAAACCTAAGAAGAACAGAGAACTCAAAAATAAGATAGCAGCAGAGGAGCAGTAGTTAGCATGGGCAGGGTCATAAATTGCAAGTGAATGTCCTGGTCACGGTCAGAGTAAAGTGAAAGGAAAATGTGAAGCAAAACTCAAGTCCTCAGATTTGGGAAAGCAGTTGATATCAAGAAAATCTAATAGCAGGGTATAAGAAACCTGTTTCAGTTCAGGGTCCCAAGTCGTAAATGTTGTTTTTCATAGCTTAGGGCAATAAAAAGTGATGGGGGCGGGGAGAAGTAAGATACTGATCATGTGGTTTCCGGGGAAGTTACCAAGACCTAGACTGGAGCTTCAGGTCAAAATCTCAGTAATAAAATAAGAGCAAAACAAACTTAATTAGCAGCAAGAGTATCTTAATTTTGAGCCTCAGATTCATGAAATAAAGCTCCTTAAAACTTTTCAGTCTAATTTTCAGGGAGTTTCCTAAAAATTAATAAGAATAAGCCTGTACATTTAGTGTTCTTGCTGTGGTGATAAGAGGTATGAAGTACTACTAAGCAACCACTAGGGTCATGATAGAAATGTTTGCTCTTTAAAGTCATCTAGAGTATTTAATAGCTGCTCCTAAATACATATAAATGAGATAATAAAAAGGGACCTGGACCCCATGTGTCCATTCCCACTTTGAAAATTTCTAATGAGAAGCCTCTGCAATTTCTTTTTTTATTTTATTTTAATCATTGTTCAAATACAGTTTTCAAACTTCTTAACAGTACTTTTTGACACCCTTATGAGAAAACAGAATAGAGGAGACAGTTTTTTATTAATAAAACTACTTAACCTCACTCTAAAATAACATTTAAAAGTATGTTTTAATAGGTGTTCAGGTTTAAGAGGTCACTAAAAATAGATCCTTCTGATGTTCATAAACAGATGGCATTTTTATATAAAAAAAATAAACCTCAAGTAAATGCAAAACAAAGAATAATCTCTCTGTAGCACAATTTCCCTGTAAAACTTACAGGACTTTATGATTAGGATTGTAGCCTAACTCAATACATAAAAATAAAGTTTAAAATAATGGAAATTAAGGAAATAGACAAGATGTTAGAGGTACTGTAAAAATATATGAGACATAAACTTTCCCATCAAGGTACATAAAAAGCTTAATAAGAAAATAAGGCATGAAAAACATATGCATCCCAAACTACAATATAAGCTGCATACTTTAGACAATTTCATCATTTCATCTATTTCTGGCCATGTTAATGAGGCTATCTGGGCTCTTCCTAAAGCTTATTTGCTTATAGAGGAACTTGATAAGAAGTGGAAATGATGAATCACTTGAAGATTGCCAGGCACAGAATTTCTTCGTATATATGGTGGATGAAACACATCCATTTCCTTTGGCTGCCTCCCCAGAATCCACTAAAATAATAACTTGATTAGGTTTAAGATATAAACACAGAAAATCAGGGAGAATGGAAGACAGGACTACAATAACCAATGTATGGATGCTGAGACCAGATCTGAAAAGAAAAACATGAGGAACACTACAAAAACCTGAGTTACGATTCAAAATGTTCTCCAAGTCTGAGAAACTGTTGGCAGAGGAAAGTGGTGAGAAAAACACCTAAAATTCAAGGATTTTTGAAAATTGGCCTGGAGAAGTTAGATCCTCTCTCTTTCTCTACTCTGATCAACTAAATGACTATACCTCCTTCACACTCACAGAAGCCTGAAGGAATTTTTAGGGGGGAATGATCTTTCAATTATAACAGAATACCACAACAAGGACAGAAGAAATGAGCAAATAGATGTAAACTGAATGCTGAACTTCTGGCCTCTTACAGTCACTTGAATGTTGGAAACAAGATCTTTAACTTCTGAACATAAACTGTAAACTACCTTAACAGAGATTTAACCAGGACAGCAGAGAACTGCTTTGTTCTCCCTCACGGGGCTAACACCAAAAAAAACAATCAATAGCAGCAGATTGTTGCTACCACGGCAGGAGGGACAAGAGTATGGAGAGAAACCAGAGAAGGACTAAAACTTATGGTAAAACAAGAAAATTGAGATAAGGCTCTGAAAAACTGCCCCCATGATAAGAACAAGGTAATGATAAAGAAATTCAAAGCTGGTGGTTCACTGCACATAGCCTTAGCAACAATAAAACACAAACTCAATTAATATCCAGACTGTATGAACTCAATATCCCACATGAATGACCCCAGCAATAAAAAGAGTGCACCCATTGTCAGTCATGAATATTAGTAACCTCTGTCTCTGCTCTTCTACACACTATGTTCAATAATCAGTAAGAAATATTGAGAAACACAAAAGGCTAGAAAAAAATCAATTGTTAAAGACAAATTAATCAATAGAATGAGACTCAGAGATAACTTATTTAACATATCTATTAGAGAAGGAACTTAAAATAACTATGATTTATATGTTATCTAATGGGAGGAATGGACAACATGCATAAACAAATAAGAAATTTCAGCATGAGTAGAAAGGAAATATAAAGGATAATAAAAAATCAAATGGAAGTGCTAAGGGAAAAAAATCACAGTTATGGAGATTAAGAATGCCTTCAATTAGCTTATCAATAGACTTAACATGAACAAGGATGTCACTAGATATCACTCAAACAAAAACACATACAAACTTAATTAGCACCAATTTACACATACAAACTTAATTACAAACAAACACACAGAGGAAGAAGTAGAAAGAAAAAGCAGAGTAGAGCATCTAAGAAGCTCTGGGACACTATCACAAAGTCTAATATACATATAATGGTAATTCTAGAAGACAGAGAAAGAGAGAGAGAAGCATTAAAGAAATACTTGAAGATAAAATGGCTGAAAAATTCTTCAAAAAGGTTAAAGATATCAAACCAGATGACCTGGAGGGTCATAAAAATCCCAAAAAGGATCTAAAAAATTAATAAAATAAACTTATCATACCTAACGTAGGATATTGAAAATGCTAAGTACAAAAGTTATTGAGGAAATATTAAAATTATCCAGAGAAAAGGTCACACTACATCGAAAAAAAAAAGATAAGAAATATACCAGAATATCTTGATAGAGACTTTGTTTGCCATGTGAATACAGTGACATTTTTAAAGTGCTAAAAGAAAAAAAAAGTCAACCATGTATCTCATTACACTATCATTCAAAAATGATAAAAAAATAAACAGGTTTTCTAACAAACAAAAACTAAGAGGACTCATTAATGGCAGATAAACTACAAGAAATGTGAAAGGAAATTTTTTAGGAAAAATAATTATGACACCAGACAGACTTTGATCTATACAAATAAATAAGGACCCCAGGAAATGGTTTAAATAAAGGTAATTTTAAAAGACATGTTTTCCATCTCTCTAAAATTATTGACTATCTAAAGTAAAAAATATAAACATGTATTGTGGGCTTATAACACATATAAAGTTAAAATAGATGTGACAATAGCATAAAAGGTGGACAGGAAATATTGTGAGTATACTGTCATAAGTTCTTATACTGAGTCTAAAGAGGAATACTAATACTTGAAGGTAGACTATGATTAAAGATACGAGGTCTGTCCAGAAGGTATACTACCATGTAATATGAAAAATAAAGACATTTATTGAAGAAGATACACTAAAAAAGAAACACTGTTTTTAGGACAATGACATCTCAGTCCTTTCAAAGTAGACACCTTGGCACCTCACACAGTTCTCCCAGTCTCCATCAGCTACTCCATCAGATTTTCCTGAATCTCATCAATGGTCTGAAATCTCTTCCCTTTCAAAGGAGACTTTAGTTTGGGAAAAATCCAGAAGTTACAGGGCACCAAATCTGGGCTCTGGGGTGGCTAGTCCCCTGGGTAATTTGATGTTTTCCAAAAAAAATTCTGCACCATATGGATGCATGACCAGGCACATTGTTGTGATGAAGCTGCCAATCACCAATTGCCAATATCTGCGGCCTTCTGAATCATCTGAATAGTTTCTGTGGAGGAATGTTCAAGCTTAAGGCAAAATTTGATAGAGATTCATTGCTCTAGTCAGCCATTTTGAATGCAACAGCCACACAGTACTCATGCTGAGTCAACAGCATCTACCACCCCCACTGACTAGAACAGTAAAGTCATCATTGTTCACACGTGTACATTCCAGTCCAGTCTCCTTGGCTGCCAGGTTACACTGATGCCATGAAAACTGTTCTCATTATATTAACAATGGCTGGACTTTTTCTGGACAGACTTTGTATACACAGGGGTGGGCAAAAGTAGGCTTATACTTTGGAGTACATGGAAGAGTTTATTCTTGTATTATTATTTACTTATTACTGTATTATTTTCCTTACAAACAACTGTAAACCTGTTTTGCACACCCTTATATAATAAACCTAAAAGTAACCATTACAATAAATTAAAATAAGAAGGTAAATAAGCCACTATTAAAGAAAAATTTTAATTAATCTTTAAAAACACAGAATTTAAATGTAAGCCAAAACAGAAGAAAAAAACAAAAGTAGATGAAGATCCAGGAGTATGATAGATACTAATGATACCATAACAATACTTGTTGTACATATATTCTAAACACAAAAATGAAAACCAAACATTGCATGATTGTATAAAAAATAAACTTGCTGTCTATAAAGGAACCTATTGTTAGATATACTTAGATTACAAATTAAAACATATTAAATATATAGCATGCACACGCTAATCAATAGAAAGCTAGAGTAACTATATTAATATCAATGTACAAACCAGAACAAAGAATATTCCTAAGGATAAAGAGAAGTTTGACATAATGATAAAGTGCTCAGTTCACCAAGAAGTTATTAATTCTATATTTATGCACCCAATAATAGAGTTTTAAGCTGTGTGATTCAAATACTAATAGACTGAAAGAAGAAATAGGGAAATTGATGTTTATAGCTAGAAATGTCTGTAGTCTTCTTTAAGTAACTGATAAAATAAGAAGATGAGAAAAATCAGAAAGGAAATGAACACCTGAATAGCACTAAAAATTAAGTAGACCTAACTAGCCTTTCTAGAATTTACCACCCAAAAGCAACAGAATACACATTCTTTTCAAATACACATAGAATATTCACCATGGTAGACCATAGTGGAGGAATAAATAAAATCTCAAAAATTTAGAAGAATGTAAATCTTACAAAATATATTTTCTAATTATAATAGTAATAAACTAGAAATTAATAACAGAAAGATATCAGGAAATCTCCCAAATACTTGGAAATTGAACAACATTAATTGAAATAAGCCATACATTATGGAAGAAGTCACAAAGGAAACTAAAGAATATATTGAAATGAATGAAAATTTAAAAAATCAATAATTACCATTGTGGATTTTAACTAAAGCAGTTCTTGGTGGAAGTGTATAGCATTATATTCTTATATTAAAAATAAGAGTCTGGATTCAGTAATACATGCTTTCATCTAAGAAACCAGAAAAAGAAGAGTAAAAATAAACCTAAGTCAAGCAGAAGAAAATTAATAATAAAGAATAGAGCCCTGGCTGGCATAGCTCAGTGGATTGAGTGTGGGCTGCGAACCAAAGTGTCACAGGTTCGATTCCCAGTCACAGTACATGCCCGGGTTGCAGGCCATGACCCCCAGTAACCGCACATTGATGTTTTTCTCTCTCTCTCTATCTTCCTCCCTTCCCTCTCTAAAAATAAATAAATAAAATCTTTTAAAAATATAGAAATAAGTAAAATTAAAGATAAAAACAGTAAATAAAGTTAATGTAACCAAACTTTAAAAGGTGTTCTTATAAAAGATGAGGAAAATTTTTTACATTTTCTGACTGACCATAGAAAGTATTAAAACAAAAATTCTACTTGTGTTTGTTGCCCTTGCATTTTTGCTTTGTCTTACTTGAGTGATTTTATAGGGATGGATACAATATACCCAACCCTGGAAAGACACAATTCTAGCAGAATGTGAGACCTCATGTCTAGCTGAAACAATTTACAAAGAATATATATTTCATTTATTATAAATATATATATTTATAATATTTATAATATAATATAATATAATAAATATTTATATATTATAAATATATATTTTTATATAAATATATAGCTATTTATTTCATTTAAAACAATATTCAACCTTCGCTTGGAGAATGTGTAAATACAAATATACTTCTTAATGATCTCATATCACATTTTTAATTAAATCCTAAATAGGTAATATTGTGCAGTGAAACACCACCAGAATGTTACCTGTGACTGGACCTCAGTTCAGCAACCTCAGTACTTGGGTTCCAGGTAAGGAAGAATTCAGAGTCAAGACCCAAACCATAAGAAAATGTTTATTTAGAAAGTCACAGAGAAAGATGTGAGTCATAAAATGGGCTCAGGAAAGAAGAGATTAGCAAGAAAAACGTGCCTGGGGAAAGGGGGAAGGAAAGACACTGGCATGTGCGTGTGCAAGTGTGTGTGTGGGTGGATTTTAAGGGTGGGATTTGTGTCCTTTGGGGGTCATTAGTTTCCACAGCTGTCAGCCATGGCTTCATCTGGTTTTGCTCTCAGGTTCTGCTGCTTTTCTGGGCCTGGAGCTGAAACACAACTGAGACCCAGATGTTATCTCTAGGGCTTAATGCTAAGAGCCTTGTTGAGCCAGAGCTTGTATGGGAGTCATATGAGGCTATTCTCTGGCCCTTGTTCCTCCTCTAAAGACATCTAAAACCACATAAGTGGCAACATGCCAGGGGAAGAAAGGTCAGGGGAATGTCCCAACCACATGAGCAGGCATATGAGAGGTCAGGGGGTCTAAACTGCATGACCAGCAATGTGCTAGGGGAAGAAAAGTCACCCTGGAGGTGAGGTCCTTGTTTTCCCAGTTTTGCCAGTTGGTTGGTACCCAGTGCTCTCTGCCCTGGTGACCTTCTGTGCCTGGCCTACCGTCTTTGTTTGGCTCATGTCTGTCTAACTGCCTGCCACAATATTACTAGGGGATTTGATTCTATTAATGTCATTGAAGATTCATTTTCATTTTCACTGAGGGATTTTACTTCTCTCATCCATATCTCCTGGTTATAATTGAAATTGAAGAGGCCATTATCTTTATTTCATAAACTCTGCAGGCAAAACTAATTTTATATAACAATGTGTATCTCTTCAATTTAGAGAATCATAATTTTTAAAATGACTTAACTAGTCTTGGGGAAAAATACTTAGTAAAGTAAAAAGAAAATAAGTCTTGCATTTGGCAATGACAGGAGAAGTGAAAATAGTCCTAATACTAATCAGGCACCAAGATGTGACAGTCTTTGTACCGTGTCTTAGCAAGGAATATTAATACTTTAAAAAACAGGGTTTTTTTTAATTTAGAGATATCAATCCAATTAAGTAGACAAAAATGCTTCATGTAGGTAAAATCAATGTGAAAGGTAGAAAAAGATTTGTTCAAAGAACAGAGACAATTTTAGTAGGTTTTTCTGAAGTAAAAAATGCATAGAAAAAATAGTTGAACAAAGAAATAAAACTAAAAGAAGTAGCTTATAATCATTAAATGCTAACCTAAAGTTTTGAATAATATTCTGTAATAAGGAGAGTTAATGCTTATTTATTCACTTTCCTTGTGTCAGGCAACTGTAGTTAATCATTTCAATAATCTCATGAAATAAAGACTATTACTTTAACGTGAACAAAATCAATTTAATGGAGGTAGTATAATTTGCCCAAGATATAGCTGGAATTACAATCCAAGGATTTGTGATTATAAAGTACATGTTCAAATCCATTCTAATATATTTCCAAATATCTCCTAATGTACCCAGTTAAACAGAATTAGAAAACTGGAAATTATCGCTACTTACCTGAAAGCCTCTAAGATGGTCAAATTTTATGCCAATTTGAAGGCACCACAGAGCGTCCACATTAAACATTATTTCTGGGTGTGTCTGTAAGGGTGTTTCTGGATGAGATCAACAGCTGAGTTGGTGGACGCTGTACATTGCCCTCTCCAGTGTCGGGAGGCATCATTCAGTCCCTCGAGAGCCTGTATACAACAAAGGTGGAGAAAAAAGAATTCATCCCTTTTCCCTTTTGCCAGCCTGCTTGAACTGAGACATCTCATCTCACCTTTTCCTGCTCTTGGGCTGGGAGTTGCACCATCAGCTCCCTTGGTTCTCACTCCTTAAACTTAGACCAGAATTACAACACCAGCTTTCTTAGGTCCCCAGATGGCAGATGGCAAGTCGTGGGATTTCTTGCCTCTATAACCATGTCAGGCAATTCTTCCTCATAATAAATTCACTCTCTCTCCCTTTATTCATTCTCTCTTTCTCCCTCTACCCCTCTCCCCCACCCCCACACATGTATCCTGTTGCTTCTCTTTGAAGAACTCTGACTAATACAACCTCTTTATCCACGTGCCCCTATTTTAATGGTTGCTCTTTTAAATAAATTTGAAACAATAGCCTCACAAAGAAAGGCATTACCCTAATTCAGTTCATTTTGACATTCAATCTTATTGACTAGATGAAAATATTTAAGTAGAAATGTTCATTTTAGACCTATAAAATCTTATTAACCAATGCCACCCCAATAAATTTAATCTTAAAAAGATTTTTAAGAAAGATCTAGCACCTCACTGTTGTCTCTTTTGAGGATGTAGCTTAAATTTTTTTAGCCTTACCTTGGGAATATGATAACATTAAACCAATATTTCTACTTCTGCAAGGCTCCAAAGTAAGACTTAGTCAATTTAAATTTCAGGTCACTGGTTCAGAGAACCTCTCTTAGAACAACCGTGTGTGCAGCACTAGCCAGTGTGGCTCATTTGGTTGTGTGTCATTCCACAAACCAAAAATTTGCCAGTTTGATTCCTGGTCATGAGGCCAGAGTGATGTCAACAGTGAGGGATGAGCCACAGGAAACCCCCGAGGTAGCTCAGGAACAGCCTCCATGTTCCCTTGGGGCATAACAACAGATTTCCCTCTCCCCGGGCAGAGACACCATAGGAGGATGCCTTGCATGGAGTCTGTGTGAGTCTGGCTATATGACTGATAAAGGGAAAAGTCTCTCACTCCTTTTCATAACATGGCAGGAGGGGGAGATGCTACCTGCCAGTCTAACCTGGGAAAAGAATGGTGTGGCAGATAACAGCCAGCAGTATCTGCAGCCGCTGCGAATGCTCAAGACACAAGAGAAATACACATGGACTACCAAGTCCTGTGGAGGAATAGGGACAGCACGGCCACTCTCTCTAGAGGAGAAAAAGCTCCCAGAGCTACTGCCTGAGTAGGCTTTTTATTAGGTAGTATTGGGTAGGAACATGGATACAGCTTATTAACCATTGTCTAGCAGTGAGGATCAAACAGATAGATAATGTCCAAAGGGCTAAGAAGGGCTCACACTGAGTTGGGGTCTTATCACCTACAGAACTTAAGGGAATAAATTAATTTCCTGCCCGGGCCTTCATAATCTAATTAGAGCATCCTCAGGAAAGCAGGCTTCACAGGATTTTACACATCTTTTTATCAGGCCTAATCGTGTTGGGAAGTCCACCGTCCCCAGTCTTGGATTGCACCACCCCTTGTTATTGTCACAGGCTTGAGTTGGGCAGAGGAGACAAAGGCAGCGGGAGATTTGGATGTCTTGCAGGCAGAATGAGGACCCAGGCTTCATCAAAACCAGGGGGCAGGGGTTGGTCACCCCCTCTTTTCCACAGCCCCCTGAGTCTCTCCCTGAGGGCCTTCTCACGTGTTCATGCCTGTCTTAGATCCATCCTCCTCTGAGGAATGTTACCTGTCATTGGCTAGCTGACCAAGCAATGCTGGCCAGGCAAGAAGCAGAAGCAGTGCTCCTGCCAGGGAAATAAGCTTATCTCCTTAGTGGCTTCTGGTCCAGATGTCTCTCACTCAGCCTTAGCCTCAGGGGATTACAGCTCCTGAAACCAGGCAGTGTGGTTCCCAACAGAATGGGATTGGATGAAGAACTTGACTGTTGTAGAGCATATGAAATGTTGTGCCAGGAGATATAAATGGAGGGAAGGGAGAAATGCATGCCTTCTCCTTCCCCTTGCTCACCTTGTCAGGGGCCAGAGTGCTTGCAGACCAGAAGGCCCTTGGAACTGCATGGCCAGGCAGCTGATGTTTTCTTCTAGGATTTTTATGGTTCCTGGTCTAACATTTAAGTCATTGATCCATTTTGAATTAATTCTTGCATAAAAAAGGTATTTTTAAATGAGAGAAGGAACCCCAGACATAGCCTGGGATTGGTCTGGCAGGGTTTTTCTCTGGGTGTACAGAAGGGATGGGCTCTGAGGCAGCAGCCTGCCACTCTTCCAAATTGTGTACCTCAGAATAAATGACCCCTTTCATTTTTCATTAAACCTCTGCCTTTGGAGTTTGCCTAGGGACAGTGGGCAGCAGAACCATATTTCTGTTTGGTAACAGGGCACATGCCTGGGTTTCAGGTTCAGTCCCCATTTGGAGCATTTACAGAAGGCAACCAACCAATGTTTCTCTCTCATGTCAATATTTCTCTCCCTCACATTCTCCCTCCCTCTGCCTTTTTCTAAAATCAAGAGGGAAGGAAGGAAGGAAGGAAGGAAGGAAGGAAGGAAGGAAGGAAGGAAGGAAGGGAGGGAGGAAGGAAGGAGGGAGGATTAGTTGTGTATGCAGTAAATAGAGTGAAAAAAATGAATCTCATAAATTGGTACTTGGTCTTGTATTACTTGGTGGTTTTCTGTGACTTCTAGCACAGCAGCAGTAACCTGATAAGTTCAGGCTTGGAGAATACTGAGATACAGAGATCCTCCTTCCACTTTCCTGATTCTCAAAATGTAGTTGCTTACTAATATTCCATTTTTTTCTCACCTTTCCTTCAATACCACCTATTCCTCCAAGAAGATAAGCACTTCATTCCACCCCTGTTTGAGAACATTTGTGAAAGAAAGGAACCAATTGCCAAAGAATTCTTCCTGAGTTCATGTTATGTAGCATTTAGATCATAATATATATCACAAGCAAGGTAGATTAAACCCAGTGATGCTTGTGGGGAAAAGCTCTTAATATATTTATCACATTAGCAGGTTAAAATAAAATGAAAAACATGATACAAAATGCTAAAATGTTTAAGAAGGGCCCTCAATAAAATTCAATACTTACCCAAAATAAGAGTCTCAGGAATCTAGGGGGAAAGTATTGTTAACATGATAAAAAATATTTCCAAAAATATAGAATAAGTATCAAGCTTTACGGTAAAAGTTAGTAACAGTTGGAAGATAAGAATGCTCTTCACACTACCACTACTAAACTTTGAAATGGAAGCTGTAGCCAGAATGGAGATAGATAGATAGATAGAGAGAGAGAGAGAGAGAGAGAGAGTTTTGGAAAACAAAGAAAAAATTATTCTTTGAAGATGATATTATCTACAAAGAGCACATAAGAGACTCTACAGTGAATCTGTGAAAACTAACGAGAGTTCAGAAAGCTATTATAATCCACTTTAATATATATAAGATCCATGAATAAATGGTGATATACTATATGCATAGGTAAGAGGAATTCATATGTTTTAGCGCTCGCTTCGGCAGCACATATACTAAAATTGGAATGATACAGAGATTAGCATGGCCCCTGCACAAGGATGACATGCAAATTTGTGAAGCATTCCATATTTTTCTCTATTCTTTTACACACTACTCCTATTTACTAATCTTTATTCCAACCTTACCTTAGAATCTGACCTCCCACAGCCTCACAGCTTGCTAGATCCAACTAACAATCCTTTCATCTCCAATAAGAGTCTTGCCTTCTTTCCATCCTTTCTAAAACGTGGATAGTGGGGTGGAGGATCACGGTTAACACTATAAGGAGCCAAAGGATAACCCATCTCTTCTCTACTGGCTGCTAATGTAAATATCATAGTATACTGTCTTGCTGTCTTAACCCATTTTGCCTTACTCCTCCAACTGATCACAAAAAAGAGTAGGGGGAAGTTGTGAACAGCAGGATACACGAAGGAGACTACACCACTGAATCTCACAAGTATTCTACCACAGAAGTTCACACCATAAGTACAGGGAACCAGAACAGATCAATTTAAGAAACAGAGGCTAACAAGAAGAAACCCACGAACAATGAGAAAACAAAGAAACAATCCCCAAATGAAGGGAAAGGAGGAAGCCTCAGGAAAAATGCTAAATGAAATAGAGGCAACTCAACTATCAGATATTGAGTTCAAAACAATGATTATCAGGAATTTCAATGAACTGACAATGAGCTATCAGAAACTAGAGGGAACCTACAACAATCTCATTGCAAACTGTATAAACATGAAAAAGGAAACAGAAACTCTCAACAAGGGCCAAGAGGAAATGAAGAATGCCATTTCTGAACTGAGGAACACAATAGAAGGAATGAAAAGCAGGATCGATGAAGCAGAAGATCGGATTAGTGAGCTAGAGGACAAAGTAGAAAACAACACCCGAAAGAGCATGAAAAGGAAAAGACTCAGAAAGGATGAAGAGGGATTAAGAGAAATGCAAGACAACATGAAATGTAATAATATCTGTATAATAGGGATACCAGAAGGAGAAGAAGGAGAGCAAGGGATCGAAAACCTAGTTGAAAAAGTAATGAAGGAAAACTTCCCTAATTTGACGAGAGAAAAAGTCACACAAATCCAGAAAACACAGAGAGTCCCAATCAAGAGGAACTCAAAGAGGCCCACCTCAAGACACATCATAATTAAAATGGCAAAATTTCAAGACAAAGAGAGAATCTTAAAGGCAGCAATGGAGAAACAGGAAGTAACATACAAGGGAGCCCCAATAAGGCTAACAGCTGACTTCTCAATGGAAACACTTCAAACCAGAAGAGAATGGCAAGAAATACTCCAAGTAATAAGAACCAGAGGTCTGCAACCAAGGCTCCTTTATCCAGCAAGGCTCTCAATCAAGATAGAAGGCCAAATAAGAAGCTTCCCAGACAAAAGAAGTCTAAAAGAATACACCTCGACCAAACCAGCTCTGCAAGAGATTCTAAAGGGACTGCTTTAAGGAAGGGAAGGAAAAAGAGAGAGAGAGGAACACACGTACATAAAAGACAATGAATAAGTACCTATCAATAATAACCTTAAATGTAAATGGATTAAATGCTCCAATCAAACGACACAGAATACCTGAATGGATAAGAAAAAATGACCCATATATATACTGCCTACAAGAGACCCACCTCAGGATAAAAGACCTGCACAGGCTGAAAGTGAAAGGCTGGAAACAAATCTTCCAAGCAAATGGACAGCAAAAAAAAAAGGCAGGGTAGCAATACTCATATCAGACAAAATAGACTTCCAAAAAAGGTCCATAAAGAGAGACCCAGAAGGTCACTTCATAATACTCAAGGGAAGAATCCACCAAGAAGACATAAATATTGTAAATATATATGCACCCAACATAGGAGCACCCAAATACATAAAGAAAATCTTAGAGGACTTCAAGAAAGATATGGACAGCAAAACAATTATAGTGGGGGATTTTAACACCCCACTATCAAAAATGGACAGATCTTCCAAACAAAATATCAACAAACATATTGTGGCATTGAACAATACTCTTGATGAAATGGATTTCACTGATATAAACAGAGCTCTCCATCCCAAAAAAAGCTAAATACACATTCTTTTCAAATGTACACGGAAAGTTTTCAAAGATTGACCACATGATAGGACACAAAACAAGCCTCAAGAATTTCAAAAAAATTTAAATCATACCAAGCATTTTCTCAGACCACAGGTGACTGAAGCTAGAAACCAGCCCCAAGGAAAAAAACCCAAAACACCCAAAATCATGGAGATTAAATAGCATGCTATTAAACAATGAATGGGTCAAGAATGATATTAGGGAAGAAATCAAAAGGTTTCTGGAAACAAATGAAAACGAACTCACAACAACCCAAAACTTATGGGACACAGCCAAGGCAGTCCTGAGAGGGAAGGTCATAGTGATACTGGCCCACCTAAAAAGTTAGAAACATTCCAAACAAACAACCTAACCCTACGTCTACAAGAACTTGAGGAACAACAACAAAGGCAGCCCAGAGCAAGCAGAAGGAAGGAAATAACCAAGATCAGAGCAGAATTAAATGACATAGAGACTAAAAGCACAATTCTAAGGATCAATGAATCCAAGAGCTGGTTCTTTGAAAAGATAAACATAATCGACAAGCCTTTAAGCAGACTCATCAAGACAAAAAGAGAGAAGATGCAAACAAACACAATCAGAAATGAAAGAGGAGAGATTACAACAGATACCACAGAAATACAAAGGATTGTAAGAAATTACTACAAAGAGCTGTATGCCAAGAAATTTGAAAACCTAGGTGAAATGGACAAATTTCTAGAAAAATATAATCTTCCAAAATTCAATGAAAAAGCAGAAAGCCTGAAGAGACCAATAACAACAAAAGAAATTGAAGCAGTAATCAAAAAACTCCCAACACACAAAAGCCCTGGGCCAGATGGTTTCACAGGAGAATTCTACAAAGCATTTAAGGAAAAGTTAACCCCTATCCTTCACAGACTATTCCAAAAAATCCAAAAAGATGGGAGACTCCCAAACTCTTTCTATGAGGCCAACATCATCCTAATTCCAAAACCAGATAAAGACACAACAAAGAAAGAAAACTTCAGGCCAATATCACTGATGAACATTGACGCTAAAATCCTCAACAAAATACTGGCAAACCATGTCCAACAATACATTAAAAAGATCATACACCATGACCAAGTGGAATTCATTCCAGGATGCTAGGATAGTTCAATATTCGCAAATCAGTAAATGTAATACATCACATAAACAAAAGCAAAGACAAAAACCACATGATCATATCAATAGATGCAGAAAAAGCATTTGATAAAGTACAGCACCCATTTATGATAAAAACACTCTGCAAAGTGGGAATAGAGGGAGCATTCCTCAACATAATAAACGCCATATATGAGAGACCTACAGCCAACATCATACTCAATGGGCAAAAATTAAAATCTTTTCCACTAAGATCAGGAACAAGACAAGGCTGTCCACTTTCACCACTTTCACCACTTCTATTCAATATAGTACTGGAAGTTTTAGCCACAGCGATCAGACAGGAAAAAGAAATAAAAGGCATCCAAATCGGAAAGGAGGAAACAAAATTGTCACTGTTTGCAGATGACATGATAGTGCACATAGAAAATCCTATGGATTCCACCAAAAAACTGCTTGACCTAATAAATGAATTTGGCAAAACAGTGGGATACAAAGTCAATGTCCAGAAATCAAAAGCATTTCTGTACACCAACAATGACACAGCAGAAGCAGAAATCAAGGAAAAAATCCCATTTGAAATAGCAAAAAGAAAAATAAAATATCTAGGAATAAACCTAACCAAAGAGGTAAAAGACCTGTATTCAGAAAACTACAGAACACTCAGGAAAGAAATCAAGGAAGACACAAACAAATGGAAATATATGGATGGGAAGAATTAATATCATCGAAATGTCCATACTACCCAAAGCAATTTACACATTCAACGCAATTCCTATTAAAGTACCAATAGCATATTTCACAGACATAGAACAAACACTTCAAAAATTTATATGGAATCATAAACAACCCCAAATAGCTGCTGCAGTTTTGAGAAAGAAGAGTAAAGTAGGAGGGATCACAATACCTGACACTAAACTATACTACAAGGCCACTGTAATCAAAACAGCCTGGTACTGGCATAAAAACAGGCACATAGACCAATGGAACAGAACAGAGAGCCCAGAAATAAACCCAAGTCTCTATGGTCAATTAATATTTGACAAAGGAGGCAGCAACATAAAATGGAGTAAAAATAGCCTCTTCAACAAATGGTGTTGGGAGAACTGGACAGCCACGTGCAAAAAAATGAAACTTGAGCACCAACTTACACCATATACAAAAATAAATTCAAGGTGGATAAAAGACTTAAATATAAAATGTGACACCATTCAAGTCCTAGAGGAGAACGTAGGTAGGAAAATCTCAGGTATTTCACGCAGAAACTTTTTTAACTAACTTGTCCCCTAGAGCAAGGGACATAAAGGAAAGAATAAACAAATGGGACCTCATCAAAATTAAAAGCTTCAGCACAGCTAAAGAAAACAGTATCAAAATTAAAAGAGAACCAACTGTATGGGAAAACATATTTGCCAACGATACCTCAGACAAGGGTTTAATCTCCAAAATATATAAAGAACTTACAAGACTGCACTCTAAGAAGACAAGGAATCCAATTTAAAAATGGGCAAAGGACTTGAACAGACACTTCTCCAAGGAGGACATACAGAAAATCCAAAGACACATGAAACGATGTTCAATATCGCTAGCTATCAGAGAGATGCAAATTAAAACCACAATGAGATACCACTTCACACCAGACAGAATGGCCATGATAAACAAAGCAACAAACAACAAGTGTTGGAGAGGTTGTAGAGAAAAGGGGTCCCTAGTGCACTATTGGTGGGACTGCAGACTGGTACAACCACTATGGAAAGCAGTATGGAACTGCTTTAGTTTTCCTCAGAAAACTCAAAATGGATCTGCCTTTTGACCCAGGAATTCCACTGCTGGGACTCTATCCTAAGAATACTAAAACACCAATTCAAAAGAACCTATGCATCCCAATGTTCATAGCAGCACAATTTACAATAGCTAGATGCTGGAAGCAACCAAGATGCCCATCAGTAAATGAATGGATCAAAAAACTATGGTACACTTACACAATGGAATTCTATGCAGCAGAAAGAAAGAAGGAGCTCCTACCCTTTGCAACAGCTTGGATGGAGCTGGAAAGCATTATGCTAAGCGAAACAAGCCAGGCAGTGAAAGACAAATACCATATGATCTCACCTTTAACAGGAACCTAAACAACAAAACAAAGAAACAAGCAAAATATAACCAAAGACACTGAAATAGAGGACAGGCTGACAGTGACCACAGGGGAGAGAAGAGGGAATTTCAGGGGACAATGGGAAGGGTTCACAGGAACAAATTTAAAGGACACATGTACAAAAACTAGGGGGAGGGTGGTAATGGGTAATGGGTGGGCTGGATTGGGAGTAAAAGGGAGAAAACTGTACTTGAACAATGATTAAAATAAAATTAAAAAAAAAAAAAAATATCAGTGAAGAAATGAAAAGCTCTAGAACCTCAAAAAAGGTGTGGGGAAGACTTACAGTACCAAGTTATCAATAAATGTAACTACTGTGGCAATTAAAACAGAGTAATCTTTGTATAAGAATAGAACTATAGAGTACAGGTCTCATAACAGAACCAAGGTTTTATGAAATTTGTGAGAGGTTTGGTCCACAGCTCAGAGGAAGAAAAGATGCATATATGTGGGGGAAATTATATAAATGAAAAAAAGAACTTAAATCTGATAGCCTACAGCAAAATAAAAGTCAGGTGGAGTAAATAACTACATACATAAAGGCCAACTTTTAAACCTATTACAAGGAAATTTGGGGAAGAGTTCAAAGGAAGATTGTAGGTATACAGCACAGTTTTTGACTTTCCAAATTCCCCTTAAAAAAAAAAAAAAAAAACGGAAAAGGAGACTAATAACAAAACATCCAGCCAAAATCTACATCAAAACTAAACAAAAAAATATCTCTATAAACCCTAAAATTTGGGGCATTTGGGGCATTGAGGCTGGCTATCGCAAGCCTCCCATAGGTACTGGCAACTGTGTGGGAGGAAGCAGAGTAGACAAAGGGATTTCTGACCGCTGGGAGAACTGCAGGACTCAGACACTGAATTGCTCAAAAACCCAAAATGAAAGAGTCCTTTCCGGAAAGCTCAGTGGGCCATGGTTAGAACAATACCAAAATAGGTACTGGCTTCATGGGCTCCAAATTGTGGTGAGTGCTAAGTGACGGCAGCACTTCAGACTATGCAGGTCAATTTATGCCTTAGGAAAATAGGAAATAAAACAACTAAAGCTCCCTTGTAGGACAAAGATCGGCCTCCAAGAGAATCTTCTGGGAGTAGAAAGTAAACTGAGCAGGATGGAGACAACAGGATCAAATGAAAGAAAAGATCCAGATAAAATTAAACAAGGAGAACAGAGAAGGTAGATCACAGATAGTAGATCATATATTTGAAGACTTCATATTAATAAGAGAAAGTTCCATAACTGTGAAGCTAGAAAAACTATTGACCAACATTCCTCTTCTGAGATTTTTAAAAACCCCATCTCACTTAAACACGAATAAGAACAAAGACTGTGGTCCAGTCGTGTACAGAGTTATTGTAAGATAAAAGAAAATAATGCACAGAACCATACAGCAGGATGTATCATGAGTTTTTGTTTTGTTTGGTGTGTTTACTTTTTTATATTCCACATATGAGTGCAATGATAAGATTTTTGTCCTTTTCGGTCTGAGTTATTTGACTTAGCATAATATCCTCAAGATCCACCATGTTGTCACAAATGACTATAGTGCATGTTTTTTATGAGTAGTATTTCATTACAGCTATATCACATTTTCTTTATCCATTCATCCATCCATGGACAGACAAACTAACATAAAAAACTCATAGATAGGCCACAGAATGACGGTTACTGGAGGAAGAGAGGGGGTGGAGAGGTGAATTGGGTAAAGGGGGTCAACATATGGTAATGGAAGGAAACTAGACTTTTGGCAGTGAGCACACAGTAGAGTAAACAAACATCATTATACTGTTGCACATCTGAAATTCATATAATGTTATTAACTGATGTTACCTCAATAAATATGTCTCTGGCCCATATATCCAGGGAGTGATGGATCTGAAAAAGAAAGTACATTCTGAATCCAGGTTCAGTATTTCTCTCATTTCATCATCTTGTTCTTTCTTTCTTCCTGCTCTATATGTCTTTTAAAATGTTTTTCTTCCCTTTACTTTCCTTCTTCTCCCTTAGTATCATTTTATTTTTTAAGGTCAAGTATTTTAGGACCTGAGGCTTAGGTGGTAGTCCATTCAGGCTAAAGGTGGTTATAAACTTGCTGTTTAAACATTTTTATAAGGTTTTATTTATTTTTAGAGAGAGGGGAAAGGAGAGAGACAGAGAAGGAGAAAAACATCAATGTGTGGTTGCCTCTCATGTGGCCCCCATTGTGGATTTGGCCCGAAACCCAGGCATGTGCCCTGATTGGGAATCAAACCCATGACCATTTGGTTCGCAGCCTGTGTTCAATCCACTGAGCCACACCAGCCAGGGCCCTTACTATCATATTTTTTTCTTGGTATAGAGAAAGGTACTGTGAAAAGTGGATGGATGGATGGATGGATAGGAGGGTGCATGGGTTAATGAACCTCTTCAAAATAGGCAATGAGATTACTGTAAAGGTATCAACTGGTAGGTCAGACATCAGAGGTCATCTGGCTTCTCTTGATCCTCATCTTATGGCTTTGCTCTTTTGATTACTGCTCTCAGCACACTGGCCTTCTTGCTATTCCTCAAATAGGACAAGTCCATCTGTGCTCTCCATTCACTATTACTCCATTCAGAATTCTCCTCATGGCCCTTTGCTTAAGAAGAACTTTAATGAAATAGCATCACTCACTCCTCTTATTATCATCCTTCTCTGCTGTTTTTTCTATAGCTATTATCACCATCTGGCACAGTATAAATTTTATTGGTTTATTTGTTCTTTGCCTTTCCACACTAGTGTAAACTCCGTTACGGCAAGGATTATAGTCAGTGTGTTCTTTGTAATAGTGTAAGAGTAATTTTATCTGACCCCAGTGATCAGTTAGCTTCTTGTGTTGGATCTATAAATAGTCACATTCTAGATAAAGGAAAGAAGTATATATTCAGAATATAAAAGTGAATGCCTACTTAGAAACTCCAAAAGGTGTTGGTGTGGGGAGAGGGGTGAGAATGGGTTGTAAAATAACAAGGGTTCCTTAAGGAAGAAAGGAATGAAAAGGAAGCAGTAATTGCAATTGGAACTCACATTTCAAGTGATGTTTTAAACCTTTGGAAGTGCACTTACTGTCTTTTTGGTTAACCAAGGTCACAGATCATTGTAACTTAGTAGATACCACAGATCACCCCACAGCAAATCAAGAAAGCAGTAGCAGACACAAGAGAATCCAGCTCTCCCTGCAGCATCATCCAGTGGCCCTGAGTTCTTGACTCAACCAGGAAATTTATGTGAAAAGGTCATAGTTGTTTGGGAAAAGCAAAAAAGTACTGAAATCCAAGCCAGTGTCCACTCATTAATCAAGCCTAAATGAAAACATTGCTTCTGGATCTAGAGGAGGTATCTTCTATATAAACTAGAGATATTTTGTATGTGGAAAAAAAACTTTCATTTTAGCAATTACATCAATATTTTAAATTTTATATCGTACCAAGGAAAAGGAGTGGGAAATGATACAGAAAAAAAGCTTGCACCAAAAATAAAAAGAAAGTATATATGTAAATTGAGGATCACTGTAAATTTCTGCCTCCTTATTAAACCAGCTACTGTTTCACTAAACATGGTGAAAGTATTTTTTCTATATTTTATCAATCTTTTTCATCATTTATTAAATAGTGTAATATTCTGTATTAGAAAACCATAACTGCATTTGATTAAAAAATAAAAACTAAACTTTTATAACAATGGAAATAGAAACTACGTATTTATAATGTGGCCTCTTCCCACATAACTCAGATTTGGGTCAATGCAATTCCTGATTCAGTGTTTGACATTTGAAGAGTTTTAGCTTATTTGAGGCCTTTTTTCCTCTGCTCCAAAATAACTGCTCCAAAGAACTAATACACAAGTATGTCTTTTGGCAGTTTATTACTGAGTGCCCACAATGCTAAAGACAAATGTAGGCACTCTTTCCTCTCAGGCTCCACTGCCCCCTGTATGCATGATAGCACATTTCACATTGCAGTTAAGCTTCCAACCCTTGGGAGCTAAAACTTCTTAATTTCATTACTATTATGGTGCCTGGCAATATTAAGTACTTCTTTGAATGACTTTTAAATTAATAAGTGAATAATGGATAAACCAGTCACCACTAGGAATGTGAAATTGTGTTAAGACTCAACTGATCTTACAAGTTAGCTGAATAGATAAGATATGCAAAATTAAATAACAATCCAAAAGTTGAATTTTCCCAGAGGCTAAACTCTTACAGAGAAGAGTACCTGGACCATAACTATTGTGAAAGGAAGAAAGGCAGGACAGTGTGCTCAGTAAGAGTTTAGGCTCTGAAATCAGATGGAATTTGTTTGTTGCTTCATTCTACCATTTGGTAGAATGGTCAAAAGCCAATGACACCATCACTCTTATTGAAATAAAAAACAAAGTTAAATGTATGACTTATTATGTCAAGGGAGGGTAATCCTGATCAGGCTCTGCTGATCTTCCATAAAATTTTGGGAAAGCAAGTTGTTCTTGGAGACTTCTAGAGGCATGTAGAAGCCTGACTACTGGGAGATAAGACTGTTGTTGATTGGTTGAAACTCAGAAATGTGTTTATTAGGGTAAGGCTTGACTGGCTGACTTTCAGAAGAAAAAGGCTGGCCCCGTTTGGTTGGTTTATAAAAGTATACCCACTGGTTTAAAAACAGTTCTGTTGACTATTTGTTGCCATGGCTGTAGAGCAATTAATCTGTTTTTACATTTGTGAAAATTTAACTTTTCTATGTTATGTATAAAACTCACTGGGATTTTATAGGAAAATTTTAAAAATTTCAACTAACCCTGGCTGATGTGGCTCAGCAGATTGAGTGCCAGCCTGTTAACCAAAGGGTCGCTGGCTCAGTTCCCAGTCAGCACACAAGGCTGGGTTGTGGACCAGGTCCCCAGTTGGGAGTGTGAAAGAGGCAACCACACAGTGATATTCCTCTCCCTTTCTTCCTTTCTCCCTTCCCCTCTCTCTAAAATAAGTAAATAAAATCTTTAAAAATAAAATATCAATTAATATGGTACCTTATTTACAAGGCCTAAGACCAATTAAATAGGTTTGTATTATCTAGGATTCCACTTTTCTTCTACTCTACCTTACTTAACTCACCTAGGATTCTGAAGGCATGAAATAATGCCTTCGGAGAGAATATGCTCCAGAGCTCTAGGAGAATAGGTGGAGATGTGACAGGCTAGATTATCCTCTTCCACCTTGTTACAGAATCATTCATTCCCTTACCATATCGCCCACCAAATAACAGAGTCTGTTCCCCACTTCCATTGATACTGGCATTGGCCATGTGGATTACTTTAGCCAATGGATGGCTGCAGATGTAACATACAAAGTTTTAGGCTTGCTTTCAGGATTTTGGCTTGGAATTTGAATTTCTGTCATCTACCAGGAGAGTAACATACTCCATCCAAGAAAAACAGGAAAACACATAGAGCAGTTCTGGACCCAACATGCAGATTGAAGCCAAACCCAGCTCACCAACAGCCCCTTGACTGAAAAAAAATAAATATTTGCTGGTACGAAGCCACAAAATTTTGAAGTTTGTTATGCAGCAAAAGCTGACTAATATATAAGGGAAAGACATGAGGTGAAGCTTGGATGATTATAGAACAGAAAGGAGAAATGGAGCAGGAATGGGAGTAAAGAACCAGGGAGTAGATTAGCCTAAGGAAAATATTGCCATTACTTTGTTTTGCTTCAGCTGTAAAAGAAACATTAATACATTAATACTTTCTCTCCTCCTAGGTACAAAGTAACACTAACATAAAGCGATCTTTCGTCTGCCACATTATCTATATTATAACAATATTTTCCTAGGATATGGATTCTAAGACTTCTAGGAATGAACTGTCACACTTTCAAACATTCTATCAGTTGAGTTTCTCTGGATGAAAGCAATATGATCTGACATTGGTTAACCCAAGCAAAAAGAAAATCCAGTATGGAATGCTATCTACCTAACAGCATCAGATAGTCACAATAAAAGTTAGAGCAGCTCTGAATACCTTTACGTGAGCTAATAGACAGTGTCATCAGAGTTAATAAGCTGCAATTATTTTTAGCTTTGTGTCCTTCCCCACGAGTTTCTGAAACCAAGGCCGGTGAGATAGATTGCCCTGCACTATGCCATGCCCTTCAGCACCACCTGTTTGCAAGCAATGGGGGAGAGATAGGTTACCCAGGAAAGAAATAGTTAATCACCAAAAGGGGGAGGGCGACCTGGAAGCTAGGTGGCAAACATAACAGATGTACAGAGGGACAGTTCTTGTTTGGGTTTTTTCATTAAAATGTACCTTGTGGTGCCTTTCTCAGAGTTTGGCCCACAGTGGGCCAAATAAATATTTGTTAAACAAATATTGAACAAAGAACCTAGAATAATCTCGGTCTCATTGACAATCCCCTCTTTTCCATCTTTTATAAAATAGAGATATCAATATGTCCTATTTTCCTTTCATTTGTCTCAAAAATTCCTTGGGGTACATGACACAAATCATTCAGAAAATTTAATGTTTTACATAAACAAAAGGGAGTTGATATTTTTTGTCTACAATAACTCACATTTCTTTGGCACGTCCAGTGAGCTAGCCACCATGCCGAGTACCTTACATAATCATTTCATTTACTCTCCAAACCCTATGCAGTAGATGATTTTATACACTCCTCCTTTGCTTCCATTTTACAGATGCAAAACTAAGGTGTAAGGAATGGTATGTGAGTTTGTTCAAGGTGACATAGTAAATCACAGAGTACACATTTGAATAAAAAATTTCATGATTTCAAAGAGCAGTCTCTTAACCATTTCACTCAGTCTCTCGGATTTTCTGATCCAGAAAGAACTTGCAGGTTTTAGAATTATCAGTGTCAGCACACATTATCTTTTAAATACTAGTATGCAATATTGGGAAAGTGGCTCATATCATTTGAGTCTTCTCATTTAAATTATGAAAAAATTATATTATGAAATCAAGTATCATACCTTTTAGGAATTATTATCTTTTATTAAACTAATATTAAAACTCTGACTAACTTCCAGAACAGCTTTGGTTATTAGGTCAGATCCATTTTCCATAAGACCCCTGTTAATTTATGTGTACAGTTAATTTCTTTCATATTTTCAGATTCCAAGAATTTTACAATGACATTCAAAACAAAGATCTTTTTTAAAAAGATTTTATTTATTTATTTTTTACAGAAAAGGGAAAGGAGGGAGAGAAACATCAGTCGCTTGCCTCTCACTTGCTTCTTGCATGCCCCCAACCAGGGACCTGGCCTGCAACCCAGGCACATGCCCCAACCAGGTATCGAACCAGTGACCTTTCAGTTTGCAGGCCAGTGCTCAATCCACTGAGCCACACCAACCAGGGCCAAACAAAGATCTTTCTGAAAGCAAAATTTAAATTTAACAGTTTAAGTTATATTTGCCAGATTACATCTCAAATTTAGATACTCTTCTCAAAAGATTAGAATGCAATGAAGTTAAACTGTTTATATTGGGAAATTTTGAACTTTTAAAAGAAAACCTCTTCAGTCACCATCGGCTCATCACTATTTAAAACAGTTCATGTGTATTTAATGGTATGAGGTTCTCTTTCCTCACACACTGTGATGGTGTTATTATAGTAACAACTTTGAAAAAGTATACTTTGTTCTCACTTTTGCACTTCTTCTTTATAACATTCTTAATTTATCTACAGAGTCAAAAGAAAAGCAAAAATAGAATCCTTTCTTTTTCCCCACTTAAACTGCTATTGCTAAAAGAAGACTTGGACTCCTGAATTATTTTGTTGAATAATAATTTAAACTTTCACTTTGATTCAACAAAATAGGCTTTGAGGAATTAGTAAATGTGGCTTTTGAAAGTGAGGAAGCACTTTGAACTAGTAATTATTTATCAACTACAATGCTTCCAGCTACCATTTAAAAAACCACACAAGCCAGTGATCCCATTTCTGGGAATGTATCTGAAGAAACACAAAACACTAATCCAGAAGCATATATGCATTGCTACATTTACTGCAACATTATTTATCATAGACAAGATCTGGAAACAGCCCAAGTGCCCATCATTACATGTGTGGATAAAAAAGCTGTGGTACATTCACACAATTGAATACTACTCAGCCACTAACCAAAAAAAAAAGGAAATCTTACCTTTTGCGACAGTGTAGGAGACTGTTCTGCGTGGCGTGGGCCCAGCTCCCCCTCAGAGGCGCACAGGACCCACTCCCACAGATAGGTTCTCCCGTGGGGAATCAGGTCTGCAATGGGCCTAGGCCGCTTTGAGTTGTGCTATTGCTAAAAATCTCCCTCACCTTGAATTAAGGACATTTACTGCAAAGCAAATTCCTAAAATTCATGCTAAACCTTCCAAGGAGGAGTGTAACTGGTTCAACCACTTTTGCCTTTTCGTTTGCAAATATCCCCCTTCTGTGATGGGAGTAATGGCATTGGCTCCTTCATTTTCTATGAAAGGTAACCACCTAAAGCCAACCTGTGCATAGTAAATGATGACTGTCATGTAATGGGCGAAGAAACCCAATAAAGGCCTGTCATGGCAGAGGCCTCGGCTTTTGCTCCCCTTGAGAGAAAAGCCATGCTGTCCCTTTTCCTCCACAGGACTCGGTAGTCCATGTGAATGTCTCATTTCGTCCATAATGACATGGGCATTGCGGGCCGGTGTCTGCATCACAACAGCATGCATGGACCTGGAGGACATTATGCTGAGTGAAATAACCCAGTCATAGAAAGATAAATACCATACAATTTCACTCATATGTGGAACCTAATGAACAAAATAAACTAACAAACATAGTAGAAACAGACTCATAGACACAGAGAACAGACTGACAGCTGTCAGAAGGGAGGAGGAGGGGGCTGGATGAAAGACAGAAAGGGATTATGCAAAATATATATATACACACATATATATATTCATCTACAGGTGTATATCACATAGACATGGACAGCAGGGTGGGTGGTAGGTGGAAGTGGGCAAAGATGGGGGAATGGGGAGGGAAAGAGACTTCGGGATGATGGGTGCATGACACAGTGTACAGATTTTTTTTGTCTTGTACAACTGAAACCTTTAAAGTTTTGTGAACCAATGTCACCCCAATAAATCAATAAAAAATAAAATTAAAACACACAAGTCAGTTTTTTAAACAATAAGAAATTCTATTATCAGGAAGTTCTATTAACAGGTAGAGAAGCTCCTAAGTTGTTGAATTCAGCAGCTCATCCATATCAGGGATCTGGTAGCATCATCCGTACACTGATTTTCATCCATGAGCATGTGCCCTCTTGGTTACAAGAGGACTTCAGCAGCTCTGGGCATCACATCTCACAGGCAGAAGAAAGGAATGTCCCTTCCTCCTTTTTTTCAAAAGTTCCTCAGACAGACTTTCCTCTAAGTTTACTGGACAGAAGTGATTCACTTGATTATTCTTAAATCCATCACAGACAAGCAGAATGAAACCAATGCCTTAGGACAATTAAAATTCATTCCCTGGGCTGAGAAAAGACCCAGGCATCCTTGAAACCTATGGCCCCAAAGGATAAAACTGGATTTAATACATACATAGCATGAGGAAAAAATTACTATTGAATAAATAATAGTATCTACCATAGGTTTTTAGCTAGTTTTATAACTTAATTTTTTTTCAAACTTTAGATATGTATTTTAATTCTCAAAACAATCTGCAAAGATGGTAAATAACTGATTATTCCTATTATACAAATGAGAAAACAAAGGCACAGAGAAGTTAAGTGTTTTGCACAAGGGCACAAAAGTGATAAAAAAATAACAAATAAAACAAACCTTGAATCTGTATCATATTCAGTTTTTGTTTTTTTAAATATTTTATTGTATTTTTCCATTACCATTTAGTCCTTTTAGATTCCCCTTCCCCCGCAGTCACCACACTGTTGTCCGTATCCATGATTCCTTTTTCCTTTGTGCTCAATTCCTCCACCCCATAACTTGGCCCCAGAGTTTGGATTAGAACACACGCTGCTTGGTTTCTTGCTCAGTTGCCTCTAAATGATAGACTTTTTGTCCTTTTTCTTTCACATCATCACACCTAAGTCTCTGAGATCAATCCAGTTCCCTCCATTCTTCATGGTAGAGGAAACTGTCTTCAGCATTCAAGTGGCTTATATAGAAAATTATGAAAAGAAGGACAAAAGCATCAAGAAAATATTCAAGATATAAAGACAATAAGTCATTCAATAAGCCCCCAAAATTCCTGAAAACTTTTCTTAATTTAATCTCCTGTAGTTGCCAGCAAGATGCATGCATGGTTAGTTGTGAGGAAATAATAGGAAACTGCTAGCAAAATTGAATCTGAAAAACAAATGTGCTATGTAAGAGAATTGTCCAAAATGTACCCAACATGGCATGTCAGTTTTATAACAGAGCCTAATTCAAGCAATCATTCATCGTGGGCTAAATATCAAACACATTTATATTCTTACAAAGATGTCACAGTAAGCTACCATGTGCAAATAATATATATAAATAAATATCAAAGTGCTTCTATGAAGGGCCTGGGTTTGGGGGAAACATAATTTCTTATCACATATTAGATATTCAACAAATATCTGTTAACTGGATAAATGAATATGTACTTCAAATCTGATTATATAATTGTGTGTCTGCTGGCTGTCCATTTTTGATGTACTTGAAAATTATCTTTCTTCTTTACTATCCTACAGAGTGAAACAAAAAGTGGATTTTTAATTTAATACCATCTGAACCAATGACCAGTGTTTCAATTTTTCTACTGACATAAACACTATACATTGAGAAATATTATTTCCTTAGATAAACAAGCTGCTCTAATAATTTTCTAATAAAATTTCATAGAAGTCTCCAAAAAGAAAGGGAAATGGAGAGGCAGAGAGAGATAAATAAAGAGAGAAAAAGAAAAAGGGATTGAGCTATGCCTGCAGTGTGATTCCTCTAGCGCTGCCTCTCAGGCCTCAGAACAACTTTGTGCCTCCGAGCCTTATGTCTTCTAAGATCCATAGTTTAGTTTCCTGGGTGGACTGCTGACTTCCACCGTCCTTGAACATCATTTTTCCACCCATTCAAATTACCTCTACCTGGTGCTGCTTTTTCTCTACCCCACCCTCTCTCTGCCTGGCAGAGTGTGTCTTCTTTGACCCATATACAAAATAGAAAGCAAAGGATTGGGATTGCTTTCCATGACCTGTCTTTTCATCTCCCCTTAGCTGAAGCATGAAATATTAAGCATAAAGCAGAGTGCACTTTTTTTCACTTCTTTCAACCAAACTATCATTTTTGCAGCATCCACTAGAGAACATCTATACAAGTTCCACAAATAATAAAAGAAGTAGGAAATTCTAAGAAGACACTTAGCTATTGTATACAGCTCTGTTCCTGGAAGACTACTGAGATTTGGAATTAAGAGACGAAAAGGAGGAAAGCTATAAATACAGCAAGACTGGAAACTACTATTTCTGGAATTAGTTGGTTTTCAAGTGCATTAGTCAAGAGCATTTATTTACCTAACCTTGACATGTTTATGATTTGTACTCATTTGTTCTGTTCTGTCATCAGAAAATAATTTCGGCCACAGTCATCATTGCCACTGTGTTATTTTGGCGGTCAGGTATAAAATCATCATTTTGGTAGTTTTACATATTTTAATTATGCTACCACATACTGCTCTCTTTAATCTCTTTTACATTTTACAGCTTATTTTAAAACCTATACTGTATTCTAGTTTCTTTTCTGTTTTTCCCCCCCACAATTATCCTCGGATAAAAGCTTTAAGGATTTCACTAGCGTATTACAAACTCTGTCTTCTGTCCTGGATGATTACAAGAGGCTCTTCAGAATCTCAGTGGCTGCATCCACAGCTCCCGAGGGCGCTGACTCCAACTCAGCAGCACAACTTGCAAGTTTATCTGCTTCTTTAATATTGTACCCAAAGCAAGGTGATTTTTTTACTTGACTTGGTTTTTCATTTAAAAGATAAATATTCCTGTCTGTTACAAACACCTTAGACCAATACTTATAAGAAATCCAATCCAGAGCAACAACTATTTATTATAGGTTAATAGTAAAAAAAAAAAAAAAAAACCTAAGAGAGAGTATAGATCTCTTCCCCCAGTGATTTTACAGCTGCATAGAACTATGATGTCCTAAATTAAAAAGAAAAAGCCTGGGTAGATAACTTTAAATTTTTTTTTCAGCTCTACGATTCTGTGATTCTGTTAAAAACAAAGGTGAGGCTTCTATGGTATGGTCAGTGACATCAGCTAGCACTCGGGGAAAGAGCAGACTACAAGAGTCTCTTTCCAATAGACGCATCTTCGACTTTTACTAGCACACACATGCACACACAAAAGCAGGAAAAAAATTATTACTCCTTTTATAAAAATAAGAAGAAAATATACTAAAAAAGGAACCTGAACTTTAGTAACAGCTGCAACAATCCACAGCAATGGTGGAAGAAGATATTTAATTCAGCTGATTTTCTGTGGTTGTTGGCTGCTCACTAGTCTCACTGAGAAGCTACAGGAGGTTTGGTTCCCCAGGGAGCAATCCAAGACAAATTGAAGATTTGGGAATCTTCACACAATCCCAAGATTCAAATGAGACATACTTTGGAAGGATGGGCAATGCTCAATCATAAGTGTGACAAAAGCTGACAAGCAGGAAACTCAGGCACTCATCAAAAACAGCGTGTTTGTCTCCGAGAGATGCCTCACGTTGAGGATGCATGGCGCACCCTTGATGACAGCTCTGGTTCTCCTGCTGAAAGTTGCTAGAGATTCACAGTGGGATTGGTGCAATGCAAAGCTTCTTTTATTCTTGTAAGAACTTCATGAAGCCTCTCACTAAGGATACCCAGAGCAAAATTTCCAGGAGGAAGTAGTTTCTTAATTCAACTTTCCCAAGTAGAGCAGCATTTTGTATGGCACATATGAATTCTGATTGTTGATACCTGTATACTTTAGATTTCCCAGTTGGTACTTTTATACTTTTGGTCAGTCAACCAGGTCAAATCCTGGAAATTCCGATGAGGGTGCTTGACCCAGCTCCAGATTCATGTGAAAGATGGTGTTATTGCCAAGGATGTTATCATGAGAATTGAATTTGTGACCTGAAACCAGGTCCTGTCATTAAAGCCACAATGTTTAATCCTTGTGGGAATTAGATGAACAGCATAAAATTGGATGGAACTTATCAGACTATTCACATCACTCCAGAATTAGAATTTTCTCATGTTAGCTTTGAAACAAACTTCACTCAGACCTCCTACAATGCCTGATTAGGAAAGCTGTAGAAGTCCCCAAGCCAGGAAAGTCTGTGACCACCTTGTTTGTAAACCAGAGCTCTAAATGTGGCACAGTGCTGTCTTCACCAGAAGACTGAAGGCTTTAAACATCTTGATTGCTAGAGTGCTGTGTTCAATAGAGGATAACTTTGTTTTCACCAGCTTCGCTAAGAAGTAGCAATAAGAGCAGAGTTGATTAAGAAAAATGAAGAAGGAAAAAACACAAAAAGAAAACACCCATAGAAGATGGTAGTGGCTGCTTCTTAGATATTGATACCGGGGAGTGTGTTTTCCATAACCACCATCTGGTAGTGGGCAGAAAGTTCTAGGTGCAATGATAGGGTGGCCATATTGAACTGTATGCATTATTATATCAAGGAGTTGGATATCTTGCATGAATGTTCTCTTTTGTGTTTAGGTTCCCTATGCCTCTCTTGCTGTGAAATTGAAATGCACCTAGAAAAAAACTTTTACTATATGAAACTTTACAACACTTGTGACAACAACTCAATTCAGTTCATGCACTGTGTAATATTTCTCCAGGTATCATCCAAAATTCCCACAGACAATGCTTTTGTCTGCCCGAGGTGTTGGCCTCAGCTGAGCCATCTGGGACTGTTCTATCAAATTGCTGCCAGGATATTATATCGAGTTACCTCCAATTTCTAGAATGTATTCTCTACTAATGTTATTGAAACCAATTTCTATTTCATACAGATGTTCTCTGCAACTGCAATTAAAGTTTTTCTTCTATGAGTCAAGTCTCTTAAGAAAGTAATTGTACTTATCCATTTTTTGTATTACTATTTTAACATTATTGCTTCCTGCACTTGTATTCTTTTAATTGATTGTGTTCCTCACCACAGTGTCTCCCCTCCCAACCCTGCCCCAATAAAGCAGTACCACTGTTACACTGTGGGTTTACACCAGTCTTATACCCCAGCAGGGGAAGAAGGGTGGGCCCTGAGCTTAGTTTTCTTTTAAGGTCAAGTGAGTTTGGCTTCTTTTTTATTGGCATTGGCTCTTTTGGAAGATAGTGACAAAAATAAACTTTAAGTGTTGATTAGCAAGAACAACATATAGATTGATATTAGAGCATACTGGCAGAACTACATAGGAACTCTATGCCATTCTGTGCTCTCCAGTAAATGAGATTTGATCCTCATTGAAAAAAAAAAAGAGTAAAGGATGAATAAACAACTTCAAATGCTAGAGCAAAATAGATTGAATGCATTCCAGTGTTTACAAAGGAACCATGGTAACTATCTGCAGTACTAAAGAAGAGGAAAGAAAAAGGTATCTGCAACTCTGTTTCAAGGGAGAGTATGAGCTTTCTGATTCCCTGAGTAATCTACCTCATGTATTTTATTATTTTTGTTTCCACACGTATCTAGCATCCCTCAGCACGCTGGCAACCCCTTCTCTAAGTGCTAAGTGATCTATATCCTATAGCATATTTCCCTGCCACAGCTCTTGCCTCCCTCTCCACACCTCACTGTCAATTCCTGAAGAGCAGAGATGTTGGAATTAATCATCACATTAATGGAGAGTTCTTCTTTTCTAGATAGAAGACACTTGGATATGCTTGTAGACTGAGAAAAATAAGTATGGTAATTCAGGGATCTATGAATGACTATGTTGTATTTCTATGGTGCCTTCTTACTTTTATCTCCTCATCTTCCTCCAGTTTATATCCTATGTGCATTTCAGGACATCTTGCCAAGAATCCAGACAGGAGAGGAGAATGATATGGAGCCAAGGATGCTCTAGCACAGCAAGCCATTTAGATTGCTTCCTCAATCAAAAACCTACTTTAAATCTACACTGTCATCAAAGAAGTGAATGCTATAGGGAGCATGGACCAGTGCAGACCCATCTTTATTTCTGTAGACTGGTACTCTATTTACAAGGTGTATCTAGTTCAGTGGTGAAAAACATGAGCTCTAGAGTCAGACAGGCCTGAACCCTAGTTTGTCTCTGCACTTATGGCTGTGTGAACTTGAGCAAGAATTTCAGTCCTTTTACATTCGGTTGTTCAATATATGAAATGTTCGTACCCATAATAAATCCCTCATAGAATTATTTGGAAGTAAATAAACCAATCTGTATAAAAACAGCTAATAGTGACTAGCACTCGGTAAGTGCTTAATGAAAAGTAAGTACAGGGTGGGGCCAAAAAATAGGTTTACAGTTGTTTGTATGGAAAACAATACAATATTAATAAATAATAATGCAAGAATAAATTGTTTTGTGTACTCACAAATGTAAAGCTAGTTTTGTACCCTGTATAATAATTCATTCATTTTTTCATTTTTTCATGTTCTAAACAAATATCGTTGCTAAAAAAAGAGTGAAGAAAAGGAATAAAAATCTTTTTTGTCAAGCTTTTAGTCTAGTAATCAAGACAACTGACAAGATTCATAAATATAATGCACGAGGTGATTATGCAGTGCAAGGGAGAAAAATACAACAGGAAAAGAAAATTGAAGGGCATAACAGCAGTAGTGGTTGTATTTTTAAATTAGGTGGCCAGGAATGGCTTCATTCTGAAGATGGTGATTACATAAAATTATTACAACTCTTCCAATTCCCTGTGCCTAAATAGGATCATATATAGAAATAAAATTTTCAGAATGTAAACATTATGAGGTCAAAAATTGCATTTATTTGATTCATTACCATATACTTAGTAATAGTGCTTAACTTGTGTCTAATAAATATCTGATGAATGTTGATGAATAAATATTAACAATATGAAAGGCATTATGTGGTTTACATTATAAACACCTTTGTTCACAAAAAAGTTATAATCATTCTGGACAAACAAGTATAAAAAGCAAGTGATAGAATATAATCAATAAGAAATTGTTAGGAGTAATAAACATTTGACTAGAAATACTCTGTGGTACCTGCTCTCCAGCCGGGACTCCCCACCACCAGTTTCTCTCTTAGGGGATCTGCTTCATCTCTCACTCCTTTATGGTAAGCAGAGGACTACAAAGCAATAAAGTAACAAATGTGTGGAAAAGGGTTGAAGGGAAACGAAGTCAATCAGATCTTCTCCTTGAGGAATTTGAACCGAAAGGACAAAGAAAAACATTACCTCTGATTTGGGTGCTTTGACTGATGGTTAATCTAGAGTTTGAGCTGGAGTGGTCACATCTGAGCCATAGTTAGGAGGAAACAGAGACTCCGAGAAAGCTGGCTGGGAGTGGGAGGTCAGAGCAACACCTCAGGGAGGGAAGGGGAAGCGACAGAATGACAAAGATGGGAAAGTGCTGGCACTTCAGACCACCTCAGTTCCCATTGACTCAGACATCCTTGTGCCCTCAAAATAAACTCATTTTTACTTAAATTAGAGGTAGGGTCTTTTTTCCTTTTAACCAAGAGAGCAGATTCTTGGTCATCAACTATGCACTATGTACTCCAAATATATAATCTGATTTAAACATTAACATGATCCTAATACTTATTTACTGTATTTCTTATTTAGCAAGAAAAAATAACAGTTCAGCCCTGGCTGGTGTGGAGCACCAGCATGCAAACCAAAAGGTTGCAAGTTCAATTCCCAGTCAGGGCAGACTCCTGGGTTATGGACCAGGTCCCCAGTTAGGGGCATATGAGAGGCAACTGATCGATGTTTCTCTTGCACATCAATGTTTCTCACCCTCTCTTTCTCCCTCCCTTCTCCTCTCTCTAAAAATCACCATTTTGTGAAAATAAGATAAAATTCCAAAAGAGTTACATGATTTCCCAAAATAGAATGGCTATCAAATGAAAGAACTGAAATTTGAACCAAAGCCTGTCCAAATCCAAAGCTAATGATTTTCATCCTGTTCTGGAGCAATAAGCACTATGGGAAGTCATGAAAAACAGATTCATTCTAATTAGAGTATACTGATACATCTCCATTAAGAAAGGAAGAACTTGAGCAGATCTTGAAAGATGAGTGGAATTGAGAAGCATGTAGAATGCTTTGGAGTAGTGAAGGACTCTGTTCCAGGGACAGGAACATGACTGAAATCAGGGTGACAACAGTGAGAACACTGGGCAAGACCTAAAGTCATGAAGTTCACCGTGAGGGAGAAGCAGCTTCGTGTTGGAGGATGGCAGGAACACAAGTTAGATAGTGAACTGTTACAAAATGTGAATTCTTCACCTTGCACATTTCACACAGCTAAATGATTGTTAAACATTTTTTGAGCCTTTAGTAGAATGTGTAAGTGGTCTTATTTCTGAATTTTAAGAGTTGGAACTTTTGTAACTTACTTTTCCAATAGCTTCTACTCCTTTACCACCCACTCATTATTAACCCAGTGCATTCTGGCTTACCTAAACTCTTCGAATGTAAAAGTGCACATTAGTTTGCTAGGGCTGCTATAACGAAATATCACAAACTTAAATAACAGAAATTTTCCTCACAGTTCTAGAGGTTACAAGTCCAATATCAAGGTTTCAGCAGATTTGGCTTCTTCTGAGGCCTCTCTCCCTGGCTTGCAGATGGCTGTCTCCTCCTGTCTCCTGACACGGTCTCCCATCTTTCTTTAGTGTGTGCACATCCCTGGTGTTCCCCTTTTGTGTTCAAATTTCCTCCTTCTCTAAGGACTGCTGTCAGATTGAATTAGTGCCCACCTTAATGGCCTTGTTTTAACTTAATTACCTCTTTAAAGGTCCTATCTCCAAATACAGTCACATTCTGAGATCCTGAGGGTTAGGATTTCCCCATATGAATTTTGAGAAGACAATTCAGCCCATAACACTGTGGCTTCCTAATGAATAAATCCAAAGGTCTTTCTCATCTTCACCATCCTTATATCCTCTGGAGCATTTAATCCTGTTCCACACTTCCTCCTCAAAGTTTTCCTCTCCTGGCTTGAGGAACATACCTCAGGATCTCTCACCTTCGAGCCTTCTTGTGTTTTGTTTTTGTTTTGTTTTTTTTTCTAATTAGAGCAATTCCCATGCACTCTTTCCTTTCATTCCTAACTGAACACTATTTCATTGGGATGCCTTCCATGACCATCCTAGTCACCTTGGATGCAACCTAAAACCCTTATCATAGTGAAGATAATGTTGACAAAAACAATAAAGAAGGAGAAGCCAACATTCATTGAGTAGTTTCTTTGTGCTTGGTACTGTTCAAAGTGCCTTACATGTATTGACTTTTCACATCATCCCAATAGACACTATTATTATTCTCATGTCATAGATAATGATATTGAGGCATAGAGAGGTAAGGACATGTGGCTCTAATAATCAACAGAACAACTGTCACATTGTATTATAATTGCAACTGTAATTGTTTATTTCTCCTGCTGGACTATAACCTGTATGAAGGCAAAGAAAGATCTGCCTAATTTATTGTGGTATTCCAAGTACCTAACATGCTGTCTTACTGGGAGCTGCCTAATAAACATTTGTTATTTCACTGCATTGATTTGAGTTGAATTGTGACTCTATTGTGTTGTACCTATTCTCTTCCTCCCTGCTTGGCAATTTCTCTTCTAAATGCTTTCTTGACTCCTGTTCCTCTTTGCATGCTGCAAATGTAGATGCATTTTAGCCTAACAGTTCCACAGCTTTCTCTTTCTACATACACTCTTTCAAAAGGATGTTGTCTTCTGGTAATGTTAACCAGCATATCAATTCAAATGACTTCCACATGTATAGCTATAGTCCTCTCCATTCTGCTAAAGGCAGATGCCTTTCCACTTGCCTCCATGCTAACTTTGGAGGCATGTGATAGTGCATTTGCACATCAATTTCAATATCCAGCCTGAAATCATCAGTCTCCAAGGCAGTTTCTTGCATTTATCTTACCCAAAAGCACTCTCTTACCCAACTTGATACCTGAAAATTAATTTCAATTCTTCTCAGTTGCTTCCTCTAGACAAGCAGCTGCTAGTCCTGTAGATCCATCCTCTGCAACACCTCTTCTCTTCATTCCCATTTCTGCTGTATCTGTTCAGGACCTGATTATCTCAAGTCCAGGCTTTCATACTGACTTCCTAACTGGACTTTCCTTCTCCAGTTCACCCTTGAAAATGTTGCCAGATTGATCTTTGTGAGATGTCACCCTGATTATATCACACCTTCACTTTGCCTTTAGCATCTATCTCTCTACTCAAATGAATTATTGATAACTTTCTCAATGCAGCATACAAAACCTTCCTCGTCAAATTTCTATCCTCTGTTCCTGCTCAGCTGACCCTTTTGTATTCTCTATACTGCTGTCACATAGACCTACTCCTTGATGCCAGGATACCCCCTACTTTCTCACTTCTGTTTCTCCTGAAATCTAAACCAACCCCTACTCCACAACTATAACAATCAGATTCTACCATGCCTTCAGATGTCAAGTGCAAACTTCTCAGTGACATCAGCTGAATGTGCTCTCTGCTTCTTTTGAAATTTTAAGATAGAAGAACCTTGGGTTTCTGTCATGCAGAAGATATTAAATTTTGCTTTATACTTTATTAGATTTTCTTATGTATTTACCTTGTCTCCCTATTTTTCTGGACTACTTAAGGGAAATGGCTTTATCTAGCTCAACTATCAGACTAAGCACAATGCTTCCTATATGTAAGATACTCAAAAATATTTGTTAAATTGAATTATCATAGAACTAGTGTAGAAAGCAAGAATCATCAGATTTTCCAAAAGAAGTAATTTACTTTCTGCAATTATACTAATATGTATTAAAAGAATCATAAACAATTAACCTATGATTCTTCTGGGTTCTCCACTTACAGGCCCACTTCAATACAGCTTGTTGTACTTTATGTGTGTGAAGGGGCAAAAGCAGGAGAAGGGCTATAGTCAGAAGTATTTTTTGAAGAAATTTTTTCCACATAGGGAGAGTTTGTATTTTAATTTTCTCCATGGAATTCAGAATTAATTGTCCAAAGTAGAATATCTCTCAGCCAGGAGGTAGGCATTTTGTAGGAGAGCTCAAGGACCAGTATCCCTGGAGCATCCTAGTGTTTTGATTCAGTTCTATTTCTGCAAGATTGTCAAAGAGCTGAGGTACAAGTGATTCTGCAAGCAGCATAATGAGATTTAACATTTTTCTGCCTGGTAATGATAGAAATGATCTAAGCCAAGCTTCAATTAACTCTTCTGAAACAAATACAAAACAAAAACATGAGAAAAAAATTGACTTAAATAGAAGTGTTCTGCCTTGAAAAGCCTCTTTGACTAGTACTTATGAAATACTTGCCCAAAGCAACTTCCTGAGTTCCACACTCAAGATTAATTCTGTCCCTGATTTTTTTATCAGAATCATTAATACTTGTACAAGGGGTTTGAAGTCTTCTTAATTCTGCAGTACAAGATAATTTCATAAGTATCAATGGTTGATATCTAGATCTCTGGGTTAATATGGGGTGAGAGCAAATGGGAGGAGAGTATGCTACTCACACTTACCCCACCCTAGGAGACCCACAGCCTAAACCATTAGGCTTGTTCTCACTCTATGTAACTTGTCCCTCAAATATGCAGACTTCAAAAATGCTTGCTCTGTTCATAGCCTTAGCTACAAGCCATTATTTTGATCCAATTACCCTGTGATTTTTACTTCAACAATATAAATCAGGGTTGTTATCCCCAGGGTTGTTATGGTCCTGCTCAAATGTTGATTGACTAATAAACTTCTCTTCCTTTATATCTAGATATCCAGAGTCTTTGGAGCATTTTACTCCCTCAAAAGCAAGACCATGGTGGGACAGAGCTGCCTCAGAGAGACCCTTCAAGCTCAGACAGCTTTCATCAGTATCCTTAAAATTTGATGACAGGTATGATGACCAAATGTCCTTGTCCTTCCTCTTGACCTTGCTTTGTCCTTCCTTCCTCATCCTTCCTCTTGACATGCTTTGTTTGATGGGCTTCCTTTTCTTCTGGCTTCCTGGTAAATTCATCCAATGGAAGGAATTAACAGAGTTGGAGGATGACTGCACAGTAAAAGCCAGGGTATTTCTACCTATCTTTTTATTCTTCCAGTAAGTCTCTGAAAGCAGTCATGTCTCCTCCACAATCTGACAGCCTTTTCCTTGATAACCCAGTCTCTAAGAGGCAACCTTCACCATTGCTCTAGTTCCAACCAAATGACCTCGGGTTCTCCCATTGAAACTCCAAACCCAGATGTGGCTTTCTGCTTGGCAGATCCCTGGGTTACCTCATTATCCATTTGCCTTCTCATCCATCTATGACCTATACAACTCTTTCCTTAACTTCCTTTGGTTTGAAAGATATGAAGTGGTTTCTGTTTTCCTAAATGGACTGTGACTAATAATGTAGGAAGTATTATACCAGTGGCTTATGATATTAAATTACTGTGAGTAATGACTTTATAGTGGACTTGTATAATTCGGTACTCTCAGATCTAAGATTCTCAACCTGGAATGAACGTCCAAATAACCTGACAACTTTTAATTTTGTTGAATTTATTGGGGTGACACTGGTTAACTAAATTACATAGTCTTCAGATGTACAATTCTATAATACATCACCATTATGTTGTATTGTGTGTTCACCACCCCAAATCATCTCCTTCTATCACCATTTATCCCTCCTTTACCTTATCCTACCTCCCCTTCAACCCTTTTTCCCTCTGGTAATCACCACACTGTTGCCTGTGTCCATGAGCTTTTTTTGTTTGCTTAATCCCTTCAGCTTTCTAACCCAGCCCTCTACCCCACCCCACTTCTGACAGCTGTCAGTCTGCTCTCTGTATCTAGGAGCCTGTTTCTATTTCACTTGTTAGTTTATTTTGTTCACTAGATTCCACATATAAGTGAGATCATATGGTATTTGTCTTTCTCTGACTGGCTTATTTCACTTAGCATAGTGTTCTATAGGTCCCTCCATGCTGTTGCAAAATGTAAAAATTCAGATTCCTGACTCTCGTTTAAGATTTCTGGAGAAGGAACCTCAGATATACATAATACTTTAAATCTTCACAAATGAATCTGAAATACACATTGTGGTTAAAAACAATTGTCTTAGGGATATTCTAACAATTTTTTTTAAAAACTAATCTTCATCATGTTGATAGACTAGCAAAGAAAACCCAGCTACTGAAATTGTTTATCTTGGTTAACTGCACTTGCTATCTCCCCTTCACATGTCCATTCTCTGCTCTTCTGTGCTCTTCTCTGTGCCCAAGCACGGTGACTTCTATGAACTCATTACTTGGGCTCTTGTACCTACTGGCTTCTGGTGTGATTCATTTGATGGAAGGTACTAGACAGAGAGCAGAGAGTGAGAAGAGAGAAGCTGTGGTACTTAGTGGTACCACACTCCATGTGGTACTTACTCAACCCATGTACTCCCTGCCTGACCTGGATTTTGGCAACAGTTACATTCTGTGGACATAGTTCCCTTCTTTCATGACCCTATCCATTTCCCTTATCCTTTCAGACTTGTGGTGGTAAATAGCTTCCACTAATTCCCAGGCATTTCACCATTCCTGATGGGTTCTCTTACCTCTATCTCCCTCTGTAAATATCTTCTTTATTAACACTTCTGAGTACATATTCTTTGCTCATGGACTCTGGCAGAAACACCAATAATCTAAAAATATTCATGAATATAATTTTAGAATGTTTTTAAAATTCAGAACCACTTTACAATATTATGAAAGGGGTAAACAAATGCTAATATTACAGAATAGACCATTGTACCCTGTTCTAAAGTGATTTTGAAAGAAATATCATTTGGTTCATACTATAAAAATCCATTAATTAATATAAAATATAATATGGGATTTTTACAATATTTTACCTACTTCTGATAATGTTTTAAAAATCAAACATATACATTAGTAAGCTTTTCTTGCAAGAGTTATTTTAATAACAGTGACAAATAGATTTGTTGTCTGTCTGAGCTCATTTGGTAGAATTCAAGCCATTCTATTCCTGCACTAATTGTACATATTAGATTCATCCTGATTGATTTTCAACACCCCAAAGCAATCCCCAATTCTTCTAAAGCCTGCAACCGACTTGTCTGATCTATTTCTCACCACCGCCTATGCAAAAGTACGTCACCTCTTTCTAGTCCACAATGAAGTGATTTTTCTCTTCACTTTCATCAAAGTACTTTGCCAAGAACTATTCTGACTAGATGGAAAAGGAAATGAAAATAACGAACAGAGGATAAAGAACATAAGTGGATAATCACAAATGGAAAAAGGAGATAACAGAGAGTAGAAGACCAATGTCCTGGCCTGCAATCACTTCACTGCAGTTGAAGTTGCCTAGACCTTCCACAGAGGCTTTGCCAAACCACATGCCAACTACAAGGTAAGGAGTCTTCAAAACCACTGCATCACTTTCCACTGACCCTTCACCAGCTAATGGCCATAAGCAGTTTCAGTGAAGATGAAAAGAAAACAAATGGTGCAAGGAAAAAGAAAAATATGTGTAGCAATGTAACTAATCAGAAAGGGGAATATACAGATGATATTGAATTCAGAACAAATATAAAAACTGGCATGAGTTTGGACCCTTCATTTAATTGCCTGATATAACTTCTTTTCTAGCATTCTGTAACCACACAGAAACTTTATTTTCTTTAATCTGGCCTTTGATTTTAATTTTTCCCCTTGGTTCAAACTGACCTTACCCAGGTGTTCTGACTCACCCACCTCCCTCTCCCCGGCTTAATCATTAAGCCCTCAGGACAGTGAGGTTCTGGTCAACATCCAGCAGTCTTAGGAACAAAGTCCTAGGTCTACTGACCACTGAGACAGAGTTTTCCATCAAACTAGACAATATTTTGGTCTCAGCTGTGTTTTTGCTCTGGACCCAGGAAAGCAGAACGGTCCACAGAACAAATCCTTGAGAAGCTGGGCAGAACAACTGCATGGCTAGCATCAGGACCAGGTGTAATCATCAGTAGAAATCACAGACCTGGCTCCTTTAGTCACCATGATTAATTTCTTTTTTTTCCCCTGTATAATCCATCCCCTATTAGCCATCAGAGAGTCAGGTCTTTGAGCATTTTCTTTCTATTACTCCAGGCATGATGCCATCTCCTTAATCAGCCCTTACTTTCTTGGCTACAAACTTCTGTTCATGTCTTATTGGGTTTTGATGCTGGCAAGCAAATGTAGCCCTTCAGTCCAATGACAGTTCTCATCAGATCCAAGTGCCACCAGCAGTTGAAGTTCACTTGATATGTTCTTTGGCTTCTTTATCTAATCTGATCGATGATTTTTCATAATTTCTTACTTGCTTCACATATTTTCATGCTTGATTTTCTCCTTCAAAAGATAATAATTTCAAGTCTATGTCTAATAATTTTCTTATCTGAAATCCTTTCCTATCTGTTTATAAGCCCTGTTGTTTTTGCTGGGTTTTGTTGCCTTTGACCTTTCATGCTTATTTCTTCTTTACTTTGAACTGGTTATGGGGATTTTTGAGGACTGGGGTAAGAGTAGGTTTTTTCCAAGAGAATTTTTATTTGTGTCTGCCTAGCTGTTGATGCACAAGTTTATAATCAATTTAATTTAATTTTTGAGATGAAGTTTTCTAGGAGCCACAAAGATATTGTAATTTTGTGCTGCAAATATACGTATAGCCAACTCATGTTTCCAAATTCCCAAGTGCATGTTTTCCCCACTCTGTTCAAGGTTTGAGATAGCTGATAAGTTTTGCAGTTTCCTGGAAGGTAGGTATTCCTATTTCATCATGTTATTGAGAGTGAAGACCTTTGGGGGTCTCAATGTTTTACAAATATGATTTCCAGTTAAATAAAATCCAAGTTCACCTGATGTTGCAAGTGTTTTTAAGATAAAAGCTAGCTCAGGGTTCAGTCTGCTTGTCTAAGTGTTTGCCTTTACATGGTCACCAGTTTGAGAATTCACTAACTTTCTTATTAGCACACCCATGTCCTTTAGTCGTTTTGTACCTCTTCTCATGAGTTTTAGTTATTTTCAGTGAGATCCAAATACTTAGACCATCGCAGTTCCAAAAACAAGAGTCTAAGAGGAGCACTTTTATGATTCTGAGTTCTGAGAGAACTTTTTAAATGAGTGTTTTTTAAAACAGTATATTGAGTGACTAATCAATTTCTTCAGATGCAGTTATATCTTTAAAATAGGAGAGCAATTCTTCATATGAGTATGTAATTGTTATGTTACTGTTTGGTAAAATCTAAGAACATGAAGTTTTAAGCAAAGCTTTATGAAGGAAGTTCTCTAAGGAGCCAGAGGAAAGTTACATAAGGATGTTTTTTAAGGTAACAAATTTTGTATTCTGGATAATTAGCCCCTCAATATGTTTTGTAATAAAAGAGAATTTTGATAACTAAGTTTGAGAAACATTGCATACAACATTATCCATACTCTAATATCTTAGAGATTCATTGAATACATTAACATGGAAAAGGATCTTCCTATGTTCTGAAATAAAGAAATCTGTTTTTCTAAAATTTACTTGAAGATGAAATTCTTTCCTTTTTATACAAAAGAGAAACCTAGCATGCCATTTAAAATATTTTGTGAACCTTGCCTTAAGATATGTTCTGGCATATTACTTGCTAAAGGCTGGAGAATTTTCATTAAAGAATGCATAATCTTTCCCTCTTACTACTTTTAAATTTATTATCAATAAATTTTTAGCAGTAGATGAATGGAAGAGAAATAAGGATTAAAGCTTTCTCTTTTTAAAATTTTAAGTCTCTTCTTTAATTCCAGTCAAGATGGAAGCATAAGTAAACACGACTCACCTCTTTGGACAACCACAACAAAATTACAATTATATTATAGAACACACATCACTCAGAACTGGTAGAAATCAGGTTGAATGGAAGTTTGACAACTGAAAAATTAAAGAAACCATACCATATCCATCCAGACTGGTAGGAGGGGCAGAGATGCAGAATGGGCTGGCCACACATACACATGTGATAGATAAAAATTCTAGAGGGTTTTCTCAAGAGCTAAGAGTCCCAGCCCCATACCAGGCCCCCAGCCCAGGGTACCAGTGCAAGGAAGATAAGTCCCCACAACTTCTGTTTGAAAAAACCAACAGGGATTGAGTTGGTGGAAGAAACTTCTGGCATCCCAAACAGTTCCTTTTAAAGAGCCCACACATGAATATACATAGGCCCACTCCCTCTGAGATCCAGCACTCAAGTAGCAGCTTGAGAAGCACAACTGGCATACAAGGAGGAACTAAAGTGACTGGAATCAGGGTGAGAGTGAGGGACAGCTTTCACCCAGACAAAAGTCAGGCAGAGCCACAGAGCTGGCAGGTGGATGCTATATCTGAAAGTCCCTCAAGCTAGCTAAGATTGTATGCCCCACCCCACCCTGGAGATCCCCTGAGGCTTTCTCCCACCCAAAAGTTGTTAACAGTAGCTTTTCCATATGAATGATTAGTCTTGGTTCAAGCTTCACAACTTCCTAAATCCTTTCAAACAAGCAACAGCTGGCCTCAGTGAGACCCCAGTGCCTGTACCACTTGCTAAGTGGCACTAGGCTGGCACTGACAGCAGGCAGCCTAGATCCACAGCATGGCTTTGCCTGAGAATCTCAAAGCCCAGCACAAGTAGCAGCCTTTTCAGATTGCTCAATATCTCATACAGGTTGGCCCCAGACAAAACATAAGTGAAGGCTGACCTTGGCCTGCACCACCTGGGAAAACCCAGGGCTTGCACACCCAGTGGACAGCTACAGACATCGTAGGAGCACCACCACTCTCTCCCTGCACAGCAGATCCTCCAGAGAGAGCAGAGGTTGGTGGTCAGTGGTCACAGCCAGTCCTTGCAGCTGACTGGCTTGGGTAAATCCCTCCCATTGATCTGCCAACAGCAACCAAGGCTCAACTACCAGAGGAGGAGGTACTCATACCACACAAAGGGCACATCTCAGGTACTCTGCTTGGGGGATAGGTGAGGCTGTACCACTGAATCTTTCAGGACACCTACTACATTAGGCCATGATACCAAAACAGGGAGTTATAGCAGCTCTGCCTAATACATAGAAACAAGCACAGGGAGGCTGTCAAAATGAAGAGATAAAAAAACATGGCCCAAATGAAAGAACAGATCAAAACTTCAGAAAACGAGCTAAATGAAGTGGAAATAAGCAATCTATCATATGCAGAGTTCAAAACACTGGTTATAAGGATGCTCAAGAAACTTAGTGTGGACCTCAATAGCATAAAAAAAGATTCAGCCAGAAACAAAGGATACACTAATTAAATTAAAAAACAACTTACATGGAAACAATAGTAGAGTGAATAAAGCCAAGAATCAAATCAATGATTTAGAACATAAGGAAGCCAAAAACAACCAATCAGAACAACAAGAAGAAAAAAGAATCCCCAAAAAATGAGGATACTGTAGACTGTGAGACAACTTCAAGCATTTCAACATTTGCTTAGGGTGACATAAACAGAAGAGAAAGAGCAGGAAATTAGAAATCTTTTTGAACAAATAATGAAAGAAAACTTCTCTAATTTGGTGAAGGAAATAGACATACAAGTCCAGAAAGCACAGAGCGTCCCAAACCAGATGGATTCAAAAAGGCCCACTCCAAGACACATCATAATTAAAATGCCAACAGTTAAAGAAAAAAAGAGAATCTTAAAAACAGCAAAAGAACAGCACTTAGTTACCTACAAGGAAGTCCCCATAAGATACTCAGATGATGTCTCAAAAGAAATTGCAGGCTAGAAGTGATTGGCAAGAAATACTCAGTCATGAAAAGCAGCCAAGATTGCTCTCAGCAAAGCTATCATTTAGAAATGAAGGGCAAATAAAGAGCTTCCCAGGCACCAAAACTAAAGTAGTTCTTCATCAACAAATCATCATTATATAAAATGGTAAAGGGACTTATTCAAGAATAGAAGATCAAAACTATGAGCAATAAAATGGCAATAAATACATACTTATCAACAATTGAATCTAAAAACAACTAAACAAACAAGAAGAATAGAGACAGAATAATGGATACAGAGAGCATTTTGTTGGTTGCCAGATGGCAGGGGGGTGTAAGGGAAAGGATGAGGAAGTGAGGGGATTAAGAAGTACAAATAGATAGTTACAGAATAGCCCTGGGGATATAAAGTACAGTATTGGAAATGGAGTAGCCAAAGAACTTATATGCATGATCCATGGACATGAACAATTGTGTGGGAATTGCCTGAGGGAGTAGAGTTGATGGGTGTAGCGGGGCATAGGGGCAATATCAGGAGAACTGTAATAGCATATTTTTAGAGAGAAGCTAGTGGGATAAATAAAGGGAAGAGAAACGTCAGTCAGTTGCCCCTCATATATGCCCCAACTGGGACCCAACCCACAACCCAGACATGTACCCTGGCCAGGAATCAAACAGGCAACCTTTCATTTCACTGGAAAACACTCAACCAACTGAGCCACACTGGTCACAGCAAGACTGAAGTTTTCTCGCTAGACTCAGAATAGTACATATTCTATGCTTCCTCTTTCCTCTATGAAACACCTTTTCACCTATTTCCTGGACAGAGTATTCACCCTTTTTCTTCTGCATTTCTGTCTGATCATTCCCAGTCTCTTTTGCTAGTTACTTCTTATCCACCCAATATCTAATAGTCAGCCCCTGTGTATCGTCTCTACTTACACACATGAACATAGTGATCTCATCCATTCTTATAACTTAAATTGTATCTATGTGCTAAGATTCCTAAATTTATGTCTCCAAATGAGACCTCTCTCCTGTGTCCCAACTTCATATGTCCAGCTGTCCACTTCACATCTCCGCTTGAGTGTGTCAGACTTAGAATGTTCCAAAGGAAATTCCTGAATCCCAAACCTGTTCCTTCTGCAATCTCTCCTGTCTTTGTAAAGTTGTTTCTTTCTGGTGCCAAAACTGTGAAGTAACCATATTGATTCCTCTCTTTTTCTGACAATACAAATCCAACCCGCCAACAAATTCTATTGATTCTGCCTTTAAAATATACCCAGATCACACACACCTTTTTCTCCTATTTCAGGGATTCATCCCTAGTCCAAGACACCATCAAGTCTTACCTACATTATTACAATAGCTCTGCCCTAATTTCAAAGATTCTATCCTTCCTTGCTCACTGTATTAGTCAGGAGTCCACAGAACCAATAGGAGATTATATAGGTATAAACAGAGATAGGAGAAACAGAACCAATAGGAGATTATATAGGTATAAACAGAGATAAATAGATGATAGATAGATAGATAGATAGATAGATGATAGATATAGAGATATAGAAATAGACAGAGATAGAGCCTGATTTATTAAAAAGAATTGGTTCATGAATTATGGATGCCGAAAAGTTCCAATATTTGCTTTCAGCAAGTTGGAGACCCTGGAGAGCCATAGTGTAGTTCTAGTCCAGGTCTGAGGGCCTAAATACCAGGAAAACTAATGATGTAGTTCCAGTCTAAATGTCAGAAGGCTCAAGGCCCAGAAAGGACTGACATTTTAGTTTTATTTCAAAGCAAGAAAAACACCAATGCCCCTGCTCAAGTATAGCCAGGTATTAAAAGTGCCCTCTTACTTGAAAAAGAATCAGCCTTTTGATCTATCCATGTCTTCAAATGATTGGATGAGGCCCACCCACACTACAGAGGTCAATCTGTTTTACTCAGTCTGTCAATTTAATGTTGAATTCATTCAAAAACACTTTCACAGGAACACTCAGAACAATGTTTGACCAAATATTTAGGCTGGTACCCTGTAGCCCATTCATGTGGTCATATTAAGATTAATCATTATACCCACTATAATCAGTGCCAGTTTTAACAACACAGGTCATTATGTTCAAACAAAATTCAGATCATGTTACTCTGCAAATTCTTCATTGGCTTCCCATCCCCTTATAACAACTTATCAGACTCTTCCTAATTTATAACTCCCTATTCCACTTTTTCTCTCTGATTTCATTTCTAATAACTCTTCCTTGCTTGCTGCTCCTCTCCCTGGATTGCTCTTCCCCTCAGATATCTGTCAGGCTCACTAACCTCTATCAAGTCTTTGTGCTAATATTATCTCCTCACTAAGATCTTCGCCAATCATGCTATTGGAAATGGAACCTCTGACTCCGATACTCTCTGTTTCCCTCCCTGCTTGAAAATTTCCCCCATGGTGTTTATTACCAACAAATTTACTATTTAATTTACTAATTTATCCCATGTTCTTTCTGTCACTGGAAGATAAACCATGAGGGCAGAGGATTTTGTTTGCTTTATTCACTGTAATATCACTGGTGCTTAGAAAATTCCTTGAACACAGAAAATGTTTAATAAATATTTGTGAGTGAATGCACAGAGGGGAACCCCCAAAACTAGAATTATCTTCTGGAGGGCAGGCCCCTTGTAGTAAAGGCTTCTCCACAAGTAGTGTATCCTAGGAACCCATCTGAATCAGTGTGCCAACTGGCATTGTTGTGAGAGGCTGTGTTCGGCTTCAGTAAATTTTTTTAAAGACTGTTTCAACATATTTGACCATTTCATGATGGGTGATTTATGAGCACCCCTGCCTACACCGTGCTAAGTGTACAGCAGTTTTTGACCAAAAATGGCATGACCCCCGTGCCCCACCCTCTCTATTCGCCTGACATCTATTCACCCCATTGACTTGTTTTTCGTTTCCCCATATGAAAAAAGACCTCAAAGGGGAATGTTTTGCCAACACAGAAGAGGTGAAACAAAAAACAGCAGAAATACTAAAAGACGTCAAATCAACAAGTTCAAAAACTGTTCTGAGCGGTGGACAAGAATGTCTTAATAGGTGTGTTGCTTTGGAGAGTACTTTGGAGGTGACTGGAGAGTACTCCAAATGGAGAGTACTTTGAAGGTGACTGAAATTTAAACATGTAAGAATAAATACACTATTTTTTATAAATAAATTCTGGGGGGTTTGGGTCCCCTGTCATATGCTTTCCATATTTACATATAACTTATGAAGTTATGTTTCATTGTGAACATGTTAAAAATCTGACTTTTTTTCTGACTTCTAATAACCTTCCTACCTACATACAGAAAAACTACAAAAGTATATATATATATATATATATATATATACACACACCTGTATATATAATTACACACACACACATATATACAATTTCTCAAACAGGAGCCCCTGCTCTGTTCATATTCTTAGGTAAGTACTCAGTGGAAGTCTTGTAACTTTTTATAAGAAATGCCTATGAAATGTCTCAAATCAGCAGGAAGAGAGACACTAGGTCTGGGATTTTAAAATATTTCTCACAGTGTCCAAGAGGCTATTTCTATGTTAATTTTTCTCAACTCTTTGATCAGCATTACTTTGCTAATATACTTGAAAATTATCCTTAGGCAAGGAATATACAAAAGAGTGAATTCTCCATTTTAGGAGAAAAGGATCACTTTGAAGCTGTCCCAAAAGTTCAAATCCAACATGGAAATACATAGGATTTGTATGGTCATTAATTAATCAATAATACTATTTCTTTAGACAGGTAAGTAAATTTTTTTCCATTTAGTTCATTGGATAACATTTAATAATAATAACTTATGGTTGAGAATAAGTTTGCTCAGTTTCACTCTTTTGCTTAAACTGTCCCTACCATTGAGGCCTAGCACACAAGGTAATTGTCTTAACAACCCATCATCTACAATTAAAATAATCTCTTTTAGTCATTCCTAATCCAGGTATTTAAGTTACCTATCACTATTAAGTCAACTAAGTTTCAAAAGGTCCACAAAGAAGGAAAGAAATTGATATATGTTGCTTGCCTAGGTTGTGTCAGTCACTAGGCAAGTGTGTGTGTGTGTGTGTGTGTGTGTGTGTGTGTGTATGTGCAATTCCCTATATAAGGCCCATGAGATGGGCAATACTATCTCCATTTCCACAAGTGAAAAAATTTTACCAAGGTGTCATAGCTAGTCAATGAAAAAAGATGATAGTAATTTCTAATTCTGTGACCCTTTCTTGCTTTGTTGTTTTCACATAGACTTAGAAGATTATAACAAATAAGTATAATATTAACTGTGTCAATGACCTAAAGTTAAATCTTTAAATGAAAAAGTTTAAAGTGGGAAAATTTATTACCAAACTTATCCATATTTAAATATGCATGACTCTGATGGCCACAAGTACTATGCAAGTAAGTAACTGGATTTGAGTCAAAATGAGAAGATAAAATATAAGATAAATTTCTGTAAATGTCAAGGAAATTTAATTTTTTTGAAAAATACTTCCACCAAGAACATAAATCATAGGTATAAATTTATGGGCAAATCAGTAGATGTTTCCAGACAGTAAAGTAATCCTGTCGGCAATTAGGGAATGTGTTTAGGGAATGTAGTTCAGTGTGCCTGACCGTATTTGTAACAATGCCCTGAATATCCTCCTCATCATTATTGATTCTAATGATTCACTCTGCTCAATTCTATTACCTAAATACATAGCATATTTATTTTTGTACATGGAATTCAATGAAAAGATGCATAAATGCAATTTAAAATCATTGGCATCTTGCTCTTACAAGTAAAGTAATATTGAGATTATGCTGAACTAGTCAGACTTTTATACTGTGTTTGTATAGATATTTTTAATCTACATAAACATTGTTGTCAATAATTATCAAGTAAAAGTATAGCATTCTGATGTTCTCTTAGATGAATTCTTTGTGGTGGATTGATTTTTAAAGCATTTCACTCATTTGCATCTTTTTTTGAAATTCTTAAGAAAACATGCATACTCCACAGACTTATGTAAAGAAAACATGATTAGAGAATTACCAAAATGATTTTTCTAATTCTGGCACCTGGTTTAACATTGTAATTATAGCTTCATAAAAAGGGCCACCATTGAACAAGTGCTAACATCCCACTGGGTTCTTCTTATACTCTCTCTAATGCTATTGATGATCTTGCAAGGTTAGGATGAATTACAGCCTATTTTACAAGTGGAGAAACTGAGGCTTAAAAATGGAATAACTTGCTGAAGGTGTCACACAACTAAGAAATGGCAAAGCAGGTATGTGGAACCCAGTTCTCTGGGCATACTTTCCATTTACCACATGGCAGAACAGGAGCAAAATGTATCTCAGTTAATAAATATAGTCAATCATTTCTACAGTAGTCAAACCTCATCTTGAATTTTTGCCCAAGTGAATTCCCGGCTCTTCTAGAATTTCAAATAACAGTCAGCATTTGATTTCCCAGCAGCATCCCCCTTCTCCCACTCACTTCTAAATGTCATTGTGCATCATTTGTAGTTTAAGTAAATTTATATGCTCTTTCCAAATTTTCACAAAAATCTCATTAGGAAGTTGAAGGCACTTTGTTCTATTGCAGACATTACCAAAGTCGCTGGCTAAAAGAAATGAATATTTTATTATATTTTATTATATTATTTCTGGGTTTTTTTCACTAAGAACCTCTATTTTACTCCATATCAAACTGAAAGAGCAATTAAAACAAAAACATTTTCAATTAATAAAACACTTTTACATCTATCACACTGACTAATAGAGAGAAGAATGAAATCCCTGAGGAATTGCCAACAATGAAGAAAGCACTTTGAATGTTCTGTGTTCGAAGGAAAATTTCCTGACACCGTTCAATTTGGGGAAGTCAATGGTCCTTTGCAAAATTCAATTTTCAAAAGGATATCCAATTGTTACCAGTTCCCTGTCATGCCAAGAAGATGCTACTTTTGATAGCACCTTACATTAAAAGAGGGGAAACAATCAATCTTCTTTCCATCAATTTGCCTGTAGTTCTGGGAAAGCTATTGCACAGAGCAATAGAGGAAAATTGTTTGTACTGTGGCAACAGAATTTTATGATATACTAAATAAGTACCAGTCTATTTTGATTTGTCTATTTTAATGAACCACTTTCTCCATGTGCTAATGTTGTACAAAAGGTACATAATCTCCCTGCTATTTGTGTGTGACAAAAAAAGACCCCAATTTTTGTGAACAGGTAAGGTTGACACTTTAAAGATTCCAGGATGTAGCAAAGATAAGATTCTCTGTGAAGTCCCAGGACTGAGGACTTGCTTTGAAACTCTACATTTCTCTTCAGGAATAGTCAAAATACTATATTTCATTGATTCTAGAATATACTTTTTTGCACACTTTAATGCCTGAAATTCAAATTGGATTGACCATTAACTGTCACAAGTTAACTGTTAACTCTCCCCCATCTGACTTTCTTAGTGGTACATAAAATAATGGTATGTTTTACAACGGATGCTTCTTCATTAAATTGAATACATTACTGTGTAGTGCAGTCCACACAGTGAGTCATATAAAAATAAATCTGACAATTTAAACCCCGGTAATTTTCCCAGCTTAAAGGATGCCAGCAAAAATATTTGGTATCTTAAATTTCAACATGAGCATCATAGCCTCAGGAAGGGTCAGAAGAATGGTGATGTGGGATAACCTCGCCCTCTGGTTCTGGTTCTGTCCAGACCCTGCTGGGAAAACAAGAAGGAAATTGATTTCACACTTCTGGGTCTCATTTCTATAAAATAGGAAATGCAATAAGATGGCCTCTAAGTTTTCTACCCAAAAAGGAAGGTAATTTCAAATCTTGCACTATTGAGAGTGTATGTCACTGTGGAAATGTCATCACATGCTGCCCCAAAGGCAAAGGAGTTTCTTGTGCAAATTGATGGCCCAGATCCCTCTCCAGACATCCCTGTGCCCTGTTCCACAAGTGTGACAGCTCCCAATCCAGAGACCGTATCTAGATCAGGTAGCCATCACAATTCATTGACATGTAACTGATAGAAAAGGGTCACTCTTGAGTCTGGGCCAACTTATAAACTTATTTTAGAAACTGTAGAACTCTGCTAACTTAAACTAAATGTCTATCATAAATTTAAAATAACAAAAACTTACAGCAAGAGTTCATATCAATGTCTTCATGATTGACATAACTTCTACAGATCTGGCTGCTCTGAGTGCCTCCTTCCCTGCCATAGAAACACTGGCCAGAAAACTCCTGTTTTCATGGGCATTACTGGTAGGTCAAACTGTAGTAGCCAACCAGAGGATAATCCGGGTCATCTAGCCAACTTTTAGGAATAGACAAAGGTCGCTGTCTCCTTACCAAGTTCACATGGTAGCCTTTCCTGGTGGACCTGCATTCTTCTTGGGATGGTAGGAATTCACATATGTGATGGGTGATGGTAGAGTCTGTCCAGTTTTTCATTGACTTTAAAAGTACTCAATGTACTTCCCAATGCTGCACATTTCTAAACTCTTATGGACTTCTCCATGCATATCATCACTGGTGACGCACTGTTGCGACAGCTGATTGACATGTAACTACAATGCTATATGATGGAAGTTTGTTCATATTCTTGAGCTTCAAACGCCTCACAGGTCTCAGCGTGCTCACTCTGCCACAATTCTTGGACTGTATCCAGTGTACTGATGTGCAGTATATACTGTCTTATGGAGCCCTCTGCTGCTGTCTTCAAAGTTGCCAGTTTCATAAAAAGCTTTTCTTGCTGCTTTGGATTTACCAGGTTGGCATTTTGGTGGACAACCTGCTCTGGTCATCTTTGTCTCAGCATTTCTGCTCATAGTTCTTCTTTCACAAGTTTTCTTGAATTGTAAGCTCTTTTGTTTATGGACAGCATCAATGATAAGCTCTGTCCTTTTCCATTCTAGCTTTTGCTTTTCCCTGAATTATTCTATCTTCCTGGCCTCTTCTCTTGGATTATGTGCAATCTGATTGTTACATTGTGCCACATTGTCTACTTGCTGCTTGAACACTTCCAAGAGTCAGCTTCAGGATATTGATCTCAGACTGTCCGCATGGTTTCTTCCTACAGAGGCTGAGCAGATCTTTGCCATATTTCTCTTCAACTGATGTCCTTTCTTTTAAAAAGTCTTCTAACTCTTTGTGTTTCCAACAGCCGTTGTTCAGCTGTTGGATGCTGCTGTCGTAGCCAATGGTACTGAGCATGTACGGCCTCCAGAAGTTCCCCTTAAACAGCAAGTCGGTCGTGGCTAGCACTTCAGCATGTGCAGAGATCAGAGCAGCAATCATGCACGTGCGGGGAAGCCTGCGGGTCACGGCCAACTCGAGAGTCTCATCGTTGGTCAGGAGAAATAAATTACTATTTTAAAGAATTTAGTCTCTATCATTTCAGAAACCATCATTTGGATTGTGTGCATTTTTTAATTTATTAGTTACACAATTTATCTTCTTGAACATAGCTCTCTCAATCTCAGATAACATATCATTTAATTTCGGCTACCAACACAGTTATAATTTTTTTTCATGCTATGCCTGCAAATGGAATGTATTCATAAGTTATACATATTCATAAGTAATTATTGACAAATTACCAATAAGTTATGTATATTAGTATTTTAGTTTTTCAGGTTGTAACTGCTATTACGATATACTACCTCCTATAACTTTTCACTTTTATTTAGAAATTTCTACTTGAAGTTAAAATCCTTCAAATTAGGCTTGATGCTTCTCCTAAAGTCTTCAATGGAGAAAATGTTATTCATTACTTGTAAAGTTTGTGGAGTCCCTTAAATGAGCTTAATTTATTTTTTATATTTTATTGATTTATTTTTTAGAGAGGGGAAGGGAGGAAGAAGGAGAGGGAGAAAAACATCATGTGTGAGAGACACATCGATTGGTTACCTCTCCCTTGCCCCTAACCAGGGACTCCCCCACACCCTCACCCCCACCCCCACCCTGCCAAGCAGCCCAAGCATGTGCCCTGACCTGGAATTGAAACTGCAGCACTTTGGTTTGCTGGTGGAAGCCCAGTGAGGGCCTTAAGTGAGGTAGAAAATTCATCCTGGCTCCTGACCTTTGAGGGTTTACAATTGAAAGCAACATGACTCACTTTTTATTCACTGTGTATATATCCCTGAAATATGTAATCAGGGGGTCATTCATCTCAGCACTACCACTCTGAAAAAGAGCTTAAAATGGAAAGGAAAACAAATGAAAAGTGAAACAAAACAAAAATATTCTTGAGTATATTATCTTTTGGGAAGCCAAACCGATGCTGGAGCCTGTGGCCCAATCTCTGCATCACTGTTCTCTCATTACAGGAAAACCCTGCAACTTAGAGTCCACTGAACTTGACAGTAGATGTGTTGTGCCTTGTCTCATCCTCCCTCACTGTTCCATTTCCCTTTCTCTTTGCTAACGTATTCCTTTGAGATCTTTCAGCTTTATCTCCCTGCCTGTCTTGGCATCTGCAGTGGCTCTGCCTAAACTCAGGTCTTCTTTCTCTCTCTCCTGACCATGGTAACCACCTCCACAGTACCTCCAGCTTCCATTCCCCATCCCCCCACCACATATCCTTCATCAGGGCAGTCCTAATGTAAAACTAATGGGATCATATCAGCCTCTGGCTTAAATCTTTAATGAGTTCACAATTACCTTCATAACTGAGTAAGAGCTCCTCAGCGTGGCACTTAAGGCCCTTCATTCACTGCTTCTTGCTACCTAGAGACCAAGTGAAGGAGAGCAGCCAAGGGAGCTGAGAGCTAAGCATTAGACTTGTTCACAAGTATAGCCCTGTCCAAGGGGGGATGCCCTTTGCACAAGAGTCAAATGTGATGAGTGGCCTTCAGAGACTCCTGGATGTCTCGTCTTCTTGGACCTTTGAGAATATGAAAAGTCAGCAGGATTAGGAAAAACTGTTCTTTCTTAGTCTAACATAGTCCTTGAATTGGATGAACTCAGTTGAATCATTTTGAAAGCATAAACTTTTTTCTATTAAGTGTAAATTCATGAGATTTAATCAGTCTCCAACATCTAATAACTTTAATTGATTTAGTAGAAAAGATATTGTGTTGTGAGTATTTTTAAATGATTTTATTGTATTTTTCCCATTACCATTTAGTCCCCTTACAGCCCCCTCTCTGCCACAATCCCCACATTGCTATCCCCATCCATGCATCCTTTTTCCTTTTTGCTCAATCCCTCCATCCCCTAACCTCTCTCTCTTAGCTGTTATCCTGCTCTCTATCTGGGTTTGCCTCTATTTTGCTTGTTTTACATTATGAGTATTTTGAAAATTATATTCCAACACTTTAAATTGATATGTTGTTGAATTTTCTAAAGATTTTATTGAGAACTTACTAGAATGATGTCTAAATATTTTATTACATGATATTTAATATAGGTAATTTTCAAAATTACAGCACAGAATATTTAACATCTCAGAAACAATTTGAGTAAAGGTTTAAGCAAATAAAATCAGTTGGTAACATCATTTTAACCAGAGTATTCTACTTTTCTCCTAAAGAAAAGTATAATGTTATTTCCTCCTTTTTATTGTTTTGTTGTTATTAAATATATAGATGCAAAGAACATAGAAATCAGAAAGTAACGTTCTTAATATTCTTTGTTATTCCAGGATATGCTTCTTATTTGGTTTTTGGTTCATTTTATCATATTTGTAAGACAGGTACCTTTTTGTTAACTATAGGTTTTTTCATGGATTGCACAATAAGAAAAATAAGTTACAGGGCAGCTCCATCTTCCTGCAAGTCACTTATAAGAAAGTCTGAGGACAAATTTGTACTTTAGGAATTGACAAAGAACTCAGCAGCAACAAATTTTATGTAAATTCTACTTAAGAGTAAAACGAAAGGCAGATGCTTGTTTTGATACGGGCAGGGGGCTAAGGGACTAAGTAGCTTCACGTTGGAGTTTTCTCTCTGATTTTTCTAGTCCCTCACTTTGGCCCAACTTGGACTCTGCACCACACTCATATGTAACTACAGCAAATACAAGACACTAACCATAATAGTGACAGAAAAGACATTACACATATGAAATCACAGGGACTTGTCCCTGGCAGCATCCAGCCTGCCACATCAGGATGCTTCAATAATGTCATAAGGGGCAGAAGGACAAACTAAAAGTGTTTCAACAACAGGGTTTTACTGTCATATAAAAGAAGTCTGGTACTGGAACATGTCAGGAAAAGTTCAGCAGCTTCAAAGACACCATCAGGAACCCAGGTTTGTTCTCTTCCCTTTGTTTTCCATCAATGTCAAAATATCTACAATGCTTCCTTCCATTCCTGGTTGCAAAACTAATCTTATGCTTCTAACTATAACCATCACATTTATACATGAGAATATGCAAAAAAAAAAAAAAAAGAGAGAGAGAGAGAGAGAGAGAAAAAAACTGTCCTCTTTCCTTATATGACCTAAAATTAAGGCTGACTATTATGTGCTGGCTTGACATCTGGTGAAATGTCAAGCCTAACTCCTATGGCCTAACTAAAAGTCCCCTTGGCACACATTTCCACAGATAAGGTCCTTGGGCCAAACAACCCTCTGTATCAAGGTGACCAGGGTACTTCTTGCTTACCCTTGAATAGTGGATTTCAGTTCCCTGATAGCCAACAGAATTAGTCAAATGATCCAATCGCATCTTTTCACAGGAACCAGGGTGCTCTTCCTTCCCTTGATACCACAAAGCCTGCTCCCCAAAGCTTCTGGTTGTTCACTCTGCTGGGACTGTAAGCCCTGTGAGGTCCTGTATGGCACCATGTCCTCCTCCCTGGGCTGTGAGTATGCATGACTAATACATTTCTGGCAATCTCATCTGTCCGATGTCCGTATCACAAGTTCCCACGCACACCCATCCCTCTGGGTATGGGTCCCTCCCTTCTTCTCTAGAGAAATGAATTAGAGGTTAAAACAATCAGCAAAAGAAATCTTTCCCTGAGTTTCATCAGAATATCCCTGATGTCCCATCCACCAGAAAGAAATCACACAGCCATCCCTGAATTAACACTGCCCTGCCAAAGAGGATGTAACGATATCAATCGGCCTAGGCCAGTCAGGCACCAGCCTCTGCAGCCTGCATGGGGCTGCCTAATGTCAGGACAACACTGCAGTTTCTTAGCCAGGGGGAAAAGGAGAATGGCTGTCAAAGAGGCAATCACAGGATTACCACAAACATTTTGTCAAAACCCTCTAACCCAACTTCAATTGTACTGAGATTATCTGGTCACAGAGGAGCAGCACAATCAGGCCTACTTACAAACGTAGAACTTCTGGCACATTTTATTCTGTTTGTCACTCTAGTAGGCTTAGCAATGTGTCAAAAGGCTAATTGTGGCCCAGGGGACGTCAAAAAGAGTGGATGGTAACAACATGTTCTGCTTACCTTTAATCCAGCTGACCTCTATGTGCAGGAGATACTGTCCACATTCTGCTGACAGTTAAAACTTTAAGTTCAAGGACACCACATACTCAGTGGGACATTTGGAATTTAAATGCATGTCTGATCACAGGGCTTAAGCTTCGTTGCCACTCAACCATTCAGCCTGGCTGAGGTATGACTGCCAAAGTCACAGGAGGCTGCTGAAGAGGAGAGAATAAGACGTTGACACCAAAAATCTTGCTCTATGGGCATGAGAGCTGCGTAAGTGTGGGTAAATTAAGACACACAAAAGTAAAGCCAGTTTTCCTATATCAATGCATTGGATTTATAGTCGTTTTCAGTCATCTGGGAACTAATTCAACAGCCCGAGGATCAAGTTCTGCTTCCGTTGCTGCTTCAGTCTTAACATTTTGGTCATTCTCTTAAAAAGAAAGAAAACAAATAAAAATATGCCACTCAGTCAGTCATGTTTGTGGCTAAGTAATAGATTTGATAAACTTCCCTGAGGGAGAAGGTTTAATTTAAGGGCTTTGAGGATATCTGTAGATTCTGAATCATAACTTTTTGAGGGCAGATGCAATGTGTTTATTCTTATCAGCAATTCCAGGTCTTTTGTTCAAGTATTTCAAGGTATTTCTGTTCAAAGGTCTTTTTAAATTGACTTCATAATAGATTTAGCAAAATAAATGAGAAAGTAAAGAAGTCAGCATATTGATGTAATCAAACTAAATAATGTATTATGTAAAAAATAAGACAGACTTATCAGGGTGATTGCTTTGTAAGGTGTGTAAATGTCTAATTACTATGTTGTACATCTAAAACCAATATAATACTACATAGCAACTCTAATTGATAAATAAATAAATAAATAAATAATTGAAAGAAAAAATAAAAGTATTTTAAAAGAAAAAGACAAATCTGAATGTGGTAGGCTGAATCATGGCCTCCAATTATACCTACAGCCTAATCTCCAGAACCTGTGAATGTTACTTTATAAAGCTAAAGAGACTTTGCAGATATGATTACATTAAGAGTCTTGAGATTAGAGACTACCCCATATTATTCAACAAAGTCCTAAATGGGAGACAGAGGAAGACCTGACTACAGAGGCGGGAAAGGCAAGGTGGTGATGGAAGCAGAGGCAGAGTGATCTGTTTTGAAGGTGGAAAAACAGGTCACAGGCCAAGAAATCCAGGCAGACAGTGGAAGCTGAAAAGTCAAGGAAAGGAGTTTTCTCCCCAGAGCCCCCAACAAGCTTTGCAACCTGACTTCTGCCCAGTGAAACTTATTTCAGGCTTCTGACCTCCAGAACTGTCAGAGAATAAGTGTGTATTGTTTTAAGGCACCAAGTTTGTGGTAATTTGTTAAGGCATCCATTGAGACTAAAACACTGACTTTGACTATGCATTCATTTTTATATAATAATTTCTAAGAAAATAGAAAAAATAAGCTTGAAGACAAATAAAATGATTTTGATCTCAGTCAGGGCACATGCCTGGGTTTCAGGCTGGGCCCCCAGTAGGGGCTCATTGAGAGGCAACCACACACTGATGTTTCTTTTCCTCTCTTTCTCACTCCCTTCCCTTCTCTCTTTAAAAATAAATAAAATCTTTTTAAAAATAAAAAAATAAAATAAAATAAAATAAAATAAAATTTTAAATACTCCAATTCATTTTGGAGTACCAGGTCCTCCTGTTTTAGCAATGCGATCATAAGTAGTTCACCAATTTAGGAGACAAATTATTAAGCCTCTGTGAACCTTTTTACTCATCCACAAAAGGAATAATAATTACTGCCATATTAGTCAGAGTTGTCCAGAGAAACAGAACCAATAGGATTTGTGTGTGTGGAGAGAGAGAGCTCTCAGATGATTGTGGCAACTTGGCAAGTCCACAATCTGCAGGTTAGGCAAGCAGGCTGATGTCCCAGGGAAGAGTTGCAGTTTAAGTTTAAAGGCAGTCTGCTGGCAGAACTCCCCCTTGCCCTGGGCAGATCAGTCTTTTAAAATTAAGGTCTTCAACTGATTGGATAGGGCCCACCCATATTATGAATATTAATCTACTTTACTCAAAGTTTACTGATTTAAATGCTAATATCACTTATAAAATACCTTCATAGGAACATCTAGAATAATATTTGACGAAATATCTGAGTATTGTGATTTAGCCAAGTTGACATGAAATTAACAATGACAATTATGAGATCACTGTGAGAGTAAGTAGGAGAATACATGCAAAATATAGAGAAAGATAAAAATATATGATTCTACAAACAAAAAAAACATTATTCTGTTAAATATTAGTGCTGATGAAGAAGTAACATAATATACTACAAAGAACATCAGTTTGGGAATCAGACAACTCTGAATTCAAATTTTAACTTGATCGTATTCTGCATCTGTGACTTTGTTGACATTAACCTCTCTGAACATCTGTTTCCCCATTTATAAAATGTGGTTAAGAAAACCTAGCCAATTAGGGTATACAAAGGTGAAAGGAAATAGTAATTCAATGAAAAAAATACTGTGCTAGCTGGAAACACATGTGCATGTTGCTACCAGCTCTCTCTTTCTTCCATCCTCCTCCTTCCCACCCCCTGAGTCTTCACTGCACTTTGTACCCTTGTGGCTTACAGGGATGCTGCCGCCCCTCTGAAACGACCTGAGGATAAGGTGAGCGGAGATGTGGGCAAGGTCTAAATGTTTGTCACTGAGCTTTTCACTGAGACATAACCCTCTGGAAGAATCCTATTGTAATAAATACCATTTTAACATGAGATTCCATTTCATAAAGTGATTCCCATATCCTGGCTGATGGCCCACACTAGCATAAACTTGCTGATCTGATTTCAATAAATTTTATTAAGAAAAAATGTAGACAGATGGATTCCCAAGGCTGTGCATGTTGAAGCCAGCCAATTTGGCAATTATATTGTAATTTTTATTCCATATTTATACTTTCTATTGTAACTAAATGTATCCAGCAAATTTCAGTGAAGTTAAAAACCAAGCAAATTGGAAAGAACACTACCTCTGGGGTCATTCTGAGCCTGGTTTGGGTCCAAGCTCAGTCATTTTTATACTCTGTAACCCTGGGTAAGATTCTAGGCCTTGATTTCCTCTTTTTAAATGTTTTGACAATATACTCTTGTCATTACAGGGAGTTTTCTATAGTTTAGGAAGGACTATAAGAGATAACTTTGAATGTAAGGGATTTCAGAAAGTCTCAGTGAGCTATAGAGTGAAGAATAAGAGCTTGAGCTCAGCAGATAACCAGCAAATGAAAACAAAATAAGCAACATCTTTCCTGCTGAGAGACAGTCATCTAACTTACAAATAAAATTAGCAAAGCAACAATGGAGCTTTCTCAAGTTGGTTATGATACAAAGCCCCTTATACTTAAAGAAATGGAAAAAAAAATTTCAATAATTTCTGGCTTTTCCATGGTGACTAGAAAAGAATTTCTTTCTTCTGCATCCACAGAATCTATGTGATGGAGAAGAAGCAGACCTGGACTGAGGTTGAAGCCTTTAGTTTAGGCTCTGCCAGTGAATTGCTGTGGGGTTGGGCAGACAATTTCCCAAGAAAGAGAGTAAACACAAGACAAGCTGAATGACTTGCCCAAGCATACAAGAAATGAAAGCAATATCAGTTTAAGCAAGACAGTCCAGGACTGCTTGCTGATTCCACAATCAAAGCCCTTCTATTTTTGTGCTTTATGTGCTTTCATTCCTAAGACTGCTCATGGACCAGGATATGTAGAGAACCCCACCATCATGTTCACATTACAAACAGCAGGAAAGAGGGAAGGGCAGAAGTGTGAAAAGAATAAACATCTTGCTGGTTCAGCAACCTCCCAGAACTTTATCGCATGACCAAATCACACCTCAAAGAGGTGAAAATATGGTGTTTTAGATGGGCATATTGTTTTTCCAAGTGATACTAGGGCATAATTACCAAGGAAGTAAAATGTTGGCACTACAAGAAAGAAGTAAGAAATAGGCCTACAGATTTCTTTTTTCTTTTTATTCTGTGCTTTAATAGTACGGTGGTATTAACATGTGTCCAAAAATTATTTGACACTTTTCAACAAGTGGAGCCTAAATCTCGCCTCCCCTTAAGTGTGGGTGGTACTCAGTGATTCCATGAATAGAATGTGATAGAAGAGGCAGTGTTAGGCTTCTTGTCTCAATGAGATAATAAATATTTGCTGTTTTAAGCCTCAAAGATTTGGGGTAATGATGCAACAAGAGACAACTAATACCAATGACTAAACTACCTAAAGACCAAAAAAGATCCTGTCATGTTTAGCCCATTTTTTCTAGTCATTCAACATTTTCTGAGCACCTACTATGGACCAGGTACTATTATAGACACTGGATATACATTCTGGTAGACAATCAAGTAAATAATGTGTGCAATGCCAAGAGAAAAAAATTAAATGGATGCTATCGATCACAGTCCTATATACAGCCAATAGAATCTACTAGTTGTCTCAGCAAGAAGGAATTTAAGGGCTAATAAAAAGCTCACAAAGCAACAACCCCCAGAACTATATCACAAAGCGACCTCAGAGGAAGCCGCTTTGCTGCTCTTACAGCCGCTGGCCTTTGCACCACGCTGCCTTTGCACAGTCAGGAAGGCTGCTTTTGCCCCTGCTGCCCCAGGAGCTCCTGGCTCCTGCTGACACTCGCATTGTTAACACAGTGAATGCCCATGCTCAGCCTGTGTGCTGTGAAGCTGTCTTTGAAGTCACAACTTTCCACCTAACTGTTGGTATCTGCACTTCATTGTCAAGAGAAGCTGGAGAGTCTCAATTTTTTTTAATTCTACACTAGGAAAATTGGAGTTTGCACTGTACTCACAATATGAGAAATAATTAAAATGGGGAGAGGATGAGCAAATATTGAGGAAAGTCATGAATAATAGAGAGCCACTCTGCTGAGTAAGAGAGGCTGGAGAGTAACGGGTGCTGCTTTAGATAAGGTGGTCAGGGAAGATTTCTCTTAGAAGGCAATATTTGAACGGGGACCAGAAGGAAATAAAGCAGCAAGTGCAAAGGTCTTAAGTACGAAACAGCACATTCGGTATTTGGGGAACAAAAACAGTTTTTTCGATGTCATTAAACCTTTAATTACATAAGCTGCTTTCAAAAAGCACGTTCAGAGTGGAGATTTTCCAGAGGTGCTGGAGTTGGCAGGTGGCCACAACAGGAGCCCTGCCCTAACCTCTTCAACAAATGCCCCCTGGCTGCAGGCAGAATGTCCTCCATGCCCCTCTGCCCTATGAAATCAGAGAGCAGTCTACAGCCATACCACCCTGAGTGCACCCAATCTTGTCTGAAATCAGAGAGCAATGGCCTCAAGATGGTAGCAGCACTGAGCTGGGTAGAGTAGCCAGCTGACAGAATGCACTCAGAAATGAGGCCTAAGGATCAACTCAAGTCTGAGAGCTGGGTTCCCAAGTATCCTCAAGCCTTCAACTCTTGAGCTGTTGGGTCTGTGTTAGAGGGACCCCAATGCCTCTCAGCCCCTCAAAACCTCTCACCCATACTCAGGTCTGGCAGAGAGAGCCTGATGCCAAGCAGCTCCTGTCCCTAAAGATAGACAGAAATTCAAGCAGGATACCAGAGACCTATTTACAGAAGATGCAAAGAAGTCTCCAGGGGAAGAATTTACTCTAAGGAAAGAGTCAAGGCAAATTAGTTAGATTCAGAGAAAAGTAGGCAAGGTGAGAGGGATGACTCACACACTACCACATCAGGCACACAGATCTTGGTGGATCAAACCACCCAGGACTCACCTACACCCTAAGGCAAACAACTCTAATTGTTTAAAAAGTGAAATACTCAAAAATCTGCACTGGTACAAGGTTGCAACCCATAGGTCCCAGCAACTTATACAGTGGTGAGCAAGAACAGGAATGGCCACTGCAGAAAGAAGATGAGTGTTATAAAAATAGACATTGGCAGTAACCAAAAACAGGTTCATTTTCAGCACACCATGTTAGAGCTGTCTCTTTTGGAATAATTAAAAGCAGAACACATCACAGAGACCTAGTGCGGGAAATGAAAAACTTGGCTAATGTGAGGTAGCAAACAAGACCAGATTATGAGTCTGAAGTGGAATCTGTAGAAATCCAGTTCTACTTGGAAAACTGTGAGAACTGTTAGCTTTCATTGAATGGGAAGGTGTGAAGCCAGAAAAGTAACAATAATCCTCAGATGTTAAACACGTTATATTAGAATCATTTCTAAATATTTGAATTTTGAGCAATTTCTTTTTCCTAATGTTTTTTTATTGTTGTTTACAGTTGTGTCCATTGTCCCACCACCACTTCCCCTCTCCCCACCCACCCCTATCTCCCACCCTCAATCCTTCCCCCTTTTGGCTTTGTCCATGGGTCCTTTATACGCATTCCTTGACAATTTATTTGTGATATAACAGTGTGTTTTGGGCATTTCATCAGTAGAGGCTGATGTAAAAACAGAGTCTGTGGATAGGGGTGAGGATTGGGACAGTGTATTAATATATCCCTTAGGTAATCTCAGTTACTTTGCTTCTTCCACAAAGGAATGTTATTCAGTTCCCAAATCTATTGATAACGGTGTAGGAGAACAACAATTCCATGAATACTTGTTCATAGCGTATATTGTAAAAGGACACCACATCCAAGAGATATATTTCATACCAGTCCCAGCATTAAAAAACTGTGTTTTGCACTTGGAGCTAAAACTCATTTTTCCCTATGACTAGAAATTTGGTTTGTATATGGGATAAAAAAGTATAAATCAAAGCCAAAAAGCTATCAGGCTATCTTTACCCTGAGTAATGGCCCTCTGGGGCTCTCTTTGTTCCAACTTAAAGTGTGCATTTGGCTCAGCTTTCCTCCTTCACATCACTCCACATCACAGAGGCAGTGGGCTACTTACACCAAAAGGAAGATTTACGGTCAGTGATCTCTTTATTCTGTGCAGTTGGTTTCTATCAGGACAACCTCCTTTTCCAGTCATCACCGCTTTTATTACTCAGAGTGTCCAGATCCTGGGCATAATGCATCGATGGGACAGCACTGGGAGGTAAGAAAACAGCAGTCTAATAAATCCTACAAATCATAAGGGGCAACTCCTCCCCATATTTCTCCTGTTATTCCAAGTGAAGCATTAATCCCATAAAATATTGCACCCCAGTTAATACACTGGGGTAAAGGCCTACACTGCTCTTTATTCAGTCCCATAATGCTGGCGCTTCAAGACTCCAGGTCAGCTGCTCTGCAACATACCATTTGATATTAACAAAACACGTGGTACAGTGACCTACACAGGCCTGTGACATTACTTGGCCCTCATACCACTCAGGTCCCTTGAATCAAAAATAGTCAACTGATTCAATTATGTCCTGTATCTGTGTCATCTTAGGCAGTGGAATAAAGCCAACATTCCAGACCACAATGTTCTTGTTCATTCTGTGCTTTCTTTTCTTTATTCTTCCTCTCAAAGTCTTCCTCTCAATTTCAATTCATAGGCAATTTCAACCACATGGATGATTTATCTAATAATCTAACCTCAAATTTCTGTCTATTCCTAACTCCAGTATCTTTTATCTAAATCCCTCCTCATTTTTCATTTTTTGACTTCATTGCATGCACATTTTATAAATAGTCCCTTTTCTAAAATTTCTCCAATTACCCAGTTTGAATATATCATCTGTATTCTACTAAAACTTTCTCATTCTGTCCACCATGTATCCTCATTTTTCATTCATATTTCCTAGCTCCTTATCTTTCTATGTTGCATTATGGATAACTTCTTCAGATACATCACCAAGCTTCTTAATTCTTTATTTAGCTATATCCAATCTCTGATTTAATTTATTTGTTGATTTCAAAATAATATAAAAATATATCTTAATTGTAGAATTTTTCATTTTCAAATATGCTTGGTAACTGATAATCTATTATTGCTTATTCATCTGTGTGATTATATTTTTTGTACTGCATAAGCCTGGAACTACATAATTCAGGATCCCTTTCTCTAATAGTTGTGCTTTGGAGTCTACCAATCGTAGGTCCTCACATGAAATTTTTGAGTTGCAACAGAGAGGGTACTATTCACTGAAGGCAGCTGCATCTAATGCCTCCTAAGATCTGAGGTTGACAGTAATTTTCTTGCTACTCTATTGCTGTGGGTGAGATTGTTGATAGGAGTTCCCCAGAGATTGTGGAAAATTATAGTGGCTTCCCAGTGAATTCCAAAAACCCACACACTTTGGTGACTCTGGCTAAGAACAGCTTTAATAAATTATAATTCCCCATTTCTTCCAAAAATGTAATCTCTAGTTCCTTGACTTAATTTTTGAAAACTAGAATAATGGAATAAACAGCTTTTGTTTTTCTTATTGAATCTTAACTTACAAACCAGTTAAAAGTGACCATTCCCATCTTTATGCTTATTCTTTAGCATATACAGACACTGATATTATTTAAAAGAGCATATTGTATTTGTTTATTAATGTAATTATATCTTTCCTCTTAGCCCCTACCCAGCATACTGTAAAAGAGCTAGTGCTCTTTTAATTTTTGTATCCCCAGCATTTCTTAATTTTTGTATTACCAGAATAATGAGGCTAAAAAGAAACAGTTTGTCTTTAACATCATGAACCATAATTATCATGGTCATAAACAAACATTACAAATCAAGGCAAAGATTTTTTTCTTCAACATAGTGGGAAAACAGAAAACTGGAAATATGTCCACTTCCCAGAAGTGACACAATAATTTTTAAAACTTCCATATGCCTAGTAACTCCTCTTTCCAGAATGTGTCCTCCCCTATAATCAACAGCAAAAAAAAAAACAAACAAACAAAAAGCAAAAAACATTATACTACATTTCCACAGTGCCTGGGAAATCTATCTCTTTCTACACACACACACACACACACATACACTTTTGTTATTCAGATTTAGAAGGCATACTCATCGATCCCTCAGAATGTAAACTCAGTTCACCACTTAACCTATCACCACAAAATTCAATTTGCTCCTTCACTAGCAGTTGTATAAAAATTTGCTATATGTTTTACATAATATTTTTAAATGTTGAAAAATCAGGGTTAGGATTATTTTAGTGTATAAGCATTCTTGATTATCCAGTCTGCCTACAACAAAAACATCAGTTGCCCTAACTTCCCCATGGTGTGGCAGGCAGCTATACTCAACTTCTGTATGGCTTCTTGAATGGCATTGATCCCTCCCCAGCTTCTGAGGAAATGACCAGCCCTGATGGGAGTCATGTTGTTTGAGGAGAACAGGTTACTTTGCAGTGTGGCCATTCATGTGTTCACACTTCCTGCTTCATTGTGATTATTCAATAAATACATGTTGAATGAATGAACAAATGAATAGATGAAAATCAAGCACATCGGCAACTTCACGCAAGCATAAGTCACACGGCTGAGGGCTCCCAGTTAACAATACTGTCTTTGATGCTTATCATGTTTTATCATCTTTTTATGCATACATGGACATTACATGTATGTAATTGACCAAATAGATACAGCCATGTACAACTAAAAAGCATATTTCTTTAAGTTTATCTTGTAATGCCAAGAAGAGCATAAAGCAAATGAACATTTTATTCAACTTTGCTGAGTAGTAGTGGTTTAGTCCACCTTACTTCATCCAGTCACATAAGCTATTGTATTACCCTTGTCATTTTACCAGTGAGAAAAGAGAAGTCCAGAGAGGTCATTTATACAGCCAACAAAATTAGAATTTGGACCTAGATTTACCTGACTCCAAAATTTTAACTTTTTCTATGACAACTAGCTCATGTTGTTTCTCTGATTTTTATGGTATTTTTTTGGAATTTCTTATTGAGAATGACCTGTCAAATAAAACATGTTATTTGTGGATTCCAGGTTGTAAAGGTATTGAGAAGTTCATGCAGGTCATTGTAGGTTATGGTAAAGTCTTTAGATTTTAGTTTAGATGTTATGGGGAACTATTGGATAGTTAGAGCCAGAGAGTGACACAGTCTGATGGTAGAAGCAGGGAGACCAGTTAGGAGGCAGGTGTTCCATCAAGAAATAGTGGTGGCTTGGACTTCAAGAGGTAAGAAATGGTCAGCTTTGAGACATCATTTTCTAATTGAGTCTAGGGCATAGGAAAAAGAGAAGAATGACAGATGATTCCAAGAGTTTTGAGCAACTCAGTGAATGAAATGACATTTATTACGAAGGGGAATACTACAGAAGTAGAACTGGGGGAATTTGAGAAATTAGAAATTCATTTTTTAGACACTTTAAATTTCATATGCCTGTGAGATATCCTATAAGGCATTAGAAGTAGTTTAGGGAAAATTCTGGGCTAGAGACATAATTTGGATATAATTAGCATGTAAGTACTATTAAAGTCTTGAGATGGGGTCATCTAGGCTGTAAGTATATGAAAGAAAACAGGAGATCTGACTACTGAGTCCTGGGTTTTCTAATATCTGAAGTATAGTGTGAAAGAGAAAGATAATGGAGCAAAGGAGGGTGATAGTGGTCCCTGAAGGAATTCATGTGGGAAAACTCTAAAGCCAAGTTAAAAAAGGCCAGGGTGGTGTGGGGAGTGCAGGGGGGCTTGTTCAAGAAAGAGAAAGAGGAAAACTTCATCATATGATCTTGAAATAAGGACTAATATTGACATTGACTTCAGTAATTTGGAGGTCTTTGATGAACTTCATAAGAGTTGTTTGAAAGGAATGATGTTCGAAGTGATTAAACTAGTAATTGCAAAGCAAGAAAGGCAAGAGAGATAGCCACTATTAACAATTTATTCAGGAAGTTTTCTATAAAAGGAGAAACCAAGGGATCATAGCTAGAAGGAGACATGGTATCTTGGGAGAGTTTTTATTTCAGAATTGGAGATGTTATGTTTTTATATTGATGGGGAAATATGATGATGTAGAAATGGCATTGGATAATTATAGAAGTAAACTCCACGAATAGGTAGAGAAGATTAGGTCTAGTGCCCACAGGGATGGACTAGACTCCAGATAGGCACATCGACTGCTCCCGAAGAACAACGCAAAGAAACTCAGTGGATATAAACCCAGAAGCATACAGCTTAGTGGATTTGGTAGAAAAAAAAAGGAAGTTTTCTTCAGATTGCTTCTATTTTCTCAATGAAATCAGAAGCAAGGTCACCCACTGAGAATGTAAAGGGAAAGGCAAAATTTTAAAGACAGGAAAAGTCTTCTCAGGAAACAGGAGAGTGATTAATTAGAAAAATGTGGTAGAATTCACATTTTAATGGTGTATCCAAATCATTAACTATACACAAGTCTGTATATATTTAGAAAGCACCTGAGGATGAACTAAAATTTTATCTGTTCCAATTTCTGAATAAGTTAGAATGTGAGCAGCATGAGAGGAGGTACTGTTGTCTACTTTGTTCTCAACCAAATCACTGCACAGAACATTGCCTGTACATAGATGTGTAGGAAACATTCGGAAACTGAGTAAGTAAATGAGGAAGCACTGTATCTAGCTCTTTTGTTGTTATTCCAGAATTCCAGATGATCTTCTCACCCGTGAATCTCTACCTTCTCACCTCATCCTAGCTCATTTTTAGCAGCACTTCCCAACTTATTTTTTTAATATGTAGCTATTTTTAATAAAACATTCTGAAGTTTAATTCATCTCTTTTTAATTCTCCAAAACTTGTTTGCAGTATCTAATGGAGAATTTAAAAGCTTCATGAACTAAAAAGCACATATTACTAAAATTAAATGAACTTTTGAAAAAATGAAAAGTTTGGGTAGAGTTCAAGATTTTAAGCTCTCAAGGATAAAGAATGCACAAAACTTAAGATTTTAGTTTTCCATATTCTCACAATCAAGGGTCCAGACTGAACTGAGGGAACAAAAAGCTTAGGACAAACTTTCAACTGTGAAGTGTACTGAAAGACTCATAAGCCAAAATCCCACTAAATAGCCTGCCTACTAACCATATTTTTTTTATTTCAATGTGTTTATGTACAGCAACAACAGTAAAAATTTGACTAAATCCCAAGCTATTTCCAATCATTTCACAGAAATGGATGGCTTTGTGTGTTTGTTGAAGGGGAAGAACAGAAGGTCTGCTACTCTTCAACCACCAAAGGATATTAATCTTATTCTTTCCCACAGAACTGGTTATTAAATGTGTAAAAATATATAAATTTATTAGCTAAGATAGAAGTGCAAATCAAAGCAATAAGGCAACATTTTACCCATTAAAAAGGAAACATAGCCATGGCTAGTGAGGCTCAGTGGATTGAGTTCTGGCCTGTGAACCAAAGGGAAATGCCTGGGTTTCAGGCGGGTCCTCAGTAGGGGGCACGTGAGAGGCAACCACACATTGATGTTTCTCTCCCTCTCTTTCTCTCTTCTTTCCCCTCTCTCTAAAACTAAATAAATAAAATCTTTTTTTTAAAAAGGAAACACTTATATGCATGTAGGTTTCCCATATTTTTAATGATTTACTTCTTAGGGTAAATTTTTCAGTATAGAGTTATTAGATAAAAAGCTATGAACAAATTTTGGCTTTGGAAATAAAGAGCTAAATGACTTTAGAAAAAAAGTGTAACAAATTATTATACCAGAAGTACAAATTTTATAGCATTCTATATACACTGACTTCTTGACATTTAAAACAATTTTATTTAATATGCAGTAAAATTCACTCTTCTTGGTGTCTGTTTAATGATTATCACTAAATGTATATAGTCACACAACCACACCACAATCAACATGTAAGACAGATCCATCAACCTCAAAAGCGCCCCTTTGTAATCAATACTTTCTGCACTTCAGCTCCCAGAAACCACTGGTCCATTCTTTGTTCTTAAAATTTGCCTTTTTAAAAAATGTCATATATGTGGGTGTATCCACCATGTAGTCTTGAATCTGGTTTATTTCATTTAACACAAGGCATTTGAGTTTTTTTCCATACTGTTGCATGAATCAGTAGTTTGTTCTTGGTGTGCTGAAGAGTGTTCTATTGTGTGGATGTCCCACAGTTTGCTTATCCATGATTAGTTGGGTTGTTAGCAGTTTTGGTGATTACAAATAAAAATCTGTTATAAACCTTTCCATACAAGTTTTTATGTGAATCTAAGATTTATTTCTCTTTAGTTAGTTGGCTTTCATTTTTTTCAATTATTTATCCCATATTTATTTTGTGGTTTTTAAATTCAAGTTCTTCCCAGGAAATATTTGTATCCCTGTTTGAACAATATAGGCTTATGTAAAGTCATATCCAAGACAACATACATAAAACTCTTGGAAGTTTGGATAGTACTAGGGATATAAAGATACTCTCATAAACAAAATTAATTGTGAAGATTTAAAATACTCAGAGCAGTTGATTTTTTTTTAATGATGAGTCCAGCATTCAAACTTACTTTGAATGCCTCTGTTGATTATGGGGAGACATGTGAGAGACAAAAAGCTCCTCAAAATTAAATTTCCCTGGAAAACTTCAAATCTGAATGATCTACCTCATTTTCTAACAATCTTTTTAATTCTAAATGTAAAATAATTAATTGTCCCTGCCCATTGTGGATAACAGATTCACTAGACAAGGATATCTTATATCTAGAGAGATACACATTAATCCAGGACAGACAGGTAATGGTATCAAAGCAGAGCAATAGCTAATATGCACTAATGGAGTTCGGAGTTGGGAGCTGAGAGAACGACTTGGTGGAGGCTGGTGAGTCAGGGTGAAAATTTGCTGTGCTTTGAAGGAGTAATAGGATATTTCATTTGAAGTGTAACCTTCTTTTATAACTGGTATACCTTGGAGTGTGACTCCAATTTTGACAGGTTCTTGGCATTGATTCTTTACTCTGTCCTTGTACAGAAGAGCTGTAATGAGTCACGGTACCATCCAAGATAATTAGAAAACCCCTTTGGCACCCAAATAGAAAAAAATTTAGTTCTCTGTGTATCCAGAATGCAGCATTAAATGTCCTCTTCTAAGTCTGTCTGCTAATAGCCATATGACAGATTACACAACACCACTATTAAATTTGGAGAACATTAACAAAGAAGGATGAAGGACTAATGAGTCAGTCCCAAGTAAAGCCATCTGATTTCATTTGTACAACAAACTAGTTGAAGTCAGAGGCAGCTAAATCTCAATTCACATGTAATTTTGCAGGCAGCAAACTATAGTGTCTTTCTGTAATATCGAAAAGAATACACGTTCAGGCAGTTGCCCAGAATGTATTCACCTGGCATATCATATAAAAAAATAATGAGGTTATATAAAAATAGTTTGCACAGAAAAGCACATATGCCTTTCCATTTTCTCTCTCCATTTTTACAGTGTCCTTCCTTCCTACTACTTTATCTCCATCCCTCTCACTCTTCCCTTCCTATGGACATATATGTATCACAAACACGCAGTCACTGAAGAAGCTAATTTACTTTTTTTTCTGTGAGCTAATTTACTTTTTAACTTAGTATATTTGATCCCCAAACATAAAATCACCAAAAAGTACAAAACTATTGTTAGTAATTGCTGCATTTTAATTATTTAAGTATACATAATTATGTATGTATACATATATATACATATATAATTAATTCATGAATGTACTCACTTATTAATCAGTATAGCAAATACTAATTACATGTGTACCATACTTCAAGCATTAAGAATACAGAGATAAAGTATACAACCTTGCTGTTATGTCAGTCCAAACTGATAGATTTCTTTTAATATTATGGACTTTCAAAATATAAATTTTACTAACTGTATTATACAAAAATTATACTCAAAAATCTTTATGATAATTCTTCTCCACCTCAGGTTCCCTGTGAAACTTCTGTAAAATAACATCTTTATGATTCTGAAAAATCTTGCTATTTTATGAGAAGGATCTGTGAGGCAGTCCCTGTGAAGGTCCTTCGGGGGTCTTCATATAAAAGGGTCTATGAGGCACCTTACTCATAGGGGCGACCTCAGATGCTCACTTAGAGCCATTTTACTTGAACTTCAGTTACAAATCTAATAGCCATGGCCTTGAAGTTTCCAGCTCCCTAAAGATGCTAATGAGAAGAGCAGAAGTAAGCAAGGGTGACCCAGCTGTAGTCAGGCGAAGTGCCAGCAATGAGACATTACAGATGAAGTCAGACACCAAGGAGGATGCCAAAATACTATAAAGAAAAAGAATAAATCTACACAGCAATCTGAGCTCTTTAATTTTTTCATAAATAATGTTATACTCCTCAGTAGCCCTGAGATCATGAAAGCCTCAAGGGATCACAGAGAAGTAAGCTGGTGCTCATTCTGGCATTGTGGCTAAGAGCTCAGCTCTGGAGCTAAGCCCTGAATTTTAATCCCAGATCCAATACTTCCCTGCTTATACAGCCTTAGGTAAGTTATCTTATCACTGTGCCTCAACTTCCCCACATACAGTAATAGGACCTATCTCATAGGGTTATTGTTAAGGTTATGTGACATAAAATACATGAAATGCTTAGAAAAGTACCTAGAACACAGTAAGCATCCAATAAATATTAGCTATTGTTATTATTATTATTTAGCTTAGTTGACTTCAGAAGATAAAATATTTAGAAAGCATATTAATATAAATGTGTAAAATATACATCAATTAGGGCTGAAAGTAGTATGCTCCAGTTATCTGAAAAAACTGCTCACATGGAATTTCTCACTGGTGAGGTCAGACTAATAATGTGGTCATGTTCCCATTTCACAGATAAGGAAGCAAACACAGTTGAAATGAGTAGGTGAAAGACCCTCATGAAGACAAACCTGAGTTCCAGAACTCTGCTCACTAGTCCAGAAAAGTATTTTATAGTTTTGTTATGTTTGATTCTCTGCAACTTTCTTTCCTGAACAGTGTCTTTGAGTCCCAAGTGTAGTCTGGTCTTTCCTTTGGTGTTTTCTTACATAGTTGGGGCTAGTTAAATTTCCTTAAGTTTGTGATTTAAAACATTCTGACATTTCTTCCACTTACCAACTTTTGGGATGTATTCAAATCAAAAAGCACCCTTAGAAACTGAAGATCAGAACTTCCCAAACAATCAAATGGAGTTTCTTGAACTTTGAAGGGTCATAAGTACCTTTACCAACCTATTGAACCTATTGGTTTTTTCCTCCATAAAAAATGCATATGTACATTTGTACACAATTGCAGTGTATTCATGTGGATTTTCCTTACCTATTGATATATCAGTTAGAGTATCTATAAACCACAGTTTAAGAACTTTGACTGATTGATTTTTTACTTATTTTTATTTATTTTTTAAAAAATGGATCTGCATTTTGACCCAGCGATCCCACTTCTGGCAACATATCTGAAGGAACCTAAAGCACTAATTTGAAAGAATATAAGCACCCCTGTGTTCATTGCAGCATTATTTACAATTGCTAAGATATGGAAGCAGTCCAAGTGTCCATAAGTAGATGAGTAGATAAAACAATTAGGGGACATTTACACAATGGAATACTACTCAGCCATAAAAAAGAAGAAAATTTACTCTTTGCAACAGTATGGACGGACTTGGAGGATATTGTGCTAAGTGAAATAAGCCAGTCACAGAAAGCCAAATACCATATGATCTCACTCATATGTGGAATGTAATGAACAAAATGAATAACAAGGGAAATGGGGACAGACTCATAGATGGAGAGCAGGCTGACAGCTAAAGGAGGGAGGTTAGTGGGTGGAGGGACAGAGCAAAAAGGAAAAAGGACTCATGGACATGGACAACAGTGTGGTGATTGCTGAGGGGAGAGGAGTATAAGGAACTAAAATGCAAAATTAAAAAATACAATAAAAAACAAAAAATACATAAATATTTTTAAAATACAATGGAGATAAAAAATAAAAATTAAAAAAGAACCTTTGATGTAAAGACACTAGCAAGGTATGATTTCCTAGAGGAGCAGAGTACATTCTTTCTAATAGGGCTGCCTTCTTTCTAAAAAATCATAAGCAGAAACAATTGCTAATACAACATACCCAGTTTATGTCTCCCAGAGCTATGCCAGAATCATCATCATATGCATTTATTTTCCCTAACCTAAAACCTTTCTACAACTTATGTGTTCCAATAACTATTCTTGAATTGTCAAAGCATTCTTAAATTTGACCCTCAAGTAATTACAGAATCTGTTTCCCAGGATTATTTTCCAAATTATTTCAGTCCTGCTCTTAGCTTTTCCATCTTCATACTGTTTCTGGGGAATAAAATGCCCATAGCTTGGATCTGACTCTTCCTTTTTGTCTTCTTAGAAGAATCTATGGTTGTATACCATATATCAGAACAGGAAATGCAGCATGTCTTATAAACTGGTAGACTGATTTATTCATTCAAAAGAGGCCAGTTACACATCACCACATAAATTGAATTTATACTTCCCCATCCTTAAGTTTTCTAAATTTTTCAAAAAATATCTTCCAAATATTTACCCATTCGTTTAATAATTATATTTTATTTATAAAATAATATTTTATTACTTTCTTTATATATTTTATTTTCTCTATAATTTTGAAGAAATACCTAAGAGATATGGATGGAGAAAAATATTATCTGTGGAGGGCACATAAAAGTTAGAGAAGAAGAAGAAACAATGGTTGTTAGACACCCTCAATTTACAGATAAGGAAACAGGGTCCTACCAAATTTTGACAGTTAACTTAAGGTAAAGAATTAGTGGAAAATCATGACGATAGAATTGATACAAAAAAGAATACAATAAAATGTTCAGTTTTGCCAGCCATGCTTTGGCTTTTTTAATGATCAATACAAAACTAAACTTTTAGTATGACAAATAGTTTGTTCCTAAATTCAATGTCTCAAAGACCACTTAGTTATTCCACCCTTGGGAGATAGTGGAAGGAAGTATGATTCAAATTTCCCCATTCATGCATGGCTTACTGTATTCTTTATTAACATCTCTAAGTCTCCAAATATACTACTAACAGTAACCTTAAACTAGGAAGAAATACACTCACTGGGGACAAAGAGCTTTTCTGACTGAGTTAAAACCAGGGATAGAGATGGGAGTTTTACCCTCCAACATGACTTCTAATTTCTGCTGATTTAAACCCAAACTCTAATTTTTACTTCCTCTATCTTCTTTTCAATCATCACCTAAATCCTCAAAGAATTCAGTGAGATGTTTCCTTCTTCCTTAAGCCTATAACAACACTGCTTTGATAGTGATGCAGCATGCTTAGTAATAGGAAAGACTTGGCAAAAGTTGTTTCAGTAGAAAGTTGTTTTGCTAAGACATAAAGTTGTTTTTATCCAGCACAATCAACTACCCCCATGTCTGGAACCACCAGGCCCCTAACTCCTTCAATCACTGCAAGTGTTAGACCTGTCATCCCCTGCTCTTTAACTTTGGTCATATATAAATATATTTGCTTATTTTTGATGGTGCATGCAATATTATAAATTTTTATCAGAACCATTTTTTAGGATTAAAAGTATTCATGTAGAGGATTAAATAGCTTAGATGTAAACAGTACTGACACCAGCCTTTACACGGCAGCATCAGTTATTTATCCAGTAATTTCCCTCTCAGGAAAATAAAAATGGTGCTGCTTCTGTTCTAATGTTGTCGGACTCAAATGCCTTGATTACTTTCTTCTGGAGTAACTACAATTTTACCTTTCCTACAGGACCGAGAACAAGTAAATAGACTCCTCTAATGATAGCAACTTGTAAAAACTGATTTGCTGTGAACTTGAAGATTTATTATCCAAAGGTTGCACTCCTATTACGTTCTATTATCAGCCAAAACAATCCTAGCATTGGTAATAACTTTAATGCATATCATCCGTCTCCCTATGACAATTTCTAAGAAGTGCTTCCAAGATACTTCTTAATTAGTACCATTATCACCTTTTCTTAGGACTGAAAAAATCCATGCAATATTTGCCTCCATCCATCTATAATAACCTTAAATAAGTCCACTTAACACCTGGCTGCTGGGGAAGGTTGAAATATATTACCCAGCATCTGGTACAACAAACACACACACACAACTTATTAGGCATGTGACTACCTGGGGATCTGTTATCAGGCCTTTGGTAAATGACAGGGAACCATCAGCTGCATGGCAACGAATTGATGCTAGTGATAAGGACCAGAGCTGAGAAATATTGAGGTGCAGTGGTACCCTTCACTAGCTTGAAGCTGGGCCAGATGGGAAAGCAATCCTCCAAGAACAGTTTCACTTGTAAGGAGCGCAAATGGCCATCTATCAACAGCAAGAGAGGACGTTTTTGAAGGTCAGCTGTCATGGGAGCTCTGAAAACCTTGACAACACAAGGGCTGCCTACCAAGCTGGGTTCTCTCTGAACCTGAAGAATGTTTTCAGTTTTTATTTATTTATTTTAACTTTGGTGGGAAATTAGTCGTTTGGATGTCTCCAGAAAGACAGGTAACCTACCTCAGGACCAGGTAATTGAACATATTTACTGCTTTTACACCTGGTAATGTGTTTACTTTAAGAAAGAGATTTGATTGATAAAAAGAAAAAAGAATAAGGTGTGATTCAAGAAAGTACTTTCACATCATAATTTAAAATATAATAAATGAACAGAATAAGACAATGGTTTATTGGAGCTCTAAATCCCACCCATTGTTCACAGAGGGTCCAGAAGACAGCTGTGAGAACCTTGGGCAATAAGTAGTGTGGGATTAAGATCCATTCTAGATCCCTCTGTAGACACTGGTCTTTCACTTCTGACCTAGGTTGGCTTTTACATTTATCTGAGCACCTGTTGCTGCCCCCTGGTGGCCCTGGAATTCCTACAACAGAGCCCCTTTCCTTCCCCCAATAAAAACTCAGGTGTCAGTGTCCCCGGGCCTTGCTTTCTTCTACTCAAAGTTACAAGAAAAGATTTTAGAAGGTTTAGAAATAATTTACATCTGACACTCTTTTTTAAGTCAAAACAACAAAAACAACCTGACAAACATACAGAAGGCAATCATTTTAAGTAAAAAAAAAAATCTTACATTTATGGATTCTATTCACATTTTTTTTCACTTGATTTTATGTGTTTATGTATGTGTGTGTGTGTGTGTATACACTTTTACACACACACTATAGTATATATGTGTAATATAGTACAGGTTCTATCCAGAAAGTATTCAGCCATATAATATGAAATATTGAACATTTACTAGGGGTTAGATGTACCTATTGTATCATTTGATCTCAATAATTCCATGAGGTTGTTTTATAGATTAGGACACAAGCTAAAGGCATGCATCTGGATCTGGATCCTTAGAAACAAAGATATAATTTGGCTTCAATTATCCTGTTGTCTGTCTGTATTGATCAAATTAACAGTACCATGCCAAATTCCGGCTTGACTGGGTGCTATGTACACATAGCCTATGGCTCTAGAGATGTAGCTTTGTTGTATCTAAGGCCATTTTTTAGTGAAAGTTGCCCCGATCAGCAGCACTGCAGACGTGAACAGGTAATCCAAAGCCCCATTGTGATGCCAGAGAGCTCACTCTCATCACTGCCGATAAGTACTGGAAGCTCGAACTGTGATTGCATCAGGACTCCGAAGAATCCTGAGGTTTCAGGAATTATTTCAAGGACAGTCAAAAAAAAAACCTTGAATATAACTCTTCAAAAGTTTTTTATAAGATTGGCTAAAAATTTCTCTCTCTTGTGGGGAAAAAATAGGATTGATTGTAAAATTGACTTTAGAGCATGATTTGGTAAGCCTCTTACAGAAATAAACAATGACCAATCAAATGGGAACAAACAATAAATAGCTATTAATGCAGAGCTTGCTATATAGCAAGGGAGTCAACCACTGTCACTTGTATTTTGGTAGAGACTCAAAGGCAGGCTGAGTGTTGGAAAGCGTTATAGTGAGAAAGAGAGAAGACTTCAGGTATGTCCCTATTGGAGCTTTGTTGGCACAAAGAAAATGTAGAGGGGCCGACTAGAAGCGAGGCATTCCCTGTGATTGGTTAGAGGTGCGTATTTGGCTTTCTCTGTTTGCAGTAAGTTAGAAGTTAGTTGAAAAGTAAAAGAAGTTCTCAATGAAGTCCTGATCATTTTGGCCTATTGTTACAGAATTTATTGTTTCACTTCTGGATTACTAGAGATGGCAGTCTAGCTTTCTAGAATCAGAAAGAGAATAAGGAAGGTATATGGGAAGAAATATGTTCCCTGGGATCTCAAGTGGGTATTTAAAAAAGCCTCAATGATATTTATATCAGTTTTATTACTGCTAAGTTGCAGGGGGAAAATGACCCAAAAATACAGTGGTTCAAATAAAATAGGAGTGTCCCTATTTCATAACAATCCAGAGACTGGTAGATGATCCAAGAGAGATCATCATCTGTATTTATATTTATCCACCTAAGATGGACTTCAACTTGCAAAACCATTAATGACTCAGATTCATTTATTGTTATTAATAATTCCACGTATTATTTTTATAGGTCCTTTTAAGTTGTTTCCCTCACCTGCGTGGTCATGGCTGGCTCACCACCATCCCATTTGTGTTCTAACCTATGAAACAGAGAAAGAGAAAGAGAGCAAAAGCAGCTTTCTTTAAGAATATGGTGTGGAATTTCCACTCGCACTCCCATACCACTAGACATAACATGGCTACATGTAGGTAAAGGAAAGCTTGAAAAATGTAGCGTCTAGCTGCACTGCCAAGTTGACTGAGGAGAATCCATAACCAAAAGGAAGAAAGGAAAGTTAAATACAAGAAAAATTAGCACTCTCTGCCACAGAGATCATAATGGCTATAAACTTCATAATTGTACAAAGAAAGTTATAGAAGTCCATAGAACACTTCCCCTCTCTGAAGCATTATCCTGTTGAGCCCATGAGGCTTGGTAATAGGTTTCAGTAAAATCCACCTCTACCTACTTCTTCATCTTGGGAATTCCAAAATTTCTCAGGCATTTGGTATAGAAAGCTTACCATCAGAGGGCTGAGAAGTAGTGCCAATGATACCTAATATTTTTAAATATATTATGACTTACCGAATAGTATAAAGAAAAATAGAAAATCTTTATTTGTTTTCTGACCTTTGGTGTCCTTAAAATTATTTCAGAACCAATAAAACAAAGAGGTACATACCAGATTTTAACAAGGTCCTAAATTATACCCTTCTTAGGTATTTTAACTTTTTTCAATTTAATATCTAAAAATAAACTAATAACCTGCCCAAGAAATTTTGGAGTACTTCGGAAATGCAAAGCACTACTCATAGTTTTGTCAAAGAATTTGGATGGTTTCAATCTGACTAATGAAGTATGGGGTTCCTACTTAGGCCCCAGACCTCTGGAATTATGGCTGTCCCAGCATTAAGAATGTTATACATAAACAGTCTATACTTGCCTATTATCCTAAAATAGTTTTTCCTCTCTTAGGTGACTTATTGTATATATCTCATTTTAGTGTACATCTGAACATGGGTGAAAGATCCAAGTGCCAGTCTGCTTAAGGACTCTGATCCTCAGGGCTTAGGGAAAGAATTTATTTTGGTGGGGAGAGAAATACAAAAGGGCCAGTACTTTGAGCCTCAAATATATGAAAGTCCTCAAATTTAGACTTTGATTGATCTGCAAATGAAGCTATGTATATGAATATTTTATTTGTACATGTGTTATGTATATGTAAATTTTTTTAATTAAAACACCATTTTCATTACTGACTTTCTTTCTTTTATAATACCCTGGGAACCACAAATGTTTATGGGTAGAAGATGATAAGATTCCATAAGAATAGTAAACACTCACCCCCCCACCACTGCCAAGGACAAAGGGTGAAGTTTGCAGAAGCAATGTAATTTACCTTATATCTTCTAAAATGTTCTCTATAAACCACTTTTTAAAATATAGGTAGTGATTGTATTGTGTTTGGAGAAACTTGAAAGTGAGAAGAGATTTTGTAATGATTTACTAGAAAGAAAGGGTTTAACTGAAAATTTTTAATTGATTTTTAAAGGTAGACCTTTGAGACAAGTTTAAAACATCACATTGCCTTTATCCTATGTAGCCCTTGAAAATATATTGATTCTTGTCTTCTTTCAAATTACACACTCTAGAAAACTGAAGGGCCATAAATATTGGCATCAATAAAAATGTTTTGAGCTAAGGGAAGAAATTTAAAATCTTTAAAAAGAACATTTGTTTACCTGGTGGAAGCCAGAGGGAGAATCCATTATCTACCAGATAGAATGAGCAAAGTCCAAGTACAAACATGTTTCAAGAATAGACCATTTTCTGATTTAACTCTGTCTCCTCTATGTATTCTCTTAGTGACCTGCCAGGCCTGCTTTGGGAATCACAATCTGATTTTTGCATCTTTTTTCTAAGGAATAGGGTATTTCCTATTCCAATTCAAGACCATGGATTCTTAGGGTAATTATTTCTACAAGAAAAGAGAAGTAATAGCAGTTATAATTAATGAATTTGAAGACAAAATTAAGACAGACTAGTAAACAATATATTCAAGAAAATCTGAAATCAAAACTGGAGTAAAACAATATTATTTAAAATCCTTATGTAGTTAACAGGACTTTTGAATACTCCACAGGAATAATTTCAGGATAACTACATGAGTGAAAAAAGGAAAGATTTTATATTGAAGATTAAAAGTTCTGGAAATCAAATATAGAGAATAACAAAAAGGATAGTATACATAGGAGATACAAACATGATTTTACAAAGTAAAAAGAAAGAATAAAAACAAAGAGAGAAAGAAAAAGAGTGAGGGAAAGGGGTGGGAAGAAGAAAAGCAAGGAAGGAAGATGCATAAAGGAGCCACATCTTCAAATAACACTGAAGGCATATACCCGGGAAAAAACAGCTTTCATATTTTCAGGGCTTCACATATGAAGCCAGTAATTACAGGTAGATAATAATTTTGGCCTTGTTTTCTAAGCACCATTTTTGTTTATTCTAAAACTGATATATAATAAAAATAATAGACATCATCCAACTCTACCTGGGTTGTTATGTTCAATAATGTAGTAATGTTACATTCAAGTTTAGTACAAAATAGTGAGAGGTGAGGGTGTAATTGTTGATAATCTTCATGTCCTGTGTATTCCATCATCTTTTGGTTCTTCTTATGCAAGGTCTCCAACCAAAGTAAAAATTCAGTTCATAGTCAGGTAAAGTACAGTACTCATTAGGGGGAAGTAAGGAACAATAGATAACAAGGAACTCTGCCGGTCTATTTTGAGTTGGGGTCAAAAAGCTGTAAGACTTTGAGGAACAAAGTAACTTCCTCCTTGGACCCCACTCATTCAACTGATAGCATTCTAAACAAAGCAGGCTTCACAGTAATTTACATATTCTTTCTTAGGCCTGATCACCCGGGGAATCCGCCCTTTTCAGCACAGGGCTGCACCACCCTGTCATTGTTTCAGGCTTAGGTGGAGCAAGGGAACTAAGGCAACCAAGAGATAAGGAGATTTTCTCTCAGACGATGAGAACTCAGGCTATGTCAAAGCTGAGGGGCGAGGGTCCATCACCCCCTTTTGCTGTAGCCCCCAAAGTCCTTCTTCTGGGGGGCTTCCCAAGTGATCGTGCCTGTCTTAGGTCGTTCCCCCCTTGGGGAATCTTACCCATCTTTGGCTAACCGACCAAGCTTTGGGGTTCAGTTATGAATGAAGCAGCGCTCCTGCCAGGGAGATACGCTTTTGTCTCCTTGCTGGCTTACAGTTCCAAGGGTGTTCCCTTAGCCTTAGCTTAGGTGGGGGTTTCAGCTTCTGATACCAGTCAGGGCGGCTCCCAACAACAGTCACGCTTGGGTAAATCTGTGTGAAGATAAAAGATCTCCATATATATATCTCCCTTTGGCTTCAAATACTGACATTGAACCAAAGGTTTTCTTTCTAGAACAAAGTAATGGTTGATGAGGCAAACTTAAAGAAATATTAAGTCAGTCAGAACATTTTACCCCAAAGCAGCAGAATATGCATTCCTTTCAAGTGCATATGGAACTTTTTCCAGGATAGATCCCATGTTAGGACACAAAACAAGTCTCAATGAATTTAAGATCAAAATCATATCAAGCATCTTCTCCAACTACAATGATATGAAACTAGAAATCAATTACAAGAAAAGAATGAAAAACACTCAAATAAATGGAGGTTAAATAACATGTTACTAAACAATGAATGGGTTAAAAATGAGATCAAGAAAGAAATCAAAAGATACCTTGAGACAAATGAAAATAAAACACAACTCATAATCTATGGGATTCCACAAAAGCAGTCTTAAGAGGGAAATTCATAATAATACAGGCCTGCCTAAAAAAAACACACAAGAAAATCTCAAATAAACAATCTTACCTTATATGTAAATGAACTAGAAAAAAGGGAGAAAAACCCAAATTGTGTAGAAGAAAGAAAATAATAAATTTCAGAGCAGAAATAAATAAAATAGAGTCTAAAAAAGTACAAAAGATCAATAAAACCAAGAGTGAGTTCCCTGAAATGATAAACAAGATTGATAAACTTTTAACAAGACTCATCAAGAAAAGAAGAGATTTATTGCAGCATTACTCCCAGTGGCCAAGACAAGAAGACAACCAAGGTGTCCTTCAATAGAGGATTGGATAAAGAAGATGTGATATATTTACAATGGAATACTGCTCAGCCATAAGAAAATATGAAATACTGCCATTTGCAACAACATGGATGGACCTTGAGAATATTATGCTAAGCAAAATAAGCCAGTCAGAAAAAGCTAAGAACCATATAATTTCACTTATATGTGGGATATAAAACTGAAAGTCATACACACAGACAATAGTATGGTGGTTACCAGAAGGAAGGGGTGGGGGTAGTAAAGGGTAAATGGGACCTAATATAAGGTGACAGAAGATGATTTGACTTTGGATGGTGGGCATGTTACAGGGTGCAGCCAAGAGCGGGGACCTGAAATAGGCATTTGAAATGGGGTCCAAAACTTAAGGTGTCCAGGAGATTTTGGGATGTCTCCATCCCCCCCGCCCAGGGTGTGGGTTGAGGGGAGGGACAAATGGAGCAGGGCCATTGAGAGCTGTTTAGCATAGCAACAGCCTTGCAGCTAAACTCTGGCGTGGTCATTTGGCATATCTATAACCTTTGACTGGTTGCATAGATATGTTAAGTAGCTGTGATCAGCTCTAAGCCAGGGGAATGGAAGTAACTTCCCCACCCAGAAGTAACTTCCCCACCCAGATGTAACTGGGGGGCGGGTCCCCTGAGTTACAGCGCCTGCATGGGAGCTCAGAGAGGATTGGCTCCGGGGCATGGGGCCACACCTGCCCAGACTCACGATGGCAGCCCAGTAAAGCTGGAAGGACACGAGTTCTGGCATGTGAAGCCGAGTGTGGGAGGAGTCGGAAATGAGGCTGCAGAGGAAGATTGGCCGCGGGGATTTAAAACCCAGATTTGGCGGCCATTGAGAAGGAGAACCATGCTGCTTTAGGGAGGAGAAGAACCATGCGGCCTTGATGGAGTGGAGACTCCTGCAGCCCTGAGGAGAGCCATGCGCAGCCCTGAGAATGTGAGCCATGCGCAGCCCTGAGGAGCAGAACCATGCTGCTTTAGGGGGAGAACCATGCTGCTTTAGGAAGGAGAACCACGCAGACTTGATGGAGTGGAGACTCCTGCAGCCCTGAGAGAGGGAGAACCATGCAGCAGCCCTAAGGGAGAGAACCACGCGCAGCCCTGAGGAGGAGAGCCATGCACAGCCCTGAAAAGAGAACCACATGGCCTGGCAGAGTGGGGACTCCCACAGCTTTAGAAGGGGGAACCACCACCCGGTTTTAGCAGAGATCCCAGCAACTCAGCCAAGGGTGCTGGGAATCCAGGGAGGTCTCCCAGTCGAGATGGAGTACTAACTGGGAAGAACCAGAGGACTGCCTAAGCCATGGACTTCTATTTCCTTTCCTGAGATACGGTACTCTGGACTGGGCAAAGGGGAAGGAAGGAAGGACTGTGTGTTTGTGGGTATTTTAAGGGACTTTGGGATTTTGGTGAAGACATTAGGTCACTACTTTAAGTTTGTATAGCATTAAATAAACATTTCCTTTCCTTTTCACGAATCTCTGGCATTGAGAGACGTCTTTCCTCTGGCGGCGGACATAACCGACCCGGGGCCTTCTTTCAATAATAGTATATCATCCCAGGCCCCCCTTGTTGTGTTCTGTAACAGGCACACAATGCAATATACAGATCACATTTCATAGGAATGTACACCTGAATCCTATATGATATTAACCAATGGCACTCCAACAAATTTAATAAAAAATGAATAAATAAATATTATAAAAAGGTCAATTATGGTTATAGAGTATTAGCAGATTATACAGTATTTGCAGAATAAAGCCCAAACTCAGAAACAGTCTATTCTAAACCTAAACAAATACCTAAAAAGTCTCCATATTATACAAAGCATTTTTCAATGCTGAGCCTGTGGTTAGAGAATGAGCTCTTCAACTCCCTGTACCTCTCCTCAAATGTCCTTTCCCCAATCAGTTTTCAAAGTCCATAAGTTTGCCTCACCTGAGCTCCCCAAAGCCTTCTTGCCATCCTTATATTTCCCACGCTGCTTGTCATTTCTTCATTCTTTGTTCTTCAAATCTATCCATGGTAATGTCTGACTTGATGATAATAATAACAATAAAAACAATATCAACTGCCAAAAAATGAATAAGTAAACAAATAAAAACAAGTACTGTCTTATAAAACTTGAACTGTGAAAAAATAAAAGAAAAAGAGAAGGCCCAAATAAATATAATCATAAATAAAAAAGAAGTGACTACACCACAGAAATACAAAGAATTATAAGAAACTTACAAACAACTATATGCCAACAATTAGACAATCTGGAAGAAATGGATAAATTCCCAGAAACATACAATTTTTCAAGGCTGAGTCAAGAAGAAAGAGAACTTTTGAACAGACCAATTATAACCAACAAAACTAAGTTGGTAATAAAAAAAAAAAAAAACTTGCAGTAAACAGACATCCTAGACCAGATGGCTTCACAGGTGAAATTTTCCAAAAATTCAAAGAATTAACACCTATCCTTCTTAAACTATTCCAAAAATTTCAAGAGGAGGGAAGCTCATTTTATAAGGCCAGCATCAACCTAATTCCAAAACCATGTAAAGGCACTACAAAGAAAGAAAAATTGTAGGCCAATACCTTTAATGAATATACATGCAAAATCCTCAACAAAATATTAGCAAAATGAATGCAACAATATATTTAAAAGATCTAACGCCATATCAAATAAGATTTATTGTTGGGATGCAAGGTTGATACAATACGCACAAATTAATTAATGTGATACACCACATAAACAAAATGAAGACAAAAATTACATGATCATATCAATAGGTGCAAAAAGAAAGCATTTGACAAAATCCACCATTCATTTATGATAAAAACTCTTAGCAAAGTGGGAATAGAGGGAACATATCTCAACACAATAAAGACCATAGATTATAAACCCAGAGCCAACATCATACTCAATGGGAAAAAAACTAAAGACATTTCCCTTAAGCTCAGGAACAAGACAAGAATTCTCCACTTCCACCACTCTTATCCAACATATTACTAGAAGTCCTAGCCACAGCAATCAGACAAGAAGAAAACATAAAAGGCACCCAAATTGAAAAGAAAGAAATAAAATTATCAGTGTTTGCAGATGACATGATACTGTATATAAAGAACCATAAAGATTCCACCAAAAATTCTACTAGAATTGATACATGAATTCAGTAAAGTAGTAAGATACAAAATACATACTCAGAAATTGGTTGCGTTTTTATACTCCAATAATAGTTTATCAGAATGGGAAACTAACAAAATTCTATTTACAAATGAATAACAAAATAAAATAAAATACCTAAGAATAAATTTAACCAATGACCTGGCTGGCATAGCTCAGTGGATTGAGTGCAGGCTGTGAACCAAAGTGTCGCAGATTCGATTCCCAGTCAGGGTACATGCCTGGGTTGCAGGCCATGACCCCCAGCAACCGCAGATTGATGTTCCTCTCTCTCTTTCTATCTCCCTCCCTTCCCTCTCTAAAAATAAATAAATAAATAAAATCTTTTAAAAAATTTAACCAATGATGTAAAAGAACTGTACTTAAAAATTTATAGACACAGAAAAAAGAAATTGAAGATACAAATAAATGGAAGCATATACTGTTTTCATGGATTGGAAAAATAAACATCATAAAATTGTCCATACTACCCAAAGCAACATATAGATTCAACACAATTGTTATCAAAATACGAATGGACTATTTCATAGAACTAAAACAAATAATCCAAAAATTTATATGGAACTAAAAAAGATGCCAAATAACCATGGCAATTTTGAGAAACAAGAACAAAGTTGGAGGTATCATGTTACCTAATGTCAGTTATACTACAAGGCTATAGTAATCAAAATAGCATGGTACTAGCATAAAACCAAACATAGGTCAATGAAACACAATAGAGAGCCCAGAAATAAATTCATACTTATATTGTCAATTAATGTTTGACAAAAGAAACAAGAACATACAATGAGGTAAAAACAGTCCATTCAATAAATAGTGTTGGGAAAATTGGATAGATATAAGCAAAAAAAAAAAAAAAAGGAAAGAAGGAAGAAAGAAAGAAAGAAACTAGACCATCACCTTACACAATATACTAAAATAAACTTGAAATGGATTAAACACTTAAATGTAAGACTCTTGAAATCATAAACTACTAAAAGAAAACATAGGCAGTAAAATCTCTGACATACCTCTCCTAGCAATATTTTTTTCTGGTACATCTCATTAGGCAACAGAAACAAAAGAAAAAATAAACAAATGGGACCACATCAAACTAAAGAGTTTTTGCACAAGAAAGAAAATTATCGACAAAATGGAAAAAAAAAAAAGAACCTCCTGAATGGGAGAAGGTATGCAGCAACAATAATCCAATAAGGAGTTAGTATCCCAAATTTAAAAAGAACTCATACAACTAAACACCAAAAAACAAACAGTTCTATTAAAAAGTGGACCAAGGATCTGAATAAACATTTTTCCAAAGAATGCATACAGGTGGTCATTAGACATATGAAAAGATGCTTAATGTCACTAATCATCAGAGAAATTCAAATTAAACCATGAGATAACATCTCATGCTTGTCAGAATGTCTGTCATTAGTAAATCCACAAAAAACAAGTTTTGGCAAGGATGTGGAGAAAGGGGAACCCTTGTGCACTTGGTGCAGCCACTGTAGAAAACAGTATGAATGTTCCTCAAAAAATTAAAAATAGAACTATCTTATGATCCAGCAATTCCACTTTTGGTTATATATTGGAAGGAATCCAAAACACTAATTCAAAAGAATACACACACCCCTATATCCATTGCAGCATTATTTACAATAGCCCAGATATGGAAGCAATCCAAGTGCCCATCAGTAAATGAGTGGATTAAAAAGTGGTGGTACATATATACAATGGAATATTACTCAGCCATAAAAAATTGAAATCTTGCAATTTACAAAATGAATGGACCTAGAGAGTGTTATGCTAAGTGAAATAAGTCAGCAGAGAGACAAATAATATGATTTCATTTATACAAAATCTAAAGAACAGAATAAACCAACAGAAAAATGGAACAGGCTAATAGATGCAAAGAAAAAAACTGGTTGCCAGATGGGAGGGTGGTTAGGGGACCTGGTGGAAAAGATGAAGGGATTAAGAAGTACAAATGGAAAAAAAAAAAGGAAGTACAAATTGGTAGCTACAAAATAGTGACAGGTGGTAAAGCACAGCATAATTTATGTAGTCAATAATATTGTAAGAACTCTGTATGGTGCCAGATGGGTACTAAAAATATTGGGGGGAACACTTTGTAAAATATATGATTGTCTAACTACTATGCTGTACACCTGAAACTAATTCAAAATAACATTGAATTTCAAATGTAATTGAAAATAAAATTAAATTGAAAAATAATCTCAGCCATGACTGGCATGGCTCTGTTGGTTAAGCCATGCCAACCAAGTGAACCTGTGTCCCACAAACCAAAAAGTCACCTGTTCAATTTCTAGTCAGGGCATATCCCTGGGTTGTGAGCCCAGCCCCTGACTGGGACATGTGGGAGATGCAAATAACCCATATTTCTCTTACACATCAATGTTTCTCTCCCTCTCTTTCTCCCTCCCTTCCCCTCTTTCTGAAAATAAGTAAATAAAATCATTTTTTAATTTTTTTAAAAGAATCTCTTAGGGAGCTTTTAAAATATGCTAATGCCCAGGGTCCATCCCAAACCAATCTAATGAAATCTCTGTGGTTGAGCTCAGCTCTCTATTGTTCTTTTAAAACCTCACTTCCAGAATAAGCTGGAAGTAATAAGAAATATTGAAGACTACTAAATTAAACCAATCAAACAGCTAAGGAAGTCAGCACTTGATCATAAATCTGATCTCAATTTCAGTCCCAGCTTTGCTTTGAATTTGATTTGTGGCTTTTAAAAGTAATGTAGCCTCTTGGACTCTAGTTTTCTCAAAGTTCAAGTGAGATCATTGAATTAGATCATTTTTAAAGTTAAAGTGAGATAATTAATTAGGTCATTCAATATTTTCTTTCTGAAGGTACATCGGATACACATCCTAACATGCCTAATAAGATTTCCTATCCTCTTCACTGTTTGGGGGCTAGCCTGCCAGTTGCTGCTTCCTCCGCTTCACTCTAGCCCTAGTTAGCCTGTTTAGTTCCTTGATGGCCTGTAAGCTCTCTTTGCTTCCCAGTCTTCATATGTTATATCCTCTCACTAGAAAACACTCTGGAACATCTCCCTCCTCACTCAACTAAGTCAATATTATCTAAACACAATTACTTTTCATTTACTCCCTTATCTAACTCATAAGTGATTTCCAGAATGAAAGGCAATCACAGATGAGTAAGTGCTTTAAAAGATTTTTTAAATATAAACCTAAAATACCATTAATAGACACTGAAGGAGACGAGATACAACACAGATTTTTCTCAGAAATGCTTTGCAAGGAATTCTGGATGCCATGGGTTTTCCTAGGAAGATACCCTATCATTAAGAAGTCTTTTGAGGGACAACTGTGAGGTCAATTTTATACAGAATATGGTAAAACTTTGAGTTGCCTGTATTATTCGCCACTCCCAATAATTACTGCTTCTAAAAGGTCATTTTGGGAAAGGTCAGGAGACAAAAAGACATGCATCAGAAGAGACTGAAAACAGAGGCCCTTCTTTCCCATAAACCCTACAAATGAGTATTTCAAGGTCCCAGTGAGAAAAGACCTTTAAACTCTCCCTGCATTCAACATCAGGATAATAACTGTGGGAAGGAGTGGAAGGGCTGATTATATTTTAAAGGCACAATGGGAGCTGTAGGGCAAGGAGAAGAATCTTGTTATACTTTCCCACAGATGCCAGGCAAATTTACTAGGAAAGCAGGTTATATAATCATAATATAGATGCAGGGCCAAGTCTCAGAACATTTAAGAAGTACAAGTGTATTCTACACACACACCCCATTCTTTACTATGCATCCCTGTAAGGACCCTCCCCAGGCACAGAATGACATTGGGTTGCACCTGGCTGCTCTTGACAGCCTGTTATTGTGCCCTGTGGAGCACCACTCATGCTTCTCCTACTTACTCAGTCCTCTTGCTGTTTTACCCAGAAAGACACAAAGCATAAAGAATGAAAATTTTAAAATTCCAGCTAGAATATTATGATCTGTCTGTGACTACAAAGCAGAGAAATGAAGGGCAAGCATGGGAAATTCACTAGAGATATGTCAGTGGCAAGTAGGGGGTTTGGCTTTAGGCAACACTGGGAGCAATCCATAGTCATGGGAGAGGAAAAAAGATCATATGAGTAAAAATGAAAGTACAGTAAAATTCGCTGGAAAGATCATTTAGTTGTATTATGGTGGCTCTCATTTCCTTGGGATATTGGAAGTTAATGGAGTGAGAAAGTGTGAAAACACCTCAGAATTGGAAAGTATATTGATTAGGAAACTAAGATGGCTGGACAGTTAAAGAGGCAACAAGGGGTTGTAGGGCCAAGACTTTAACTTGAGACTTATAGTAATGAACGCAAAATGAGACCAGTTTACAAGGTATATCTCCAGAACTGCAACTACATTCCATTGTGGAGTAGACAGATAACTAGTTTTGCCAATTGAGTGAGACAGAAGGAAAGAAGGTCACAGGGAGTTGAGGTTGATTACAATGAATATGAAAGATCATGCAGTCCAACCTGGACAAGGAGAAAAGTGAGAAGTAGGAAACACTGGACAGTAAAATGTGTTGTAGTCAATGAGTTTGAGTTCTATGGGGTAATACATTCAGGTAGACTTGTTGCCAGAAAGGAGTTTAAGCAGGAAAAAAGCTGCTTAAAATTGAGATTTCAGAGGGGCTGCATTTACTAATAATGACAATGTCTACAGTATTATTTTACAAACTTTTTAGACCACACCTTTCAAAAAGAAAGCAATGTGCCAGCCCTTGCTGGTGTGGCTAACTGAGTTGAGTGCCGGCTTTCTAACCAAAGGGCTGCTGGTTAATTTCCAGTCAGGGTGTATGCCTGAGGGACACATGAGAGATGACTATGCACTGATGTTTCTCTCCCTCTCTTTCACTATCTCCTTTCCATTCTCTCTAAAAAAAAAGAAAAAGAAAAAGAAAGCAATGTTCCACAGATATTTAGTACCCATGTACATATTTTCACAAAACAATACTTATCCTTAACCTTAAATACATTCTGAGAGCTTAAATACTATTCCATTCCCATTTTAAAGTTTTAGTTACAAAATATAGTTCAAGCACTGCTTACATGTCACAATCTGAAGTCTGGAAAAAACTGGTCTAGGATAGCTGCAAGTGAGATATTTTTGTTGGTATTAAAATTGTCAAGAGTAATGATAGAAGTGGTGGTAGAAGTGAAAACACTTAGCCAGATGTGAAAACTTTATATTAATTAATTTTTCCAGTAAAAATTACATTATAATAAATAGATTACTAGATCATTCCACTAGTTCTTTATAAAGCAAAGTACAAGATTTTAAATAAAATAAATCAATAAACACATTTTTTTTATTTTTGGTTCTGCAACATGTAGGTAAGACTTAATATATGCTTTAATTTTTGGTTGTTTTTCCAAATATATGACAATTTAAAATTGTGCTTGTTGACAAATCATGCCTGTTTGGACTAGGATGTGTCACATAAATGGAGAACAATCAACAATTTCTAAATTTTATTTTTATGCTGACATATAACATTAAATTAGTTTCAGGTGTAAATCATAATAATTTGATATTTGTGCAAATTGCAAATGATCACCACAATAAGATAGGGTGGTTATGTATTATGTATGAAAAATACTTGGTTTTTATCTTCATATAGTTTGTATCTAGTTCAAAATAATGGTGTTGAATAAGTAATAAAAAAATAAATATAGAGTTACAACTTGTGATAAGAGCAGTAGTGTGTTATCTAACAGAGAACATGGACTAGGGAAGTGGTGTTTAAGTCCTCTTTCAAAAAATGATATTTTAACTGAATCCTAAAAGATGAGTAAGAGATGGCCATATGGCAAATCATTTATCATTCTATACCTTACTTTGTCTTTGAAAAGAGAGAGCTAAAATAATAGAATCTCATGGTGAGATGGAGCTTTAAAGTCCTTGTAGTCCAACAGCTCTTCTGATTCTTGAATCCTTTCCAACACATCTCTGCCAAAATGTATCTCATGGCAAACTTGCTTATTTTCAAAGGCGGTTAGTAAAGATTTGCCTAATTATTATTTTAGATGCTTTCTCACACATTAATTCATGTAATCCTCACAACTACCTTTGAGAAGCAATGTTCTCTTACGTGTGGAAGACAAAATAAACGGAGTTGGCTTTGATATGCACTGGTGCTAGTCACCACCATCCCTGTCCTCCGAGCTGTTAATAATGGCAGGGTTTTTCTCTGTTGCACCAATGCATGCAAAGCAGCTGCCTAGGTTTAAGGGAAGGTTACAGGGTCATGGGACAATATTTTTTAGTAACTATCTGGCTCTTATCCAGTATAAACTCACATCCATGACCTCATTTGCCTCATGCTCTAGCTAAATCTAGCCAAATGGTAGATGTCTCATTCCTTATTCACGCTCAACTAATTAATCAACTCCTACCGAGTGTTACTGGCCACTAAATCTGGAAATAAAGCATGACGTTAGCAGAATACAAATAAACTTGAATGGAAAGGGCAATTGAAAAAGAACTAAATTCCTTGGCTTAAGTCAGGATCCTCCTCACCCTAACTCCAACATAATTTTTCAGGTTTATTGCAATGCTGTAAGTATACAGAATTGGTCATGCACAAAAAAAGGCATGGGCCCTGTGTGAAAAGGAATCTCCTAAGGAAAAAGATCAATATAGTTTACAGACTATCATGCCCACACTAGTGCCACCATTCCCTTCATCACCCTCTAAGGTCCGGCCATTATACTGTGGGTGTTTCTAGAATCAGAGAGGAAAGACTCTGGTTGATGGATGTGTTAGAGCTAAATTCTTCTCATTCAACTTTACTCATTTTAACTGTGTATTGGCATTAGCTTCTCTTGGAATAATCTCTTAAAAGTTACTGTGCTTTGGGTTTTTAGAGTGGTGCTAAAAACCACAAGAGCCTGTAAACATAAAGTTGTGCTAAGAAAGAACTTAATCTGAGAGTTTCCATTTTTTTAGGTCTGTCAGACACCTGAGGAGGCTGCATGTTATTATAGATAAGAAAAAAGAAAAATTGATGAAGGGAGGGAGGGAGGGAGGAAGGAGGGAAGATTAGATTCACATCAGGATATCCGCATTTCAGGCTTGCACCTACAATTATCTCAGTTATCTAAAGTCCTTTACTCTTCTCAGTTTCAATTTTCTCATGCACAAAATTATATGATTAGACTAGATGATCAGTATGTTTTCTTCCAGTTTATTTTCACTTGCTTTGGAAGGGAATTTATTGAGTTACAATTAAGACAATATGATACACAGAGCTCAGTAATTCTTTGTTCTTCTTGTTCTGATGTGTTTTGTTTTATTGCAATTTCTTAATTACATATTTTTGAAAAAACATAAACTGCTTGTGAAATCCTGAGGTAAAGGTACATGACTATTTACTGATAAGAGACAGTAAATTGGTGCATCCCTAATGGTTGGCAAAGGAGTTAACTAGGGCCACGAATGTTTCTTTGTGCTGTTGGTGAGGTTATTGTGGTTGTTGTTGCATAAGCAGCTGACATTCAGACTCAGTGTAGCTCTTTCACAATTCTGGTAGGTTTTTCAGGTGGAGGCAGGAAAAACACCCAGACGCCTTGAGCCAAAATAAGGCCCAGCTACTCCAAGGGCACAGCAAGTTCCTTGAAAATTAAAAATATAACTCTTTTCTCAACATGGATTTTTCTGAAATGATCCTGGCAATTTTCATTTTCCACCCTTGAAAGACACATTTGCTTTAGTAGGTTGTCTAATTAAAGAGCTCAGCAGGTCTTCAAACTCTTTGCTGGTGAGAATATTGAACGTGTACTCAATATTGGAGCACCAAGCCCACTCTTCTCTATGAGACTAGAGAACCCACTTCTTTACACCATCTCCCACTCATCGGAAGTTTGGAAGGAAAAGGCATCACAATGAAGCTTCAGATTCTTGTTCAATACTGTCTCACATACATGGGTGGTGTTGGGCACAGCTTTCCTATTGGAGGAGAGCAATTTCCTCAAGAGAAAGGGTAGAGTTTTAGATATACTTAAAGTAGCTATCTTCTTTTCACCTCACCAAACCAAAGAGAGAAAATCCAAATTAAAAGTAGGGGACTGTTAATACACATCTCTTTTTAAAAGGCCTAAATTTTTAGATACTTTAAAAGACTTTTATTTGGAATAAACCAAATTATCTAGGAATTTAATAATTTTGCTCCTACATTTTAATTCCCACTTGAAATTGCACTAACCCCTCAGTAGAGCAATAGATATATATTCACACAATTAAATGTACTAGTCTTGGAAATACTAAAAGAGTAATTATATTTTTCCATCTGCCCTTGATTTTTCATAAAAGTAATGTAAACATATCACTTCATAAAGATAATGTAAACATATCACAAGTGCAAATCAGTGATTGGTGGTGCAAGAGGGAAGCCCACAGCAAAATCAGGAATTGTGAGGCAGGTCTATGTGCTAGAAAAGCATTCCAGAGAGGGCACAGGAAAAAAAAAGACTGAGCATTGTACTTATTGTGGGTTAGAGAACATTAATTGCCCTCTGAAGGGGAAAGGAGGGAAAATAGGAAACTATATATATGTACATTGTTATTGTTACATTATTATTAAAATTATGTGCTTTTGGCTCAATCTCTTAGCATATAACTGAAACATACATACTCTGATTATCCAGTGATACCTTAGCCTTATTCCATTTCTCTCCTCCTTTACCTCCTTCTTATCATCACGCTTTTTCCCTTGCCTCTCTGGTATCTTCTGACATGTGAAACTCAGTGTACTGGTTGCATTATGATATCTAGACAGCTTGTATTCAAATTAAGAGCTTGTTCAGGATTTATTGGCATATTTGCATATATAATTGTTTTTATAATTGTTGGGATTTTAAAAATATTTTATCTTTTTATTTTAAGTAGTTCATTTAAATTTGTAATCAGACGTTGTCATAATAAAGGAAAAATGAAAAACTTGCCCATGTTTCACATAACAAATCTTAAATGCTTTTTTTCCTCTAAGTTAATTCCTCAGAGACACATCTAGCATCTCAAAACATCCCCAAGTCTAGTCTTAGATGGCATAAAGAAGAGCTCTCTGGGGAAGTCTGATGGCTTCATACTTAAAATCTATTCTCCTGGCAACTCTGGAAATTCAGATATGTTCCAGGCAAAATTTCTCCCCTAAGAAGCCACAAATCTGGATAACAGGGGAAAGAAGGGGAAGGGACTAGTCAAAGAACCTGTATGAATGACCCATGGACATGGACAACAGGGTGGGGATTGACTGTGGGAGCAGGGGTGGGGGTGGACTGAGCAGAGGAAGGCAAAGGGGGAAAAATTGGGACAACTGTAATAGAATAACAATAAAAAAAATTTTTAAAGAAGTCATAAATCCAATCTCAAATTATCAGAATTTCTAAAGCAGAATAATTTTATCTAAATCTCCTTTCTGCTGAAACTCTTTTGTTGGCTTCTGTAGCTTTTCTCCTATCACACAAATTTGACTAGGAAGTTCTCAATTCTAAAAGAAACCTCAATACACATTGTTCAGGATAAACTCAGCTATGCTAGAGCACCAAATAACTTCATGACCTCATTTGCATAACATACTAAAAGTTTATTTCTTGTTCACATCCATGTGGGTTGAATAACTCTCCTCCAAAAGATGATCCAGGAAGTCCCGCTACCTACTGACACCATTAGGAACACCATGAACCCTGTGGTTGCCATGAAGCAGAAGCTGGAATAAATGGCCTTCCTTAAAGATCATAACTAAGAAGTAGCTTAAATCATTTCTGCCCATATTCCATAGCCCCAAACTAACTGCATGGGAGACTGAAAACTACAGCTTTCAAGTGTGTTCAGAAAAAAAATTACATGCTATTTTCACTGCTGCATGCTATAGTCCTTAATCCCAAGAAGCAAACATGGAACTTCAGAGCCACAGATACTGTGAAATACATAAGTAAATTTTTCTAATTCTGAAAAGCTTGGGAGATCAGTTCCCCAATGATTTTCTCAGACTCTAGTAAGAAAAAATAAACATATTGATACATACATATATACATACCTTTATTCATTCACCCATCCATTCTGTCAATAGTATTTTTAATGTAAGCAAAACTATGTGTTTTGTAGTCTGCCTTTTTTCATGTAATAATCTATCTTATATATTTTGGAGATTAAACCCTTGTCTGAGGTATCATTGGCAAGTGTTTTACCATACAGTTGGTTCTCTTTTTGTTTTAATACTGTTTTCTTTAGCTGTGCAGAAGCTTTTTATTTTGATGAGATCCTATTTGTTTATTCTTTCCTTTATGTCCCTTGCTCTGGGGGACGTACCAGTAGAAAAAGTTTCTTCATGAAATAGCTGAGATTTTCCTTCCTATGTTCTCCTCAGACAAGGGTTTAATCTGCAAAATATATAAAGAACTTATATGACTCCACTCTAAGAAGACAAGCAACCCAATTAAAAAATGGGCAAAGGACTTGAACAGACATTTCTCCGAGGAGGACATACAGAAGATTCAGAGACACATGAAAAGATGCTCAATATCGCTAGCTATCAGAGAGATGCAAGTTAAAACCACAATGAGACACCACTTTATACCAGTCAAAATGGCCATCATAAACAAAGCAACAAACAACAAGTGTTGGAGAGGGTGTGGAGAAAAGGGGACCCTAGTGCACTATTGGTGGGATTGCAGACTGGTACAACCACCATGGAAAATTGTATGGAATTTTCTCAAAAAACTTAAAATGGATCTGCCTTTTGACCGTGCAATTCCACTGCTAGGATTATATCCTAAGAACCCTGAAACACCAATCCAAAAGAACCTATGCACCCCAATGTTCACAGCAGCACAATTTACAATAGCCAAGTGTTGGAAGCAACCTAGGTGCCCATCAGTAAACGAATGGATCAAAAAACTATAGTACATTTACACAGTGGAATTCTATGCAGCAGAAAGAAAGAAGAAGCTCCTACCCTTTGCAACAGCATGGATGCAACTGGAAAGCATTATGCTAAGCGAAATGAGCCAGGCAGTGAAAGACAAATACTACATGATCTCACCTTTAACAGGAACCTAATCAACAAAACAAACAAGCAAAATATAACCAAAGACAGTGAAATAGAGAACAGTCTGACAGTGTTCAGAGGGGAGAGGAGAGGGAATTTCAGGGGAATTTCAAGGGAAAAGGGAAGGGTTTACAGGAAGTATAAAGGGCACATGGATAAAAACTAGGGGTGGGTGGAAATGGGAGGAAGGAGGGGAGGGCTGGTGGGGATGGGACTAAAAGATAGAAAAATATACTGTAACAACAATTAAAATAAAACATATTTAAAAAATAAAAAATCTACCTTAAATATTGTCCTATATCAATATATGTATTAGCACATCATATAGAATATATTATATCATTTTTATAGTTATAGAACTCATTGTGCTTCCCTATTGAAAGACAGATTGATTCTAGAGAATGCATTTAAATAAGTGTGTCTTTCAGCCCTAGCCAGTGTGGACCAGTTGTTTGGAGCATCATCCTGTGGACTGAAATGTTGCAGGTTTAATTCCTAGTCCAGGCACATGCCAAGGTAGTTGTTAGGTCCTCAGTCAGGAGCATACAAGAGGCAACAAATCAATGTTTCTTTCTTGCAATGATGTTTCTCTCCCTCTCTCTCCCTCCCTTTTCCTCTCTCTCTCTCTCTCTCTCACACACACACACACACACAAAAGTATTTCTTTGAATACATACGTAATTAACTCTTTCAGATCAATTCCCAGAGGTAAACAATTATCAGACTCAAAAACTAAAAATTAATGTTAGTTCCTATTTGTGATTATTAACTCAACCAAGATGATTAGTATATATTTTCTAATTGGTTTTGTTCTGCCTTCATTGCTTAACTTTAATCATCTCTTTGTAGAGGTGTTTTATTATAAGAATATATTATGTAGCTTAAATACAAGGGTGTTATTCATAGCAGTTGCCAAGTCTAGAAGTAGAAATAAAAGCCAAGGCTATAGAAAAAGTGTGAGAGAAAGGAGAAAAAAAAATAAGTTAAAAAAAGTGAAAGAGAAGAAGAAGGGAAGGATGAAAGAAGAGAAAGAAAAGGAGAGGAAAAAATATAGGTAAACAAGCAGTACTTTCTTAACATTATTTTAGATAGATTGAGAATCAAGTAAAAATGCATTAGAAGCCCTAGTTGGTATAGCTCAGTGGATTGAGCACAGGATGAGAACCAAAGGGTTGCGGGTTTTATTCTGCCTGCACAGGCCTAGGTTGCTAACCAAGTCCCCAGTGAGGGGTGCGCAAGAGGCAACCACACATTGATGTTTCTCTCTCTCCTTCTCTTCCCCTTTGTCTAAAAATAAAATAAATGAAATATTTTTTAAACAATTTAATTTAATTTAATTTAAAAAGAAAAATCCATCAGAAACAATGACAAGATTCATTAAGCTAGATCCTGCCACATTTTGTAAAAATTAATGGTATTAAAATATATAAATAAAAAATTACAAATAAATGGAAGAATATATACAACTTAAAATAGTAATAAAAAGATATTGAAACAGACTAGTAGCCATCAGAGGGAAGGGGGTAGAAGTGACTGGATGAAAGAAGGTGAAGGGATAGCCGAAGAACATACCAATGTATGCTTATGTTCTTTGTGGTGATGGCCAGAGGGGGCGGGGGCAGTGTGTGGCTGAGTGGAGTGGGCAAAGGGGAGGGGGAAAATGGTGTCATCTGTAATAGTGTCAACAATAAAAATAAAGTTAAAAAAGGGATAAAATACTTAAGAATACCCTTAACAGATAATAGGTAAGATTTAGATCATTGAAAATTTTTTATTTTACTAAGGGACACTTTTAAACTTTTATGAAGAGAGATATGTGTGTCCTGTTTTTGAACAGAAAAGATTTCCATAATATTTTATAATTTTTAAGCCAACATAAGAAAATTATATATAATATTTATATATGTATACTTAGTGGTAATGATCGTTAAAAAGGGGGGCTTCAGGGGGGCTACAATGTTTCTGAAATGTATGTGACAAGACAGCAAGACTAATCAGAAACTTTCTAAAAAAGAATAATGATTAAGGTCTTGCTTTAATAGATATTAAAACATACTATCCAATTCCTACTGCGGCATAACAAACTACTTCAATACTTAGCTGTGTAAGATAATCATTTCATCATGTTCATGAAATCTGTGGGTCAGGGATACAGGTTTGTTGATTCTGGAAAGAGCAGAATACCTGGAGGTGAGTTGGCAGTCAGGGGCCAGAATCAGAAGCAGCTTCACTCACAGGTCTGCCGCCTGGGCTAAGGCAACTTGTAGATACAGCTCAGCTGGAGTACCTACACTTGTTCTCTTCACTAGCCCAGACCAGACATTGTAGTAGAGCCACACAAAATCCAGTAGATGAGTTGCATCCAGGAAGAGCAAGTTAGATGGTGGAGGTGGGAAGAGTAGGCTAAAAGGAGGTGATGAAGGATGAGTCGGGAATAGAAAGGAGGCTCAGTATGTATATATATTAACATTTATTTTTTAAATAGTTAATGTAAAAATTAACCTAAATTTTATATCTATTTATGATATACTTGATAAATTAACAGGTACTACAAATTTCTTTATATTCTGCTGGAGTTTTTTTCAGAATAGTATGATAAAATACCAAATATTTGTTCGTTGAAACTAATTGGAATATGATGATAAACTTAGTTTCCTCAAGGACTAGTCTAATAAACCTATGATTTGCTATTACCAAGAATTTCGCTAAGCTCTTTATATTTACTATCACATATTATTCTCAAAACATCCATGAAAAAGTAAAAAGTTACTATCATTTCTCATAGACAACTAAAAAAGATAGAGGCTTAGAGAAATTAAGTAGCCTGCCCAAACATAAATAGGCTACTTTTCCACTCATGTCTGTATAGGACTAATCACTGTCTCTAATCCCCCAGCCAGCCTGCCCCACTCCAAGTACATACATTAAAGAGAAATGACAAGGTGACACATGTGAGATCCTCAGGAAGGCAGCCTGTGACATCAAAATAACCTTAATAAAAAATATGTTATCCCCATTCAGCTTTGAAGTCAAACTCACAAGATCAAGAATTTGGTGTCTTAAAGTTATATGGTTTTATGTGTGAGTGACATAGTTTGGTTAAATACTAATTAAATTCATGAATATAATTCTGTAGTGACACTCAATCTGTATTTCAAATTTTCAAATGATTACTTGAAAATTCTAAGTCCTGATACATCAATTACACAGCTTGGAAATACATTTCCTAACATTCAGTTAGATATCAAAGTATCATAGAATTTCAATAATAATTTTAGTACAAGGATGTCAAACCCAACCTTGGTCTGGGCATATACAAGTACTTCAACCATGAGGTCAATAAAAGGCATTTCTACTGGTGTCTTCGGGAAATGAGGAAGAGAGTGAGCCGTTCAGAAACTGTCAAAATCAGGACACCTCCATGACCACCTTCCTTCAGACTTTACCACTGTTACCACTAGGCCAAGAGTTCTCTTTTTCCGTATTGCCTGCTGTTGTATCCTGAGGCTGAATGCAATGCCCAGCATATAGTAGGAAAAATAACAAACACTTGGAATATGATAATAATTGGAATATGATAATAAACTTAGGTTCCTCAAGGGCTAGTCTAATAAATCTATGATAAATCTAGTCTAATTTGCTATTGCCAAGAATTTTGCTGAGCACTTTATAATTTACTGTCACATATTATTCTCAAAACAACCCTGTAAATTCATGCTAGGGGGAGAGGCTGCTAACTTCTTATTTTATGGTCACTATTATTTTCCTAAACAAGGTTATGTAAGAAAAATACACTTTTAAAAATTAATATCAGCCCTGGCTGGCATAGCTCAGTGGATTGAGTGCAGGCTGTGAACCAAAGTGTCGCAGGTTTGATTCCCAGCCAGGGTACATGCCTGGGTTGCAGGCCATAACCCCCAGCAACCACACATTGATGTTTCTCTCTCTCTCCCTCCCTCCCTTCCCTCTCTAAAAATAAATAAATAAAATATTTTTTTTTAAATTAATATCAAATCACTCTCCTCTACTTTTCTGTGTCATTAGAGATCAAGGGCTAAATAGCTACCTGCTGGTTTGTAAGCTCCGTTAGCTTCTCTGAATAAGAAAGTCACAAAAAGAGATTTCTGTGTCAGTTCCCAGAGAGAAAGCTAACAAAGTCCAGGGAGGGCCATGGTCAAAGAAATGCTCTGAGGTCTCACTGAAAGACAACTTCCAGCGGTTACATCCAATCTCCCTCTAAGTTGTAGTTTCACTCATGCAGTGTTTTCAGGTACAAAGAAAGGTGATCAAGGTCAAGAAAAATGCCAACTTTAGTGTGATGAAGCCAGGGATGGGGCGAGTGCTGGGTGGGGGTGGGCAAAGGGAAACGGAGGTTATCTGTAATCGTGTCAACAATGAAAAAAAAAGAAATGAGAAGCTGGAAATTGATGCTTGACAAAGTCACCCCTCATTTGATTTAGTCTCTAACACCAATTATCATCTAGCAAAAGACCATTTTGATGACTTTAATTCATTCCAAGTGACAATATAGCCACTTACACAGATCTTTTTTTCTAACATTTACTAGTGTTGCCGTAAAGGGTCTTTAGAAAGGAAGTACTACTTGTTTCATTATGTATTAATAAAGGTTAATGCATGACCCAACTTTTTTCTAATGAAATATGCCTAAAGGTGAACTTAAGTAGACTATAAAATTAAATCATCCATTGCCTTCAAGAGACAAAAATACCACTTTTCTGGCCTCTCACATTTACCCTTGAAACTATAATAAATGGTGCAATATTAGATCTCTTAGGTTTTGCCTGCTTCCTACAATGCAGTGCAGAAGCCCTGAATCACTTCGTTTGCTTCTTCCCCTGCCAAATCCACTTCTGAGTTTCTGGCAGGACTGGAAGGATGTACCAAGATGGTTACTAATGTGCTAGATTATTAAAAATTAAGTCCCCCAGAGTTCTCTTTTACATTTGTTTTCCAGGAGAATTATTCAGGATACTTGAATAAAAAGATACTCCTTGACCTTGAATTGCCTCATTCTGAAGGCTGGAGGACTACCCCATATTCTGGGCACTTTAATGGTGAAATCAATTATCAGCTCTAAAGAAATAACCAACTGTACAAGGGACAGCCAACAAAATCCTGGAATAAATTTGGCTCAATGTTAATCAGATAGTAGACAACCAATATGACTCAGAATTCATGAGAAAGATTTCCGTCATGGTAATTGGCCTAGGCTTGTAAGAACAGATTGTAAAACAGATGGATAAAAACCATAACAAAAATAACAACAAATTACACAGCTGCCCCAAACATAAATATCTGAAATTTAGCCTTTATGTTATACCCTAGGAAAGGAAGAAGATCCCAGGATACTTATACAAAGATATTTAGTATTCTCCTATAGTCATAGCAAGAACTATTGACCTGATGGAGTAGTAGTACAAATCATCAAAATAGCTTCTAATTCATGTTCTGACATTAAGTGGGCAGCCTTATGAAAAATTACTTAAACTCACTGGCATAAGTTTATTTGGTTGTAAAATTGGCAGATTTTACTATATCTTCTACATCCCTTTAGAGGTATAAAACTCCAAATTCTATGTAATTTATTATGAAGCATGCAATAAAGGAGATTTGTTTCTTGTTCCATTGCTGAATTTGAGCACTGAAAGTTATGCCCATCACATAGTGAATTCTGTATAACTATTTCTTTAATGAATATAGTCATAATGAAGTATTTATTGAATAAATGTATATATAAAGCATGCATCCTTTCGGTTTCTTAGTACTATATTATATTTACACACAGGGAATATTTTGGAAAGAATTTTTTTGAAAACTCCCAAACTACCATGAGCTCAAGTCCATGGTATAAAAAAGAGGTTAAAAAATAGGACAGTACTGTCTAAATATTTTAATTCATAAAATACCTAATGACTGGCATATGAGCAAGCAACCACACTCAGGGCAACAGATCAAGATCAAAGAGTGTTTGGAGAAAAGTAAAAAATATACAGACTTTTAAAAAAATATTTCAACCTTTTAGACAAATGGTTTCCAGACTTCTGAGTTATAATACATGAAATTTACAAATTTCCCTTTATTTAATTGGTCTAATTTAAACCACCTAGCTAAACAGTGACTCATCTCAATTCCTTTCCTTTCTTCAAGTATTCTGTGCTGCCCTAGGCTTTGAAGAAGACATGGAAAATAAAGGTCTGAGACAGAGAACTTGCTTGTGAACATTTAAAAGTCTAGATTTAACACATCTAGCAATCTTATTTAAGGCTGCACACACCACACATATACTTTCATTTTGTCATTCATTGAACCTATATTTCTTGAGATCCTATTTATGTACCATGAATATTTTGGGCAAAGGAGAGTAAATTAATGAACAAAATATATTAAAATCCCTACCTTCACAGAGTTATATTCTATTAGGTGAAGGAGATATTAGAAAAGAGGTAGACAATACATAAGTCAATATATAGTGTGTTAGATGATGATAAAAAGGGATAGCCATAGGTGGGGGGTAAGGAGTAGGACAGGCTGTGACTACAAATAGAATGGTCAGCAAGGCCCCATTGAGAAGCTGACATTTTAAAAAAAGACCAAAAGGAAAGAGAGAGTCTACATATTTAGGCAGGAAGAGTAGTTCAAGCAGATGGAACAACAAGTGAGAATGCCCTGAGGGAGGAGCACGCAGCATTTCTTTGGGGAACAGCAAGAAAACCAATGTGGTTAGAGGAGAGGGACTCAGGTGAGGGTCATACGAGATAAAGTCAAAGAGGTAACAAAGGCTAAGCTGTGTGATGCCTTATAGCTTCAGGAGTTTGGCTTTTACTCTGAGTGAGATGGACAGCCATAAAGTATAAACCAAAGAGGGACATGATATGAATTCTTTTTATGGGTAACAGGATCACTCTGGATGCTTAGTTAGAATTGCTTATAGAGGGACAAAGGCACAGATGTAAAGGCCAGTTAAAAAGCTGTTAAAAGATGCTCAATGTCACTTGTCCTCAGAGAGATGCAAATTGAAAATGCAGACAACTGTAATTGAACAATAATAAAATAATTTTTAAAAATAAAATAACACAGTGAGATACCATCTCACTCCTGTCAGAATGGCTGTCATCAATAACTTAACAAACAACAAGTGCTGGCAAGGATGAGGAGAAAGGAAAATGCAGATTAGTGTAGCCACCATGAAAAGCAGTATGAAGTTACCTCAAAAATTAAAAATGAAACTGCCTTATGACCCAGAGATTCCACTTCTGGGAATTTATCCAAAGAAACCCAAAACACTAATTAAAAATAATATATTTACCCTTATATCCATTGCAGCATTACTTACAATAGCCAAGATTTAGAAGCTGCCCAGGTGTCCATCAGTAGATAAGTAGATAAAACAATGGAATATTTATACAACGGAATACTGTTCATTTGAAAAAAGAAGAAGAGGAAGAAGGAGGAGGAGAAGAAAATTTTATTCTTTGCAACAGTATGAATGGACCTGGAGAATATTATGCTAAGTGAAATAAGCCAGTCAGAGAAAGACAAATACCACATGAATTCACTTATTTGTGGAATCTAATGAACAAACTGAACTAATGAGGAAAATAGGGACAGACTCATAGAGGGAGAGCAAGCTGACAGCTCTGGGGAGAGTTGGAGGAGTGGAGGGACCAGACAAAATAAAAATAAAAGAGGAAGAACTCATGGACATGGACAACAGTATGGTGATTGCAGGAGTCGGGGGCGTGGAAGTGGAAAAGGGGATAGTGAGAATAAATAGTCATGGAAAAATACAACAAAATATTTTTTTAAAAAGAGGCTATTGAAAATACACAAACATACACATTCCAATTTACTTATAAGAGTTTCATTTATTCATTTTCTCATTGAGAATCCACTATTTGCAAAGAACTATAAGTAATATTATAGCCCATTGCCTACCCCTAACCAAGGACTTGAAAAGAGATTGCTATACAATAAATGTTTGTGTCCTCCGTTGCCAAAAAAAAAAAAAAATCATATGTTGGAATCTAATTGGCAGTGTGATGGTATTTGGTTGTGGCACCTTAGAAAGACATTTGGGTCATATAGGACAGAAGCCTCATTAATAAGATTTGTGCCACTATGAGAGGGGCCCTACTGAGGTCTCAAACCCCTTCCACCATGCAAGGACACAGGAACAATACCACCTGCTGTCTGTGAACCAGGAGGCAGGCTCTCACTGGACACCAAATTGGCCAGAACTTTGATCTTGGACTTCTTGGCCTCTCCAGAACTGTGAGAAATAAATTTCTGTTGTTTGTAAGCCACCCATTCTGTGGTATTCCATTATGGTAGCCCAAAGGCACCAGAACTGGGACTCTGCAAGTGTTATACAAGCATTTCACCTTCCAGGAACATCTGACAAAGTCTTGAAAAAATTTTTGTATCTTTAATGCTTATCAAATTAAAAACTTGCAACAAAAGAAACTAAGTTTATGTGTTGCCACACCATCAGCTTACTGCATTTGATATTGTTTCCAGAATGACTGTTCTAAAGGAAAACTATAGTGTTCATAGAAATATGACCATCACCTTTTAAAAAGACACAGGTATATCAGCAATTATTTTTATTGAAAAAAGTCCATGGAATTCAAGAAAAAACTGTGGCTATTTTTGTTATTAGAAAATATACACAAACATTATTCAAAGTGTCTACATCCTATATTCCATGGAAAAAAGGCTTTGTTTTTAAATACCACTGAGATGATCTGAAGGCCCAAAACTCCACAATAATCCTGCTACTGCCCAGGATTGAGATTATGTAACAGAAAGCAAGCAGACCTAAGAAGCATGAAGGCAGAGTCACTGAACTTCTTAGTTTTAGCAGGTTTCTTGTATCATCCTAGAAAAGCATTGACCTTAGAAATTATATATATGCTCACTGCTCCTGAAATCCTAAGAAAATAAAACAGATAATCATTTCTATTGTGGGGTCCTGTGTCTTGAAGTAAGAGGTTGTGGGAAGGAAAGAAATAAACAAGGTTAAGGGATGAAGTGTGATGCTGAAGGTTGAATACCAACTATTTCCCACCTTGATGCCTTCTCAATGCAGTTTTCTTTCCCATCTCTCTTCAGCTGGCTCGCCCTTAGTCATCCCTCGACACTCCTCTTAGGCACAGCTGCCATGGACATCTTCTATGAATAGAACACTGAACTCCCCTGAACCTCTCTAGCGTCTCTCTAGCATCATTATCACTTACCATGAATTGTGATTGTCTTGTCCAGGAGTATAAAAAGTCCCTTTACAAAAAAGATCCTGTTTTACTCATCTCTGTGCTCATACAACTCCGCATGGTACTTAACAAATAGTATGTTCAATAAATGTTGACTACTCGAAATGAATTAAAGACTTAAACATAAGAGCTGACACCATAAAACTCCTAAAATTAAAAATAGGGAAGTAGCTTTTTGACATTGGTCTTGGCAATGATTTCTTCAGATATGACACAAAAATAATAAGCAACAAAAGCAAAAGTCAACAAGTGGAACTACATCAAACTGGAAGTTCCTACACAGCAAAAGAAACAAATCAACAGAATGAAAAGACAACTCACAGAATGGGAGAAAATATTTGCAGGTAAGTGTCAATATGCAAAATATATAAAGAAATCATATACCTCAATAAGAAAAAGCAAACAATTTAATTTAAAAGTGGGAAGAGAAAGCAAGTAGACATTTTTCTAAGAAACATTCAATAGCCAATGTGCACCTGAAAAAAATTGTCAATATTGCTAATTATCAAGGAAATGCAAATGAAAATCACAATGAGGTATCATACCTGTTAGCATGGCTATCATTAAGAGATAAGAGAAGTGTTGGAGAGGGTGTAGAGAAAAGGAAAATATGTGCGTACTATGGCAGGAATTTAAATTAGTATGGCCACTATGAAAAACTGTATGGATGTTTGCCCTGGCTGGTGTAGCTCAGTGGATTGAGTGCAGGCCTGTGAACCAAAGCATCGCTGGTTTGATTCCCAGTCAGGGCACATGCCTGGGTTGCAGGCCATATCCCCAGTATGGGGTGTGCTAGAGGCAACCATACACTGATGTTTCACTCCCTCTCCTTCTCCCTCCCTTCCCCATCTCTCTAAAAATAAATAAATAAAATCTTTAAAAAAAAGAAAAACTGTATGGAGGTTCCTCAAAAATTAAAAATAAAAGTACCATTATCCAGTAATTCCACTCTTAGGTATGTATCCAGAGGAATGAAAACAGGATATTGGAGACATATGTGCTCTCTCATGTTTACTGCGGCATTATTTATGATAGCCAAGATATGGAAACAACCTAAATGTCCACCAATGGACAAATATATAAAGAAGATGTTGTACATATATAAAATAGAATATTACTCAGCCATGAGAAAGAGAGAAATACTGTCACTTGCAACAACATGGATGGGTCATAACAGCACTGTGCTGGGATAAACCAGACATTACAAATACTGCATAATATCAGGTGTGTAAGGAATACAGAAAAGCCTAACTTATAAGAACAGAGAATAGAATGGTGGCTACCAGGGCTGAGGGTTGAGGGAACTGGGGAAATGTTGTTAAGGGTATAAACTTGCAACCAATAGACACATAGATATGTATGTCCTGGAGATCTAATGTGCAACAGAATGATTATAGACAATACACTGTACCATAAATTTCAAAGTTGTTGAGAGACTAGATCTCAACTATTCCTCCCAGAAAAAAAAAAAGAGATGATAATTATGTGATGTGATAAAGTGTTAGCTAATTCTAAGATAGTAATCATATTGTAACATATCAATGTATCAAGTCAGCTTGTTGTTCACCTTGGCCTTACACAATGATATATGTCAATCATAGCTCAATAAAACTTAAATAAACATTGATTAAACAAACCAAACTGATATGACATTAGCATTCCCTAAACAATACCCAGAGATGCTCTAGTATATCTTAATATAGATCCTAAACATAGTTATGTTTGTTCTTTCCAATTATCCTTTAATTTGTCTTAGCAACAAAGTGTTTACCTCAATTTACCTTCCAAGCTAGCTGAATTACATTGGTTGCATTGTGATTTTCATTAACTTTCTTTTCTATAACCAACTCAGTTGCAGAAATGCAACAGAAACTACAAATTCTGTCACTACCAGAAAAACAAAAACATTCAAACTGTTTTTTATTAGTCTCCACTTTTAACATATGATCTTTAAGGTAAAACTTTTAAAGCAGGGAGGAGAAAACCGCCATTACATTCAGCATTATTTTATTTTACTGTCACTTGTCAAATGCCACATTTTATAATACTATTCTCTTTTTTTCCTTAAACCCTTTTCAAGATTTCCAGTTGATACATTTTTCAGTCCCCCAAATTCAAAATCTAGAAGCTGACATTGACTTCTCCCTTCCCTTTACCCAGTCCACAGAATATTTGATTAGTTCTTCTATCCTCCTGTTACTCCTTCATAGACTTGCTTATGCTTATCTTTTCATTCTTTTATTATCAATTTCAACTCTGAGCTCAGTTATTTCAGCAGCCTCCTAAAATGTTCCTTGATTCGGGCTTCTTTCACTTCTGTGTGTAACAACAAGATTAGTCTTCTAAATCTCCATCAAGATTTTGTCATGTCCATCCACAAAAGGCTTGTGTAATTCCTTTGTCTGATATCCAAAGCCATACATGATCTGTGCTGGTTCACAAACTAGGAAGTTCCCTGAATGAAATCTGAAACTGACTTCCACACATAAAGGGCAAGAGAGACTAAGGAAAGAGGCAGGGCATTCCAGATTGGTAGTGGCAGGTTTAATAAGCAAGGGAACTTACATTTGAGGTTGCCAGAACTTTAAACGTTTACATAGAGGCCTTAACTGGATTCAGTCACACACACAGTCCAGATGGTCTCACCAACACACTGTTCTTCAAGATGGCATCCTCAAAAACATCTTCTGCTGTGGAAATGGTGGGCAAAAGGCATGATACTTATAATGCCTCAACTTCCTTTATGGACCCCTGACTGCTATGATTATTGGCACTAAGTGTGGTTTCAGGGAAATAAAACCTTAAGAATGAGAATCTAGCCCTGGCTGGCGTAGCTCAGTGGATTGAGCACGGGCTGCGAACCAAAGTGTTGCAGGTTCGCTTCCCAGTCAGGGCACATGCCTGGGTTTCAGGCCACGGCCCCCAGCAACTGCACGTTGATGTTTCTCTCTCTTTCTCTCCCTCACTTCCCTCTCTGAAAAATAAATAAATAAAATCTTTAAAAAAAGAATGGTTAAAAAAAAGAATGAGAATCTATCATTTATTTTTAAATTAAAATCTCTATTTTGAGATAAAGGTACATTCACACGCAGTTGTAAGAAATAATGCAGAGATCCCATGTACCCTTTACCTACTTCCTCCAGTTGTGATAGCCTATAAAACTATAATTCGGTATCATAACCAAGATATGGGTGTTGATGCAGCCTATATACAAAACATTTTTATCACCAGAAGGATCCATCATGATGCCCTTTTACAGCCATACCTTTGTCAAAAATTACTTGGGTATATTTGTATGTTTAATTCTGCATTCTGTTCTGTTGCATTGACCTAGTTCTGAATCTGATGTTTCATTTAATTGTCCATTTGATGTATATACTTTATACTTTGGACACTTCCATACTTTCTGGCATAGATATTTCAGGCATATTTTGGTTTCTTTACGTCCCAAACCTGGAACCAGCCATTTCCTCAAAGAGCCCTGTTTCCTTTCTGTGAAGGATGGCACAATATTTAGAAGACAAGATCTGAGCACTTCTCATTCTATTACCTCTAAAATTCTCTCCCATGAAAGCCATCTGTTATAAACTGAATGCTGGCATTTCTCTAAAATTTATATGTTGAAGCTGTGACCCCAGTATGAAGGTATTTGGAGGTGGAGGCTTTGAGAGGTAATCGTGTTGAGATGAGGTCAGGAGGGTGAGGCCCCATGATGGGATCAGTGATCTTGTACAGAGAGGAAGAGAAACCAGAGCTCTAAATCTCTCTGAGAGTAAGAACAGAGCAAGAAGGTGGCCATCTGCAAGCCAGGAGGCAGGTTTTCAGTTTTCACCAGGAACAGGATCTTCCAGTGCCTTGATCTGGGACCTCCCAGCCTCCATAATGATGAGAAATAAATGTCTGTTGTTTAAAACATCTAGTCTATAGTATTTTGTTAGAGTATCCCAAGTTTACTAATACTGAAACTTGGTGCTGAGTGGGAGTACTGCTCTAATAAATACCTAAATGTGTAGAAAAAGCTTTAGCACTAGGTAATGGGTAGACACTAGAGAATTTTTGATATGCATACTACAAAAAGCCAAGATTGCTATGAGGGGGTTATTAAAGGTGATTCTGACAGAACCCAAGAAAAATAGAGGAGAGCTGTTGTAGGGTAAGTGGAGGCAGTCTGGCTTCCTCACCGGGTGTCTGAGTTACTAAAGGAAGCAGTGTTCCCATAACCTTGAATGGGCCCGATAAGTGGTATTCCCACAGCCTTGAGACTGGGTCTGATAAACAGCTCCCATAGCCTTGAGTGGGCTGGCATGTGTAGTATGAAGTTCTGTTCCAAAAGATCTGTTGGCACCCTTCTGGCTTTGTCTGTGTTCTAGTACTTAAGCAGGTAGGGACTCTCTGCTGGGTGCCATGACATGTGCCACGCAAGGGGACAGGTAACATACAGTGTGCCATGCAGAGACATGCAGGGAGATGTGCAGCTTGCAGCGTGCATGGCTTGCCCACACGGGAATAAAAGCATGTCAGATATCCCAACAGCTCCGTGAATATTCTTCTGTCTGCCCGAACACCATGGCCCTGTCAGGCCTTGACAGGCTGCAACACAGCTGTAGAAAAAGCCCTTTTTTTAGGGAATACATAAATAATTATAAGCAGAATGTTGGTAAAAATGTAGATGGTAGAGGTCATTCTGTTGAGGTCTGGAAATGAAGAACATGTTATTGGAAACTGTAGAAAAGGTGATACCTGTTATAAAGTAGCAAAGAATTGTGTTGAATGGTGTTGCAAATGATGAAATTGAATATATAGCTGAGGAAATAGCTAAACAAAGTATTAAAGTAGTGGCTTGGTTCTTCCTGGCGGCTTATAGTAAAGTGTGAGAAGAGATAAATGAATTTGATAAAGAGAGACTAGGAACAGGCCACAGGAGGAGGTTGCCCAAGGCAGTGGTAAACAGTTCAGGACAGGACTGGCTGAGAAGCTGAATGCCTCCATAGCCCATGGAATTACAGGCCAGAAGATTTAAAATAAAAGGACAGAGACTGGCTCTCAGGCTCTCTGGCTCGCTCCTCCAGGATGCTTGGATGATCATGCTGCAGCTGCCTGCATTTCCCAGTGGGCAGTATTTTGGATGGGAAGGAATTCTGGGTGCATCCTGGGCTGGCCTGGCAGAGGGTGGCAGGGTCATTTTTCTTTGGCTGTTCTAGAGGGGATGAGCTCTGAGACAGAAACCTGCCATTCTGCCAAAATTGTGTAGCTTTTGTATTTTATGTTCTTTTGGTTTGTAAACTAACCGTATGGAAATGAGATAATTTAAAACTAACAGGGGGAATGATAGAACTCAGGTGTTATAGAGTTTAGACTTAAATGATAGGCTTAAGTGAGTAAAGCTGTAACTAAAGAGTTAGCGTTTCACCTTAACTGATAGGCTTAAGTGACTAATGCACATGGAAAGCTATTATTCAAAAACTGTGTAGTATTTTAATAAAGATTCCTTTCTTTTATCATCAAAACTTTGCCTCTGGAATTTTTCCTGGAGAGTGGCAGTAGGCAGCAGGACCCCAGTTTCTGTTTGGTGACAAACTGAAAAATACATTATTAGGTTCTGGTAAAAGAGAACCAGGACCTAAAAATTGGGAGAATTCTCAGCTTGCCTATATTGCATTAAAAATGAGAAAATGTGTTCAGAAGAGGACACTAAGAGTGTGGACAAGCAGTCATTTGATAAAGAGATTAGTATGGCTATCAGCCCCTGCCCTGAGCAGAAATACTGCCAGTTTGAACTGAAGGGGACAGACAGAGGATCAACTAAAGGAAAACTGTCAGACTTCCTGGATCCTACAGGAAAATATCATAGAACTATTCAGCTGCTAATGTGGATATTCTTCACAATCACAGGGAAGAATGCCCTGAAAGGTGATTCAGAAAAAATCAGGGCTGCCTCCTCCATTTCTAAGGAGCAGGGAGGACATTGCCTCAGTTCCAACAGGCCAGACAGCAACCTTCCAGAGTGATGAAAGCGAGGTGCCTGGAGTCATGGAAGTGGGGTACCCAGAGCCTTGATCGCACTGTCCCCACCTGACAGAGTCCCAGAGGTGAGGGTGGTACCTGTGCCAAATAAAGAAAAAAAAGAAAACAGGAAAAGAATCTGTGTGTCTGTAACAGTTTAGACCCACCATCTTCCATCGTCATCCTCCTGACTAATTCAAAATCTAATTCAAAATTAATCATTTAAGATTCATCATTTAAAGTTCACTCCTGAAAGATTTTGCCATAATATCTGATAAAGGGTTAATTTCCAAAAGGTATAAAGAACTCACACAACTAAACACTAAATAATCAGTTAAAACATGGGCAGACCAAAATAATCACTTCTCTAAAGAGACATACAGCTGGCCAATAGACATATGAAAAGATGCTCACCATCACTAAGCACCAGGGAAATGCAAATTAAATCACAAGAGACATCAGTTCACACTTATCAGAATGCCTATTGTCATCAATAAACCAACAAACAAACAAGTATTGGAAAGGATATTGAGAAAAGGGAACCATTGTTCACTGTTGGTGGGAAATGTAACTGCCACTATGGAAAGCAGTATGAAGATTCTCCCCAAAAATTAAAAGTAGAACTATGTTATGACCCAGCAGTTCCACTTCTGAATATGTACTGGAAAAAAAAAAAAACCCAGGTACTTCCAATCACAATGGTGGCATAGGCAGACATGGCTCACCTCTTTGCACAACTATATCAAAATTACAACTAAAATAGAGAACAATCATCACTCAGAACCATCAGAAATTGAGTTGAATGGAAGTCTGACAACTTCAAAATCATTAAAGGTGAAATATTTATAGAATCTGAAGAGACACCAGAGTATGACAACTTCAAAATTAAAGAGACCACATCCATCCAGGCTGGTAGGAGGGGTGTAGGTATAAAATGGGCCAGTCCCACATCCAAGTGTGGTAGATAAAAATTTGGGACAGATACCTTGGGAGCAAGGAGTCCTGGATCCATACCATGCAGCCCAGCCCAGGGTTTCAGTGCCAGGAAGATAAGTCCACAAAACTCCCGACTGCAAGATCCAGCAGGGATTGAGTCAGTGAAAGAAACGTCTACACCCCCAAACAGTTCCTCTTAAAGAGCCCACACACCCACTCTCCTACTCAGACTCACTCCCTCTGAACTCCAGCACTGGGATAGGACCTTGAAAGGCACCAGTAGCATTCTGGGAAAAACTGAATTGTCTGGCATCAAGGCAAGCAGAGGGCATTGCCCCTTTTCTAAACCTCCTGGCCCCACAGAGCCACAGAGCCAGCAAGCCAGTGCCATATCTGAGACTCCATCAACCTATCTAACACTGTTTGACATGCCTTGAAGATCTCTAGAGACATTGCTCCAACTTACTGGCCCACCCAAGCTGCTTCTCCATATGAATGGCTGGTCTTGGTTCACGATGCACAATTTCCTAAATCCTATTAAACAAGCAACAATTAGCCCAGTGAGCCTCAGGCCCAGCACTAGCAGCAGCCAGGCTAGATTCACAGCTTGGCTTTGCCTGCAAATCTCTAAGCCCTGCACAAGTAACAGCCATCTCAGATTGCTTTATAATTCAGGCAGGGTGGCCCTGGGCAAAACGCAGGTGGGAGCAGACGTTGGCTGGCACCATCCAGGAAAGCATAGGGCTAGCGCACCCAGTGGACTGCTACAGACCACATCAGAGGACCCCCACCCTGCCCTTGAACAGCTGATTCTCAACGGAGGGCAGAGTTTGTTAATCAGTGGTCACAGCCAGTCCTTGCAGCTGACTGGCCTGGGTAAATCCCTCTCAGTGATCTGCCAACAGCAACCAAGGCTCAGCTACAAGAGGAGGGTATACTTAGCCCACATGAAGTGTGCACCTCGAGTACCCACCTTGAGTGATAAGAAAGGCTGGGCCACTGGACCCTACACAATACCTACTGCATTAGGCTACACTACCAAGACACAGAGGCAAACCATCTTTATCTAATACATAGAAACAACCACAGGAAGGCTACCAAAATGAGGAAACAAAGAAACATGGCCCAAGTGAAAGAACAGATCAAAACTCTAGAAAAATAGCTAAATGAAATGGAGACAAGCAATCTATCAAGACGCACAGTTCAAAACATGGTTTATAGAAATGCTGAAGAAACTTAGTGACGACCTCACCAGCACAAAAAGACCCAGTCAGAAATGAAGGATACACTAATTGAAAGAAAGAACAATTTACAGGGAAACAACAATAGAGTGGATGAAGCCGAGAATCAAATCAGTGATTTGGAACATAAGTAAGAAAAACACAACCAATCAGAACAACAAGAAGAAAAAAGCATCTAAAAAAATGAGGGTAGTATAAGCAGCCTCTGGGACAACTTCAAGAGGTCCAACACTTACATCATAAGGGTGACAAGAGAAAGAGAAGAGAAAGAGCAAGAAATTGGAAATCTATTTGAAAAAATAATGAAAGAAAATTTCCTTAATTGGTGAAGGAAATAGACATGGAAGTCCAGGAAGCACAGAGAGTTACAAACAAGTTGGATGCAAAGAGGCCCACTCCAAGACACATCATAATTAAAATGCCAGAGATTAAAGAAAAAGAGAGAATCTTAAAAGCAGCAAGAGAAAAGAAGTTAGTTACCTACAGGGGAGTCCCCATCTGATTGTTAGCTTATTTCTCAAAAGAAACTTTGCAGGCTAGAAGGGATTGGTAAGATATATTCAAAGTCATGAAAAGCAGGGACCTACAACCAATATTGCTTTATCCAGCAAAGCTATCATTTAGAATTGAAGAGCAGATAAAGAGCTTCCCAGAAAAAAAAAAAAACTAAAGGAGTTCATCATCAGGAGTTCATCATCATAAGGAACTTTATTTAAGTTCCTTAAATAAAGAAACTTATTTAAGAAAAAGAAGATCCAAACTATGAACAATAAAATGGCAATAAATACATATCTACCAACAATTGAATCTAAAAAACAAAGCAAATAAGAAGAACAGAGACAGAATCATGGACACAGAGGGCATCTTGATGGTTGCCAGATGGGAGTGGGGTATAGGAGGATGGGTGAAGAGGTGAGGGGATTAAGAAGTACAAATAGGCAGTTACAGAATAGCCATGGGGATGCAAAGTACGATATAGGAAATGGAAAAGCCAAAGAACTTAGGATTGCCTGAGTGAGTAGGTGTGCTGGGTGGAAGGGGACAAAAAGGGAAAAATCAAGACAACTGTAATAGCATAATCAATAAAATATGGTTAAAAAATTTTAAAGATAAAAAAGTAAAAGCCCAATACACTAACTTGAAAGCACATATATACACCTATATTCATTAAAGCATTATTTACAATAGCCAAGATATAGAAGCAACCCATGTGCCCATCAATATGACCAGTAGATAAAAGAGGTGGTACATACATACAAGAGAATATTACTTGGCCATAAAAAAGAGTAAAATCTTACCATTTGAGAAAGCATGGATGGTACTAGCCAGTATTATACTAAGTGAAATAAGTCAGACAGAGAAAGACAAATACCATATGATTTCACTTATACACAGAATCTAAAGAACAAAATAAACCAGCAAAGAAAACAGAAACAGACTCATAGATGCAGAGAATTCACTGATTGCCAGATAAAAGGGGATTTGGAGAGGTAGGTGAAAAAGGTGAAGGGATTAAGAAGTACAAATGGATACAAAATAGTTATGGGAATATAAAGCACAGCATTGGAGATGTAGTCAATAATATTTTAATAATTACGTAGGGTACCAACTGAGTACTTGAATTATAGAGTGGATCACTTCATAACTTACATTATTGTTTAACCACTATGATATACACCTGAAACTATATAAAATAATAGTGAACATCAATTATAATTGAAAAATAAATTTTAAAAAGAATTTTAAATAAATAAATAATGCCCTGCCCAGGGTAGCTCAGTTGGTTGGAATGTCATCCCATAACCAAAAGGTTGTAGGTTCGCTTCCCAGTCAGAGCACATACCTGGGTTGTGTATTGGATCCCCAGGTTTGGTGTGTATGAGAGGCAATAATCGATACTTCTCTCTCACATTGATGTCTCTCTCTCCTTTCCACTCTCCCATCTTCTCTTTCTAAAAGCAATAAAAAATGTCTTCAGTTGAGGATAAAAAAACATTTTTATTAATAAATAAATAAGTTCACTCCTGCATCACCTCTAAGAAATATTCTGACAACTAACTCCACCCCAGCCAGACTGAACTAGGTGTCCCTCCTTCATGCTTCTAGAATATTTGATACATATTTTCTTTGATAACTTTACCATACTTCTTTTTAATCATATATGTATATACCTATTTTCTTCCCTAGACTACAAACATCTTGAAAACAGGGACCATGTTTCATTCATTTTTATAACCTTAGGGTCTAAAAATATGAATTCCAAACACATTAAAATGCCATTGATGATTATTTAGGGCATATGTAACAATAAGTGGTGGTTACTCTATATGTTAGTGAATTTTAAAGTGTTTTGTAATGGTTATTTAGTAACTTTATTAATTTTTTAAAAATACCTAATGGCCTGAATTTGTTGTAGTTTCTTCATTGAATATTGTATCAGCTATAATAGAAAAACAATCTTAACTGTCACAAGCCCCTGTCTGACTCGGCCACCGGCCTGCAGTAACCACAGAATGCTGCGGATGGCTTGTCGAAACACGAGAAAAACATACACAGAGACAACCGAGTCCTGTGGGGAAATAGGGACAAAAACGGCCACCCTCTCTAGTGGAGAATGCCCCAAGCCCCACCTGAGTAGGTTTTTATTAAGAATACAGACACAGTTTGTGGATTCCAGTCTGGCAGGGAAGATCAAACAAGTAGGTAATTTTCAAAGGTGCTGACAGAACTCCCGCTGGGATTCTGGGCAGAGAGTTTGTGTTTTATTGCTTAAAAAGACTACAGGACCTAAAAGACTAGTCTTGTTTCCTGCCTGTGCCTTTATATTCTAATTCAATAGCATCCTCCAGCAAGCAGGTCTCACAGGCCTGATTACCCCGGGGGTCCACTGACTCTGGTCTGGGCTGCACTACCCCTGTCATTTCCGCAGGTCTGAGTCAGACAGAGGAGACAAGGGCAGCCAGGAGACTTAGATTTCTCACAGCTAAGAACAAGGACACAGGCTTTGACAAAGCTGAGGGGACAGGGGTTGATGTCGATCACCCCTTCATTTCCACAGCCCCAAGTCTCTTCCCTGAGACCTCCATGTGATCATGCCTGTCTTAGGCAATTCCCCCCATGGGAAATCTTACCCATCATTGGCTAACCGATCAAGCATAGGAGGCCAGGCACAGAACAGGCTGCGTTCATGCCAGGGAAATAAGTTTTGTCTCTTTAGTGGCTCCTGGTCTGGAAGTCTCTCACTCAGCCTGAGTCACAGGGGGTTACAGCTTCCTGAGACCAGGCAGGGCGGGCCCCAACACCTGTCTATATGAAAATGGAGTAGCTTACTAATAATTTTCTTTTGGTTATTTTCTGAAAGAGAAAAGAAACTATTGAGATTTTCAACACTTTCAGCCTAATTTCTTTCCCTTGATACTCTTTTCTCTCTTCTCCAATGAGGGAAACTTTTTCACCTTTAAAAATGACACAGCCATAAACAGGCCTCCAAGCTCTACACATAGGGAATGTTCAATAAAGCCTCCTAATAAAAACACTATTGAGCAGATAATTCCAGGAGACCAGTCAGAAAGGGTTAGGGCTTCATTGAAGCACCCTCCAAAGTAATAGCAAGAGCCTTGCCAAAGGGGATGCTTCTAGCTTAGTTAGTGTTTCCCCAAAGACCTCACAGAGCAATCTAAACAATAGCATTCAATTATAAAAGCTAGATATTGGAAAATTTTAAAGTAAATCAAATTTAAAAGCTCGTATGTCATAAAAATGGGTGGCAAAGGTACTATTACTCTTTCATTTTATTATCCCACTAGTTTATTTCCTAGAAACATTTGGAATACTGATTTGGGCCATATTTTTTAGAGTAAGAAGAGATCTTTCAAAATATCTTTGTCAACATACTCTCTTTATCAATAAAGTAAGTGAGAACCATTGAATTCAGATAGGCTGCTCAACTAATGGCAGAGCTTAAGTGAAAACTCGTGTCCCTAGTCTGATGTCAAAGGTTCTTTCAGTACATTTAGATGCTTTGCAAACTTTTCTATACTGTTACATCTTTATAAGTAAATCCATAAATGTACCTGTGGTAGGCTGCTCCTTAATTGGTTCCCAGGGATCTCCTGCCTCCTGGGCTTCACTCTCTATGTAATCCTTTCCCCATGTGTGTGAGCTGTAATTTAGAGACTTGCTTCTAGTAAATAGAATACAGTAAAAATAATGATACCTCACTTCCAAGATGAAGACATCAAAGACTGAGACTCTGTCTTTCTGCCACTCTCTTGCTGGTGCTCTTTTGCTCTCTGATGAACCAAGCAGCCATGTGGGATCAGCCTCAGCCCAAAAGCCTGTGAGAAAATAAATCCTACCCATAACCATTTGTGTGACGTGGAAACAGATCCTTCCCCAGTTAAGCTTCAGACGAGACTGCAAACTCAGCTGACACCTTTATTGCAATCTTGTCCCTGAGATAATGTGTGCCCAGATTGCTGACCCACAAATACTGTAAAATAATAAATGTTGCTATATTAAGCTACTAAGTTTTGGGGTTATTCATATTTCCTAAACTGAAGATTCCTTTTCTATAACATAACCAACTCTTTTTACAGGTGTCATCTGCCAATCTTGGCATCACTGGTGGGAACTGGGGCTCCAGAAATGACACAAATATGTTGATTGTTACCCTGGCTAATACTCTATCTGTGAGTAATAAATTAACCTTCGTCTCTGACTCAGGAGTCTCATGTCTTCTGTCATCACTCATGAAACAGCAGGCTGACTTGTTAGTTCTGAGTAAGACTCTTCCCAGTTCTTGAAAATGAGATGTTCAACAACAAAAATAAATATTTTTCTACATTTTCACAAATATTCCTAATAACACAAGTATGATTGTATGTGTTTTGATATATTAACTCTATTTCCCTGTGATTCTTTTTAGCTGAGACAAATGAATAAAATGATGCAGAGTCTCAGGGACAGTGACAAACAGGCAAAAAGGCAGAGACATGGTTTTTGAGTTTCAAAACACAAGACATTTCATTTTCAAGGGTTTGAGTTTCTGATATTCCAAGAGTTGAACTTTTAAAAACATCAAAATGTATGCCATAAATAATAGATTGAAAAGAAACAACGAAGTCACTCACATCACCTCCAAGGTAGATAAAGACTTCCTTTGACAGTGAAGGTGTGAGCAGTGGGAGGAAGAAAAAAGACAGTGAAGGCAAAAAGTGTACATGCTCTGGATTCTCAAGAAAGAGCACTTAAAGGCTGAAGACTGAGAGGCAGAGAAACCCAGTACTCTGAGAGGAGAGAACATCTGTGTTCTCTGTTTTCACATAAAGCAGAGAGGAGCTTGACAGCTGTGCTGCCCTTCTGCGATACAGTAGGAGAAGGGCAGATAGGATGCCTGTGAGGCTCATCGAGATGGAGGGATTCCCCCTGTATTGTTGTGGTTCAGGAGCAGGGCCAAGGGAGTTTGGTATACCAGGTGGAGTACAGACACCAAGTGATTCAGACAGTGGTATACAGTAGTAACATACATGGACCAATTACTGAAAGTAGAAAAAATACTGTACATCTCAATTAATGTTATAGTAGGTAAATGACAATAACCAAGGATGAGATGAAATCCTCCTGAAGTCCCCATAAGCTCTCTGGAATTTAGATACAATATGGGGAAAATGTGTAGGAGGGCAGGTACACCTGAAATAATTGAATTAACCAAGGGTTAGCCTTCACCAGCAGGCAGAAGAGGGGTTCAAAATAAAAACTTATCAAATAAAAAGCCCTGGCTGGTGTGGCTCAGTGGAATGAGCCCCAGCCTGTAAACCAAAGGGTTGCCAGTTCAATTCCCAGTCTGAGCATATGCCTAGGTTGCAGGTCTGGTCAAGTCCCCAGTAAGTTGCGTGCAAGAGGCAACCACACATTGATATTTTTCTCCCTTTCTTTCTCCCTCCCTTCCCCTCTGTCTAAAATAAATAAATACATAAATAAAATCTTTTTAAAAAATAAGGCATGCCTATGTATAAAAAACTATATACAAATGTTTTTTGTATATAGTTTGTGGCTTGAAACCTATCCTAGCTAGACTTGCATTCCTAAAACATTTGAGTTTAAAAATACATGTACTGTGATTCATCATTAAAAAAAAAAAAACATAGCTCCTTTTACATTCTTGGCCAGAGTCCCCTAAATTTCCCTGCTCTCATTACTTATGGGCTCCCAGAACTGCAGCAAGGTTGAAACCTTGAGGCACCCCCTGACACTATTTCTACAGCAAAGGGATTTTTAAAACTACTTGTAGCTAAACAACTGGGAGTCATATAAATAATGCAAACTATTCCCTACCTCAACCTACCCTCTTCTGACTATTACTACTTTGCAGAACAGGAAATTGGCCATTTCAACTTGATATGCATTTGCTCTGTATAAGTAAGAAGGTAAAATAAATTTTATTTACAAGAGCCTCAATTTCGCATGTAAATACGTATATTGTATTACTCAGAGCCTGGAGAACTTTAACATCATGTGTGTTTTCTGAATCTTTCTGCATTCTTTCAAAGTTGTACCTTAAGGGTCCATTTTTATTTCATATATTTTGAAAACAGAAATGTTAAATGATATTGGAAAACTATATGTATTTTCAATCTTCTGTAAAGCTTTTTCTTCCAGGTAATTTAATTAGTTTTTATGACAGTCAAGCAGCACTTCCAAAGGTTAAATTATTTTTAAAGTATCTACCAAGCCAAGATATTTTTAAAAGATTACTTATTTAGGTGTCTTGCAGTGGATACTGGCCAGCAGTATGCATCCCTGCTGCAGATGCTCATCGAAACACAAGAAAAACATACACAGAGACAACTGGGTCCTGTGGGGAAATAGGGACGAAATGGCCACTCTCTCTAGTGGAAAGCACCTCGAGCCCCCATCTCAGTAGGTTTTTATTAAGAATACAGACTTAGTTTGTGGATTCACAGTCTGGCAGAAAAGATCAAAAAGAATAGGTAACTTTCAAAGGTGCTGACAGAGCTCCCGCTGGGATTCTGGGCAAAGTTTGGGGTTTTATCACTACAGGACCTAAAAGACTAGTCTCGTTTCCTGCTTGTGCCTTCAAATTCTAATTCAATGGCATCCTCCAGCAAACAGATCTCACAGGATCTTGAATATTCTGTGTCCCAGTCCTGATTACCCCCGGGGTCCGCTGACTCTGGTCTGGGCTGCACCGCCCCTGTTATTTACGCAGGCCTGAGTTAACAGAAGAGACAAAGGCAGCCAGGAGACCTAGATTTCTCACAACTAAGAACAAGGACTCAGGCTTTGACAAAGCCAAGGGGGCAGGGGTTGATGTTGATCACCCCTTCATTTCCACAGCCCTCTGAGTCCTGAGCCCTGAGGCCTCCACATGATCATGCCTGTCTTAAATGATTCCCTCCTTGGGGAATCTCACCCATCATTGGCTAACTGATCAAGCATAGGAAGCCAGGCATAGAACAGGCAGCATCCTTGCCAGGGAATAAGTTCTGTCTCCCTAGTGGCTCCTGGTTCGGAGGTCTCTCACTCAGCCTGAGTCATGGGGGGTTACAGCTTCCTGAGACCAGGCAGGGTGGACCCCAATAGTGTCTATAGAGGAACCCAAGGTGACAAGAGCAAAAAAGAGAAAAGTTATCTGATGCCACAAGGGCAATGATACAAAGTAGTCACCAATCCTGGGAAAAGGTTATGTCTGAGAGACAGAGAAAGGAAGAGAATAAAATTGTATTTCTCAAACACAAATCTTCCACAGACCTGCCTTGCACATGAACATCTTGCCCAAATATCTATGATATTGCTGCATCATACCAATTTTCCAACTCTCTATTAAAAGTTCCCTACACTTGTAAGCCCCCAACACTGACCACTTTTATGCATATATTAATATTACTATATCTTAAAACCTAACGAAATCATACACACACACACATAGACACACACACACTCACAGAACAAGGCCTCTATCTGGGCCTCTTTGATTTCTCCCCACCGACTAAACCGAAAGATCTATGTAGTGCTCATTGCCAGGCCAATCTACCTTTCTGGTCCTCCAATCTTTTACTTTGTCTGGCCTATCCAATAAACCTTGATATTATCTGAGGGCTGGGAATGTGACTACTATAATTTTCTTATTCCCAAAAGAGCCCAGGCCCTTGTTGATACTCAATAAACAACTTGCTGAATTGAAGCAAGTCTAAAAAAACTTTCAGATTATAAAAATTAAATTTTTCAAATTTATTTTTATTGTATATTTTTCCATTACCATTTATTCTCCTCAAATCCCCTCCCCCTGGCAAACACCATGCTATTGTCCATGTCCATGAATCTTTTTTTTTTCCTTTTCACTTGATCCCTCCACCCCCAAAATTAATATTCTTTTTTCTGTGTGGGGCCCCACAGTTGGGGCTTTTATTTTATCTTATATTAATTCTACTTTATTGATTATGCTACTACAGTTGTCCCAATTTTTCCCCCTTTGCTCCTTTCCACCCAGGACCCCCCACTCCCTCAGGTACCGCCACACACACACACCATTGTTCATGCCTATAGGTCATGCCTATAAATCCTTGGCTTCTCCGTTTCCTATACTCTACATCCCCATAGCTATTCTGTAACTACCTATTTGCACTTCCTAATCCCCTTACCTCCTCATCCATTCACCCATACCTCCCTCCTGTCTGGCAACCATGAAAATGTTCTCTGTTCTTCTTGTTTGCTTAGTTTGTTTTTTAAATTTAATTGTTGGTAGATATGTATTTATTGCCATTATATTGTTCATAGTTTGGATTTTCTTTTTATTATTTAAGTTCCTTTAACATTTCATATAATAATGGTTCGGTGATAATGAAGTTCTTTAGTTTTTTTGTTTTGTTGTTTGTTTTTTGTGTGTTGTTTTTTGTTTTTATTTTGTTTTTGTTTTTTTGGTCTGGGAAACTCTTTTATCTGCCTTTCGATTCAAAATGATAGCTTTGCTGGGTAGAGTAATCTTAGCTCCAATCTGTAGGTCCTGCTTTTCATGACTTTGAATATTTCTTGCCAATCCCTTCTAGCCTGCAAGTTTCTTTTGAGGAATCAGCTGACAGTGGTGCAGACCAAGGTCAGCTTCCACCTATGTTTTGCCCAAGGCACCCTGCCTGAGCTGTAAAGCAATATAAGATGGCTGCTACTTGTGCTGGACTTAGAAATTCCCACATGAAGCCAAGCTGTGAACCTAGGCCGGCTGCTGCTAATGCCCGGCCTGAGGCCATTTAGCAAGAGGTCCAGAAGACTAGGGGCTCAGGAGGCTGGCTGTTGCTCATTTGAGAGGATTTAGGAAGTTGTGAAGCATGAGCCAAGGCCAGGCATTCATATGGAAAAGCCACTGTGAACAGTTTGGTTGGGCCCATAAATTGGTTTGGAAGAGTGTCAGGAGATCTCCAGGGTGCGGCAAACTGTGTTAGCCAGGTTGATGGAGTCTCAGATACAGTACCTGCCTGCCAGCTCTGTGGTTCTGTAAGAGAAGGGTTCAGAAAAGGAACAAGGCCTCTACATGCCTTTTTGTTATGGAGAAAGCTGCCCCCAGCTCTCACCTTGATGCCAGATACTTCAATTCCTCTCTGAATGCCACTGGTACCTTTAGAGCTGCTACCTTAGTCCTGGAGCTCAGAGGGAGTGAGTCTGAGTAAGTCCGTGTGTGGATTCTTTAAGAGGAACTGCGTGAGGATCCATCACTGTCTTCCAATGACTCGATCTCAGCTTGTTTTTGAAGCCAGAAGTTATGGGGACTTATATTCCTGGCACTGGAGTCCTGGGCAGGGGAGTCTGGTGTTGGCCTGGGACTCCTCAATCCTGAGATATCCTTCTCAAATTTTTATCCACCACACGTGGATGTAGGACAAGCCATTCCACATTTTCACCTGCCCTACCAGTCTAAACAGATATGGTTTCTTTAATTCCACAGCTGTGAGTCTTCTATTCAATTCAATTTCTGACGGTTGTAAGTGACGGTTGTTCTATAGTTTTGTTGTAATTTTGATTTGGTTGTGTGAGGAGGTGGGCCATGTTTACCCATGCCACCATTTTGACCAGAAGTTCCAAAATTAAATTTCTTGATTCTGCCAAAAAAAAATTATCTTACAATCTTCCACAAAGAATTTATCAAAAGAATGACCCCAGTTTAAGTTGTTGACTATGGGTATCAACTTTATATATTAGCTAACCTAAAGAGATGCTGATAAATAGCAATTACAACTTCTTATTTAGGGCTTTTGGACTCCTATTTCCAGTGTTTTTTTATTATGAGAGGCAAAGAAAAACTAAATTTAGGTGTTCCTGAACCCTCTATTTCAGATATTTTGTTGCAAATAAAAAAGTAAGTTGTTAAGTAAAGTAGAAATGAACCAGAATCAGACGGATAATGTTTCCTTCAAATCAGATATGACTTTAAAAGTATAAGACAAAGGTGATTAGAAATAAAGCATGATCCTGAGTATAATACTTTCCAGAAACTTTTACAAGATATCCTGATAGTACAAAATCATTCAGATTCATAAACCCTGACAAAAAGTAGATAACTATAGCCTTCACTATCTTTCTTTTTTATTAGCCTTCAAGATATCTCTCTCCTTAATTACATGCACATCCTTCCCTTTTAATCTAATCTCTCCAATTCTTTCCCAATTGCATATTTCTTGTACTTTAGCATCATGACATCTTGGTAACCAGTTTTACAGCGCAGAGAATAACAGTTTTCAAAAGCCAGAGATTTGATTTTCTTACCTCATAATCTAATTCCAATTGGAGTTCTGCATTTTAAAAAACAAAAAACTATATACTGAGATCAAGCCAATACACCTGGCGTAAGTTACCCATTCTAGGGTATTTTGTTATAGTAGCTCGAAGGGATTAAGCTTATTTAAGATAATTATTTTTATTTTGAATGCTTTCTCAAGCAATTTGTTTAGGGTCAGTTACTAGAGATTTCTTGTATTCCTTTAATAGTGTCATCTTTTCCTTATTCTTCATGTTCCTGTAGGATTACTTTGATACTTGCACATTTGAAGAGCTCACCACTGCTCTCAGACTCAGTGGACTGGGGGAAAGAACTTCACCTGTCAACATGGCTAAATTCTGGCCCTTTGTACCTAGCTGCCCTGGACTCTATAATCCCTTTTTTTTTTTTCAGGAGCTTACAATCTCTTGCTGCCTCTGGTGTCCACTCCTTTCCCTCTCTCCTGGGAAAACGCTTCATTTTCTGTTCCTTTCTTCAATCTCACAGAGCCAGGCCAGGTGCAGGAAGCCACTTGCCCTGGCTACTTTGTTCTTAGCTGCACCAAAAGTCACACACCAGTTCATATAGCTCTCCAAGTGGGGCAAAACAGAAACAGCCCTTCAGGGAGTGTACTGAGAGACATCCTTTACTCCTCCCTCACTGGGGGAGAAGTCTCAGTTCTGTGTCTTTTCCCAAACTTGCAAATCTGTGTTGGCTTCAGGGAGTTTCCCTCCCCCTTTCCTTTGTTCCTACTTGTTCAAGGCTTTTGGACAGTGTGGATTTCTTCAGCACTCAGGAGGAGGTAAGACAAACCAGCCCCCTAGGGCCCACAGTGAAAGGCAGAAAGAACAGGTCCATGGTCCACTGTTCCCCTACCCCACCCCCACCCCACACACACCCAATTGTAGAAGTCACAGGCTGAGGCTGAGTTGATCTCTCGTAGTTCTGACCTGTGCCTCTTTGGGAAAGGGGATGACGCAAATAAATTAGAATCGTTCTTATTATCCATTTCAATGCAGCTGTTTCCAGTTCTGTTTCTCTGGGATGCTGCAATTTCTTACTTGCATTCTGAACTTCTCATAAACGTAGGATGGGTCTGCCTATCCCACCATTTTTCTAATATCATTGAGAACACTTAGGTGAAATTCATTTTAATAATACATTTTCTTTAACTCTGTATGGCCAAACTCTTACTTCAATTTACACTTACTGTGGGAAAAGTATTGATTATATATTTTACATTTTTTTTACAGACTAAGTCTTTGGGCTCAGTAGATGTGTATATTTTACATTTACACCACATCTCACTGTGGAATCTCATTTCAAGTGTTCAATAGCCACATGTAGTTAATGACTGTAGTCACTTTGATAGGGGCTTAAGACTTGGGAAAATTTAGCTTAAGGTAAATAGTCATAAATCTAGCAAGTAATGTGTATGTTAAGTTCTTGTTTCAGTAACTACAGATAAGACCCATCCTGGCGCCTGGGATTCAGCAGTTGACCTCCTGGGTCACTGACTGGGGATTACCTCATCTGGAGACTTCAGTACCAGGAAGAAGCAAGCGACTACCCTTCCCCCTTGGAGGCAACTGTTGAATTTCAAAGGCTTTCGCTGACACCTTGTTTGCCCTCCCCCAACTCCCTTATGAAAGATCTGGCTGGGAAAGAAAGGGGGGGATGGTTTGTTAGGGTATGAACCCACCATCTTCTCGGATCACCGGCCAACTGAATAAAGCGCCTATAAAAGATTCAATCGTTGTCATTGCTTATTGGATTTGGCAGTGACAGGCAGCCCGAACGCCGGTGTCTTTTCCGGTTACAACTTCAGACAGTGCAGCTCTAGATCTTCTCACTGTCCATGGCCCTCTACAGATCTTATTTCTGCTCCTGCAAGGATTCTCTTTGTTTGTTACCTTCTAGGGCAGTAAGTGAGGTAGGCATCATGGAATATGTCTTACCCAGAGCTGAGCGGTTTTCATAGCCCTCCTGAACTCCATGCATGTTCAGAGAGTTTACTGACAACCTTATGGGCTAAATAATCACAGACTGTTGCTTGCTAAGTTTATGTATCTTTCACAACAGCATTCCCTCAAAAAATATGTATTGCTGTGCTTCAATCCTTTGCAGGAAAATACCAAAGAAAGATCTTGTGTAGACATTATCTTAAGATATCTTAGGAGAGACCTAAATTTAGTAGACACCTTGGATCTTCATATGACCTCTTGCCAAGAGTACAACTTTGCCTGCATTGGCTTTGGTGACAGTTAAAAAAGTAGTTGGCCTTTCTTTTCTCAAAAAGCTCTCAGTCAGTACAGATTGCAGGTTGAAGTAGAGGGTGTCTCCCTTTCTAAAAATGTATGTCCTTCTACCTTTGCTTACAGTAAAGTACCCAATTCTCTGGTTTGCCCAGGATGTAGAATTTTTCATTTCAAGACTGAAACATTTCCAGGGTAACAGGAATAAGTTTGCCACACTAGTTTGCAGATAGGTTATATTTAGATTTAGGATTTTTTATTTTCTTCTGAGGAGTTTGTTTTACAAAATTTTACTCCTGCTAGTCAGGATCCATCATTGTGGCAACCCACTTCCAGGTTCGAGATGCTTGATTAATTATAGATTGCATTTCAATGCATACATCAGAAACTTGATTATAGAAGTGTACCTAAATAGAGAAATTTTCTTTCAATAACCAGAAGTATAAAAGTAGACAGCCTAGAAGTAAGCACAGTAACTCTATAAATGCATCAAGGACTCTGGTTACCTCTAACTTTCTTCCACTCAGCTTGAGCACGTCGCTTTCTTCCTTATGGTCATGAAATGGCTACTCCATCTTCAGAAACCGCATAAATATTTTAGGCAGGGAGAAGGTTTAGGGTAAAATACCAAAAAAAAAAAGTATTGGCTAGGTAGCTCAGTTGTTTAGAGCATCATCCCATACACCAAAAGGTTGAGGTTCAATTCCCAATCAGGACACACACCTAGGCTGCAGGTTCGATCTCTGGTCGGGGCATGTACAGGAGCAATGTTTTGTTCTCACATCAATGTTTTGCTCTCACATGGATGTTTCATTCTTCCGCCCCTTTTCTCTCTAGAAAATCAATGAACATATCCTCTGGTGATGATTTAAAAAAAAAAAAAGGAATATGCCAGCTGAGGCTGTGCTTAATAATAACCAACAAAAGATGGCTTTCTCAGGAGCCCTATCCAGTAGAATTACACTTACATCTCACTGTCTAAGTCATATAGCTATTCCCATAAGCAAGGGAAGATGAGTATTTTTCATGGTTTTATTGACGCTTCAAAAGAATAAGCTTTCTGTTAGTAAAGAGAAGAACAGGAGGTATATTGATTAGTAACTACTGATTTATAACTGAATGTTATCAAATAATAGGTAAAATTTATTTTATTAAATTTGAAAAAGAAAATATATATAAACATTTTAAACATAAAGTAATAATAGAAGGGCCCACTTTTATACATAATTCTTCACAAATTAAGTTGTTCAGTGATCCCATTAAATTCCTAATTTATATTCCAAAAATGTGGGTGACCTTAAAGGATTAGACTGAATCAAAGAGAATTTTGGTAACTCTAGTCCTTGTTCCTTTTTGTTAATTCTTCCATGTCTGTGACTATTTACTTTTGCTTTAAATCCAAAGTCATAAGCTTAATATAAATTAGTGAAAATGTTGATGTAAGACACATATTTTAATTGCTGAGTATTTTTTCACATTTAGAGTGAAATGTGCTTTCTTCCAATTTTCTTGATATGTGCTGACCTTTGGGTCTATTTTTATTTCCCCACTTTTGAGACATGGTATAGACGAATAGTTTTAAACTGTGGGAAAACTATCAATGCAAGCACAATGATAAATGGCAACTGGCATTTGGCTGAGAATTGGAAAGCCAATCGTGAGTGCTTGTGTCTGTGGCACAAAGGAAAGAACCCACTTTTTATAAGGGGGCACCTACTACCCAGAGCTATGCAGAAGTTCAGATCCAGTGTTTCCAGATTATGTTTAGAATCCAGTTATTTTATATGAAATTTGCTGACTTTTAACTATTAGCTTTAAAAAAAGCTTAAAAGCAACATAAAAAGAAGACATACCAGGTGTATAAGTCAGATTTGGATTATGGACCATTAGTTGGGTGAATGAACCAAAGTCCAATCTTTTAATATTGATAATTCTCCTGGTAGACAAAAGTTGAAATGTTCAAAAGAGCACTTAAATTTTGTTCCATTGATTTAAACAATGAATTGCTCATGTAGGTTTGAATGAAATAAGCAAAGACATTTCTTATGGTTCTTTTTCCCTCACAACAATAAGCATATATTAGATGTTTAATAAACATCTACTAAATTTCTAATTCTCTTCATTTCCTTTGACAATGACTAGCAAAGCCAATTTTATTTTTTTTAATATATTTTATTGATTATGCTATTACAGTTGTCCCATTTCCCCCTTCACTTCCCTCCCCCCTGTACCCCCTCTCCCACCCACATTCCCCCCCTTTAGGCCATGTCCATGTGTCATACTTATGCGTTCTTTAGCTTCTACTTTTCCCGTACTATTCTTGCCCTCCCCCTATCTATTTTCAACCTACATTCTATGCTACTTATTCTCTATACCTTTTCCCCCTCTCTCCTCCTCCCACCCCTACTGCTAGCCCCCCATGTGCCCTCCATTTCTGTGGTTCTGTTCCTATTCTAGTTGTTTGCTTAGTTTCTTTTGGTTTTGCTTTAGGTGTGGTTGTTAATAATTGTGAGTTTGTTGTCCTTTTACTATACATGTCTTTTCTTTATCTTCTTTTCTTAGATAAGTCCCTTTAGCATTTCATAAAGTAAGGGCTTGGTGATGATGAACTCCTTTAATTTGACCTTATCTGAAAAGCACTTTATCTTCTCTTCCATTCTAAATGAGAGCTTTGCTGGATAGAGTAATCTGGGATGTAGGTCCTTGTCTTTCATGACTTGGAATATTTCTTTCCAGCCCCTTCTTGCCTGTAAGGTCTCTTTTGAAAAATCAGCTGACAGTCTGATGGGAACTCCTTTGTAGGTGACTGTCCCCTTATCTCTTGCTGTTTCTAGGATTCTCTCCTTCGTTTTTACCTTGGCTAAAGTAATTATGATGTGCCTTGGTGTGTTTCTTTTTGGGTCCAACTTCTTTGGGGCTCTCTGCGCTCCTTGGATTTCTTGGAATACTGTTCCCTTTGCCAGTTTAGGGAAGTTCTCCTTTATTATTTGTTCAAATAACTTTTCCACTTGTTGGTCCTCCCCTTCTGGTACCCCTATAATTCGGGTGTTGGAACGTTTAAAGGTGTCCTCGATGGTCTTAAGCTTTTCTTCGATTTTTTGAATTCTTATTTCATCATGCTTTCCTGCTTGGTTGATTCTATCTTCCTTCTGGTCCACTGTGTTGTTTTGAGACTCAGATTCCTTCCTTTCACTATTGGCTCTCCTCCGTATATCTTCCTGCATCCCTTTTATGGTAATCTGCATTTTTTCATGTAATTTGCATCCAAAATCAACCAGTTCCGTGAGCTTCCTGATCACCAGTGTTTTGAACTGTGCATCTGATAGATTGGCTATTTCTTGGTCACTCAAAAGGATGAGTCCTGGGGGACTGATGTGTTCTGCTGGAAACATATCTTCTGTCTTTCCCTGTCTCTCCTATTATTTTATTTATTTATTTTTTCTCTGGTCTGGTCGCTCTTGTTATGGTAGGGGGCGGAGCCTTAGGTGTTCACCGGGCTGGGTGCCCCAGTCACTAGATTGTGACATTATATGTGGGGGCAGGGGCGGGAGCGGGGACAGGAGGGATCAATGGCGACCGTTCCGTACTCCTGGAGCCAGACACTTCCCTGGGCTTCTGGGCCGTGAGCTCTGCCCTGGTCCACAATCGCTGCCCCACTGATTCCCCCAGCCGCTGCTTGCGTACTCAGGGATCACCGCTGCACTGCTGCGCTCCCGCGCCCCGGATTGCTGTCGCGCCGATTTTGCGCCAAATTTCCCCCGACCTCTGTGCGCCTGCGACCCGCGCCAGCCCCGCGCCCGCTCGCTCGGCTCGTCGTCCCCTACCAGTCTGGATGTACGGGTCTACTTCAACTTCTAGGCTGTCCAACTTCCATTTAGATAAATCCTCTGACAGTTCTGATATTATGACTGCAAATCATTGTTGTAAATTATTGTTGTTCTGTTCTTGGTTGTGCGAGGAGGTACGGTGCGTCCACCTATTCCTCCATCTTGCCGGAAGTCAAAGCCAATTTTATACTAATGTAATCCAAAGGGTACATAGCTTGTTCTTCAAAATAAAATGGAAGTCATGAGACAGGAAATACACAAATCATGAAAGCAGTTCTAATTCTAACAAAAAAGCAGAGTACAAGTATTGAGTTGAGAAAGAATAAAACATTCTTATTATATATTAATAATAACTTTTCCTCAACTGTGAGGCATGTTGAGGAGAGGAAATAATGAACCCATCTGCTTTAAAGTCCAAATAATCAAGTTAAATAAGGGTTCCAGGTAATTCTCTGACAGCAAAATTTATTTGGTTACAGCATTCAGTGGTGAACTATTTTTGAACAATTTGAACTAGGGAATTAAGGTTTCATAGAGGAGAAAATGACAGCAATTCCAATTATATAAGTGTAACTATTTCAATAAAGTTCATTTTTCTCCTAGAATTTATTAGCATTCAACTAGATTAAATGTTTATAACACAGACAACTCCCATCAGTACCTAACAATAAAATAGATGGCTTCATTCTAGATAATGTAAAGGGCTTGACCCCTTACAAAGAACAGGCGTAGGTATAAAATATTAAGGCATAATTAAACAAAACCTAAACCCTGAAATTTTAGAAAAAGCATTTTTTTATTTACTAAGTACATCCCACTAATTCTTGTATGTATGTCTGAAACATTCCAAGTATGCTTAAATTCACACTAGGTAAAAATTTGATTTTTGCCACATACACTTTCTACTTCACTTTTCTATGAGGAATATATAACCATTTTTGCCTTAAACGTCTATATTTAGATTTATATTTTATTTTGCTTTGAATTTGTAGTGGGATTAGCACACTTGAGAAAATTCATTAGAAAATTTATTCACTTCATAAACCATGTAGAATCCAAAAGGGAAAATATTTTCTTATTTCTCAGAATGTAAATTAACAATAGAATGTAAAGAAAAGAAGACATTTGTATGATTAGATGACATGATAACAGAGGCCAAAAGTTCATTAAAAATTCTGAAATCTTCCTGTTTGACTGTGCATCTCTCCCTTTCTTGTGGTATGACAAAGCAATCAAGAGGCAATATTTCATATATACCAAATTTTATAAGTATAGCCTAAATCTTAATTTTAAAAAACAGCTTTTACTTTTGTTGATCTTCCTCTTTTTATTTTGTTCATTTCTCTTCTTACCTTTTCTATTTCCTTTCATTTTCTTTAGTGTTCTAAGATGATACTTAAATAATTTGAATTATTTTCAAATTAAGCAATAAATGAACCTCTGTGTACATTTTTAAGCAACTTGATGAATAGAACTTTCATTGTCATTCAATTCTAAATAGATACTAATTTTCATTTTTTAAATTTTATTGAATTTTTCCATTGCCATTTCACTCCCTTAGATGCTCACCCTGCAGTCACCACACTGGTGCCCATGTCCATGAGTTCATTTTCTCTTTTGCTCAATCCCTCCTCTCCCAAACCTCCCCCGGCAGCTGTCATCCCTTTATCTATGAGTCTGTCTCTATTTTGCTTTTTAGTTCAGTTTGTTCACTAGATTACTCATATGAGTGAAATCACATGGTATCTGTCTTTCTCTGGCTTATTTCACTTAGCATAATGTTCTCCAGGTCCATCTGTGTTGTTTCAAAGGGTAAAATTTTCCTCTTTTTTACAACTGAGTAGTATTCCACTGTGTAAATATCCCATAGTTGTTTTATCCCCTCATCTACTGATGGACACTTGGGCTGCTTCCATATCTTGGCTATTGTAAATAATGCTGCAACAAACATAGGGGTGCAAGGGTGCTTGTGGTCTTTTGAATCAGTATTTTGGGTTCCTTTGGATATATCCCCAGAAGTGGGATCACTGGATCAAAGGACAGATCCATTCTTAATTTTTTGAGGTATCTCCATACTGCTTTCCACAGTGGCTGCACCAGTCTGTATTCCCACCAACAGTGCAAAAGTCTTCCCCTTTCTCCACATCCTCACCAGTACTTGTAATCTATGATTATGTCTTTTAACAGCAATAATTTAAAAGCAATACACATTTATTGATTCTTTATATGTGCTATCATACTGGTCATATTCCTACCATTTTCTTTTTTCTCCTTTGCTACATTCTATTGGATTGGTAGTTTGTATAATAATAATAATACCTAAAAGTGAGCATTTAATGTAGGTGAGATATTATAAAAATTTTACATGTATGAATTCATTTAGCTTTCACAACTCTGTAAGGGAAGGACTATTAATATCTCCATCTTACATTTAAAGAACTTGAGGCACTGAGAAGCCAAGTAATTTGTTCCACTTAGCACAGCCAGCAAGAGGTCAAGCTGGATTTGAGCTTAACATCCTAGTTCCAGAAATTCCACTCTTAACCATAAGATTGTACTTTCTTAAAAGAGCTTTTTACAATAATTTTTAAATGATATTTTGGTTTCTGAAAAGATCTACACTTATATCTATAGGAATTTCCAAACTATATTTTAAATTCTAACATTAACAATGAAAAATAAGCAAGAACTTTCTGAACAAAAAACTGATAAAATGATTTGGGGGTGGGAGGGGAGTCAACACATTACTTTAGGATTCTTTTAAGTTGCATTTTCAAAGGTCTTTGACCTATAGAATATAGAGCAAATGATGATTTAGGATTTCTTAGCATAGGCTTTATGAAGGTCTGAAAGCTTCTGCTTCATGTTCTTTGGACCCTAAGTGACATCTAAGAAGGTTAAGTAACTAGAAACAGAGGCCCCGTGGAGTCTCCCCAAAGGATGGAACAAAAACCACATGAAAAAGCACCATGTCCAGAGACATCAGTAAAGAAGCCACCCTCAATATACCAGCCATTCTAGGCATCCTAGCTGAGGCTCCTGACATCATGGAGCTGAGACAAATCATCACCATTCTGCCCTGCCCAAACTTTTGACAGATTCATGAGAAATATTTGAATGATTCTTGTTGTCAGCCATACTTTCTCCTTTCTCATTTCCACAACAATCCCTCACACTGGCATTTACATTCACTGGAGCTTATGTTACATGTTTGCGGTAGCTGCAAGGATGTCCACCAATTTGCACTCTGATTCCTCCATTACAGGGTAGTATGTCACATGGAAATTTATCTAATATATAAAAAGATAATAGCATCCATGAATAAGACAGATGAGCTGTACACATAATTAATAAATGTGAGCAATTAACTATGGATCATGCAATAAATTTAGATGCTCCTTGAAAGCAGAGACCTTATCTGCTGAGTTCATTTAGAAATGAGTCTAGCAAAGGGAGAGTAGATACTATCTGTTAAATAAGTGGCAAAATTATAAAATACTGGTCACAATTTACATATCTCTCATTCCCACTAATATTAATGTTTTTCAGTTCAAAAAAATCCTACATATTTTTTTCTTTTTGACAACTATTATAGGTTGGGGATGGGAAAGTAGTAACAGCTTCTGAAGACTGTTGATGAAATTGTTCAAGTGAAAACTAACATAAAATATTACCCAGTTGTTACTGAATTTCAAAGACAAAGAAATAATACTTCAGTCACCAAAAGGAGAACACACATGTGATGAGTACTTTTATGTCGACCTAACTGGACCCTGGGGTGCCCAAACATGTGGTCAAATGTTATTATGAGTGTCTGTGGGGGTGTTTCTGGATAATACTAACACTTGAATCAATAGATGAGTGATGCAGATTGCCCACTCTAATGTAAGTGGCCCTTATCCAATCAATTGAAGACCTGATTAGAACAAAAAGACTAAGAGGGAACTTTGCCAGGGAACTAATTGAGCCAGGATATCTATTTTATTCTGTGTTTGGACAAGAACTTGCATCAGTTGACTCTTCAGATTCTCAGGCCTTTGGATTTGGACTCAAATTATACCAGCTCCCTTAGGTTTCCAGATTACTGACTGCAGATCTTGGGACCTCTCAACCTCCATAATTCTGTCAGTCAGTTTCTTATCTCTTAATATACGTACTGTCTCCTATTTGTTCAGTTTCTCTGGAGATTTCTGTCTAATACCACAAGTCACCTATAAGGGAAAAAAAATCAGGCTAGCCTCAGATAGCTCAATGATATTCAATTCTGAAAAACCATGGAAACTGTTTTAAAACTAAAACACAAAACAAAAGAAGAAAAACAATAAAAAACAGTGGAGCAAGTTTTGAAGGAAAGAAACCCTATGTCTACAGAGTCTTGAGAAATGTAATCTGAGAAGTTAATACACTGCCAAATTGTACTTCAAAGATAAAAGTACAGATGCCTTCACATATGCAAAAGATCAGGAACACAGTATTTTGGGAGAGAAAACTTATTAGATGGTGAAATTCAACCAAAAGATAAATCAAAATTAAAATATTTTTACATAGAGAAGTTATACCAAAATAATTGATGGCAAGACTGGTCCCAGAACAGCACTGTGTGGTGTAAGGTTGAAAACATGAAAATGACAACTTAACTAAAAAATTAGTGGGTTGAAGGAAGGGCTAAGGGGTAAACATAAAAGAACAAATGTACACATGTATCACAATAGTTAAATAATAGATACCATTTTTTAAAAAATCTTTGAGAAAAAAATGAATCCAATTTTTCTTCATAACTCTATATTGTTCATCTTAAAAGCATTCTTTACAAAGTAATATCTGATTTTTGGGTAAATGTGTACATGTTAAATTTAGAAATTCCTTTTGTTTCATCCATTTCTTTTTCTTCCTTTAAAATTGTATGAACTTAAATTTGTTATATAAAAAGTAGTGGATGGTAGGTAGATACATTTTGCCTCCTCACTCAACCAAAAGAAGGACAACAACAAATTTAAAAACAAAAAATAACCAGAACTTCCAGAAAATTGAACTGTATGGAAGTCCATCAACCACGGAGTTAAAGAAGAAACATTCATTCAGACTAGTAGAAGGTACAGAGACAGGCAGTTGGGGTGGAAATGATGCACAGCAAGGTGAAGGTGATGGCTGGAGGACTGGGCAAGGCAGCAGCTGGAGGACTGGGTGGTCCCACATTTGCATGCAGATAAACCAGGAGGGAAAACTGGAGGGGAAGACCGACCACTCAACCCAGGGTTCCAGGCAGGAAAAGAAAGTCTCAAAACCTCTGGCTGTAAAAATCTGTGGGAATTGCAGCAGCAAGAGGAACTCCTAGCCTCACAGGAGAATTCATTGGAGAGACTTACAGGGTCCTAGAACATACACAGACCCACCCACCTAGGAATCAGCACCAGAAGGGCCCAATTTGCTTGTGGGTATCAAAGGAAGTGACTGAAAGCTGCAGAGAACTGAGCAAGTGGTATTGTACCCTCTCAGACCCTACCCCCACATACAACACCACAACGCAGCCAAGTGGGTTGCCATGTCCTGGTGTAAACCTAAAGCTCCTCCCCTTACAACATAACAGGTGCACTGAGACAAAAAAAATATGGCCCAAATGAAAGAACAGATCAAAGATCAAACATAGAAATAAGTAATGAAGAGCTACCCAACCTTTCAGATGCATAATTCAAAACACTGGTAAGCAGAATGCCCACAGAAATGGTTGAGTATAATTGCAAAATAGAGGAAAAAATGAAGGCTATGCAAAGTGAAATAAAGGAAAATATACAGGGAAACAACAGTGAAGAGAAGGGACCCGGGACTCATATCAACAATTTGGAGCAGAAGGAAGAAATAAACATTGAACCAGAATAGAATGAAGATATAAGAATTCAAAAAAATGAGGAGAGGCTTAGGAACCTCTGGGACAACTTTAAACATTTCAACATCTGAATGATAGGGGTGCCAGAAAGAGAAGAAGAAGAGCAAGAAATTGAAAACTTATTTTAAAACATAATGAAGGAGAACTTCCCCAGTCTGGCATAGGAAATAGACTTCCCAGAAGTCCAAGAAGCTCAGAGTGTCCCAAAGAAGTTGGACCCAAGGAAGCACACACCAAGGGACATCATAATTATATTAGCCAAGATTAAAGATAAGGAGAGAATCTTAAAAGCAGCAAGAGAAAAAGAGTCAGTTACCTACAAAGGAGTTCCCATAAGACTCAGCTGATTTCTCAAAAGAAAGCCTACAGGCAAGAAGGGGCTGGAAAGAAGTATTCCAAGTCATGAAAGGCAAGGACCTACATCCAAGATGACTCTATCCAACAAAGCTATCATTTAGAATGGAAGGGCAGATAAAGTGCTTCCCAGATAAGGTCAAGTTAAAGGAGTTCATCATCACCAGCCCTTGTTATATGAAATGTTAAAAGGACTTATCTTAAAAAAAGATGATCAAAAATATGAACAGTAAAATGACAACAAACTCACAACTATCAACAACTGAACCTGAAAACAAAAGCAAAAATAAAAACAAACTAAGCAAACAACTAGAACAGGAACAGAATCCCAGAAAAGGAGATCACATGGAAGGTTATCAGAGGGGAGGGGGAAGGCAGAGAATAGGTGAAAAAGTACAGGGAATAAGAAGCATAACTGGTAGGTACAAAATACGTAAGAGGAGGTTAAGAATAGTATAGGAAATGGAGAAGCCAAAGAACTCATATCTACAACCTATGGACATGAACTAAGCCAGGAGGGGCGGGGAGGGGATGTTGGAGGGTGGGCAGTGCAAGAATGAGGGGAATAAAGGGGGGAAATGGGACAAATGCAATAGCATAATCAATAAAAATATACTTCTCCAAGGAGGACATACAAAGGGTCCAGAGACATATGAAAAAATGCTCAGCATTGCTAGCCATCAAAGAGATGCAAATTAAAGCCACAATGAGATATCACTTCACACCAATGAGAATGGCCATCCTAAACAAATCAACAAACAACAAGTGTTGGAGGGGTTGTGGAGAAAAGGGAATCCTAGTGCATTGCTGGTGAGAATGCAGACTGGTGCAGCCACTATGGAAAACAGTGTGGAATTTCCTCAGAAAACTAAAAATGGAACTGCCCTTTGACCCAGCAATTTCATTGTTGGGATTATATCCTAAGAACCCTGAAACACCAATCCAAAAGAACCTATGCACCCCAGTCTTCATAGCAGCACAATTTATAATAGCCAAGTGTTGGAAGCAACTTAGGTACTCATCAGTAAATGAGTGGATCAAAAAAGCTATGGTTCATTTACACAATGGAATACTATACAGCAGAAGGAAAGAAAGAGCTCCTACCCTTCATGACAGCATGGATGGAACTGGAAAGCATTATGCTAAGTGAAATGCACCAGGTGTTGAAAGACAGACACCCTATGATCTCACCTTTAAGTAGAACCTAATCAACAAAACAAACAAGCAAGCAAAATATAACCAAGAGATATCGAAATTGAGAACAAACAGACAGTAACCAGAAGAGAGGTGGGAGAGGGTAATGGGGGGAAAAGGGTGAAGGGTTTTCAGGAACAACTGTAAAGGGCACATGAACAAAACCAAGGGAGGGTGGACTCCGGGGAGGGAGGTGGAGATGGCTGGGGTGGGCGGGAGTGGAGTGGGGGGAAAAGCAAACAACTGTACTGAACAACAATAAAATTATAAAATAAAATAATAACATAGATAAAATATAAAAAGTAGTGAATGTGTTGCCAGAAACACAGTTCTTCTCACAGACACAGTAAAGAATTACAGATCAGAGAGCCTACTGGCATGCAATCACAGTTTATTAATGCTAAGTTCTAATGAGAAAGCAAAAGCAAAGGTGGTTAGACCAGAGGTGGCAAAAGCAGGGTGGGCAGAGGCCAGGTGCCCAGGGCCCCCTGATGTGGCAAAAAGAGCCAAGAGGGCCAAGAGAGCATGTCCTTTGTTCTAAGGACATATAAAGTTGGCTGGGTGAGGGTGAAGAAGTTATATATTAATTGATGGAAAGGTGGTACCAGCTATCCCTAGGGAAACATGACTAACCAAATGTAGGTAGAAAAATCTGTTAGCCTGAATCCTTATCTTGCTCCAGACTATATTTGTTCATTTTGTGTATGATATCAGAGGCAGGCAATTAATCAAAATTGTTTTATGGACTTTTCTTTGGGCACTTTTTCCAAAAAAAGGACCCCTCTTTTTTCCCTCTTCTAGGGTTTGGGGTGAATACATGGTCTCAAGGTGGACTTTTCCCAGCTAGAAGAGATGATATACACAGACTTCAAAGGCTTTCCCCCTGCACTGTCATACTTTTGCTTGTGTTGTTCAGAAAACCTGGTAGCCTTATCAAACCAGGCTCAGGATGACCAAGTCAACAGGTGTCTTTGCTTTTAGCCTCCTGTTTTAAGTTCATTAGATTGCAATGGTGTGGGCCCTGCCTTCATTTTCCCTCTGGCCACTCATTCTACCATAACAGATATATTCTTACCAAAAAATATTTCTCTCTAACTTCTATATCCAAGTGTACATAGGAAAAATGTTAGAAACCTTTTTCATGTTTCTTTCTGAAGGAAAGAAAGTGTCCTCTAGAAACATTGTATTGCACCAAAGTGTTTTCCACATTAAAGAAGCAATAAACATTCTCAATCATAAAAGAACCCACAGAGCTCTGGCTGGTGTGACTCAGTGGACTGAGCATTGGCCTGTGAAGCAAAAGGTTGCTGGTTTGATTCCCAGTCAGGGCACATGCCTGGGTTGTGAGCAAGGTCACCAGCTGGGGAGCATGCATGCAAGAGGCAACTGGTCAATGTTTCTCTCCTTCTCTCCCCTCTCTCTAAAAATAAATAAATAAAATCTTTAAAAAAAAAGAACCCAGGGAATATAACAAACTTGAAACTTTTCTCAGGGGAGGGGAGGAATGTATGTTTTTATTAATGCCAGTTAAATTAACCCAAAAAAGAAATAAATAAAAATATGTAAAATTAAAATTATTTTTATTTTTTAAATAATGAAAGCCAAAATTATTTTCACCCACACATCTTACTGTCTACATCTACATGACTTTATTATTCCTAACTTGAGCATTCCAGGAAACTGTCACCCAAGAAGATATAATTTGCAAATAACTTTTTTGCTCATTCCAAACATTTTACGAAAGATTCATAAACTCAAATCAAAACACAAATGAGAGTTTACATCCCCAGACTCTGAATTTACCTCCTCAAAATCCACCGATGTAAAACTATTACACCATGACTCTTACCCATTTAAATCAAGCTTCTGTATTGGAAGTCCAGGATTAAACTGGATTTCAAAACTCTCATAAATCTTCCAACTTTGTCTCCCTCCCTCTGAGATGCTGAGATGCTGACACCATGTTGCTCTTCAGCAGGGTGAGAATAAATTCAGCTTTGTCTTCTCAATGAGTTGTTTGGGTAATATTTTGGAAGAGCCAGCATTCAGCAAAAACTGTGACTAAAAAAGGAAAAACAGCATCAATCAAGGCAGGAAAGTAGTTACAAGAATATCCAAACATACCTCAGAAGGCCAGCATGAGGATAAGGAGTGACAGGGTGCATTAAAGCTGAAGACAAGGAAGACTACAAAGACCAAAATTTCTTTAAAAGGTCTTAGGTGGGTATAAACTTCCTTAAAAATAGGATCCTAAAGGTAGCTGTTGTTTTCCATCTTGGAAGGTTCAGGAATAAATACCAATATAACACCTTTGGTTTCTGTCCTGATCAGTTCTCATCAAAAGTGTACCTCAGGTAGACAGCCTCAGAATCATCTGGTGTGCTTGACAGAAATGCATTCTCCCAGGCCCTAACAGAATCTCTGGAAAGAGGCCTTGGAACTGGCATATTTAATAAGCTTTGCACTTTAATAAGCTCTCATACCAAATTAGAGAATCACTAAACTAAAGAATACAACCATCGTATTCAAGTTAACCTTTCCAACATTACCTTTTGTTATAGGAAATTTGACTCTTTAGTTAAAACAGCTGAGAACTTTGGAAAGGAATTGATCCTGGTGTAGTAAGCTTCAGCAACCCACATGGCTAAAACTCTTCCTCCCTCCACCCACGCTCCCTTCCCAACCCCATGGACTGCACTTCCTCCCCTCACCTGGCTAAGAGTTCACTGATTGGATAGGAGTAACTTACTTACCAGTAACCCTACAATGTAACTTTTCCTTTGGAACAACATCACAACTGCCATTCCTTTTGTTTTTCAATTATTTGTTTAAAGTTTATTTGCCCAGTAGTAATCTCTGTAAGAACAAACCCTGTTATTCCTAGACATTTTTAAGAACAAAAATTGTTCATGACATTTGGCAAAATTTGTTCAGGAGGAGTATCGTGACAGGGTAGGGACCACCACAGGGGAGGTTTACAGTGAAAAAGAGATATTGAACTCAACTCTGAATACAACATAGAAAAGTGGGAATTTATAGCAAAAGAGTGGGGTATATGGGAGTAGGGCAGTCACTAAGTGGAAAATTACTAAAAGGAAATAAGCAGGGGTATGGAGAATTCTGGCTAACCTGACCTAACAGAATTCTTACTGAAGGCAGACAAGAGTAATCAGACATCAAAAAAGGATGATGGAGGATAAGGGACCCAATCACATACTGAGGGTAATCATATATCGAGGATAGGGGACTCTGGTTAAACTGATTCAGCAGTGGTCTTGCTAAAACTGGGATGATGCAAAGACAAACACAGAAGTCTGAAAGTTGAGGCCTAGTTGAAAAAGAGCTCTAAAGAGCCTGATTAGAATTTGCTCAACAAAAGAATCTTTGTCACTATATCTCTAAATTCTCTAAACACAGTGCTGTGTATGTGGTAGATCTTCAATAAATATTTGTTCAATTAATCAGTACATTATTGAAAAGTGCTGGAGGAATCCAGTGATTTCAGTTTTAGTGCCATCACAGTCTAATAGTCATTGGTCAACAGGTTATGTTGTTACTGTGAACAAAAAAAAAAAAGGGGGGGATTCTGTGGTAAGTAATTCCACAGGGTGATCCGATCATAAATTCTTAACTAGGCAGGTCAGGGTGAGTAGTGAATCATTAGGCATATAATTTTTTATTTGGAGGTTTATCTTTGCCTTAAGCAGGCCTTGTTCATTATTTCTGTGCATCTAGGTTAACACACCTTTGAAATAAACTGTAAGAACCCTCAAGAGAGCACATCGCCTTGTTAATTATCCTGTAATCCAATTCCCACTTTGCCTTCACCCACCTCCATGTCATCTTTCTTAATGTTCCCTCCTTAATTTCCACTGGAAAAAAAAAGCTGCAAAACTGTTACTCTGTGGAGCATTTGAGATCTTGCTCCCTAGCAGACTTCATGAGTTTCACTCAAATAAACTCATAAAATTTCTCTACATGTTTGGATGTCAGCAGGATCCCAAAGCCCACCCAGGACCACCCTGCAGAGTTGGACCCGGTGCTAGGAACAAGCAGGGGTCCATTGTGCCCCACTGGGTCCCTGCTTTGCATCAGGTGAACTGGGGTGAGTTTCTTTCAGATTTGTGGGATTTCTTGCTGTAAGTGGCAGGCCATAATTTATTTGAGCTGTTCTTAGGGAATCCTCAAGGCTGAGAATAAGGAATGGTTTTAACATTTTTTTTCATTCATTTATCTTTTATTGTAATTTCTTTTTTTTAATTTTAATCATTGTTCAAGTACAGTTTTCTCCTCCCTACTCCCATTTTTAAATACTTGGGAAAAAAGGAAAATAGGAGAGGAGAACCAGAGGAGGAGAAAAATGACAATAATAATGGGGAGGAGGAGAAACTATATGTGGCATAAATATGTGGCCATTTACAAAAACAACATGTTAATCCCTGTGCAATATGGTTAAATTTACAGGTCAATTTGACTGGGCCAAGGAGTGCCCGGGTTAAACAGTGATTAGGGATGTGTCTCTGAAGTCGTTCTGGGTGAGATTAGCATTTGAATCAGTGAACTCAGTAAAGATTGTCTTCCCAAATGTAAGTGGACCTCATCCAGTCAATTGACAGCTTTCAAAAAAATAAAATAAAACAGAAAGGCAGAGGAAGAATTTGCTCTTTTCTACTTTCTGAGTACTAGCCTGCTTGGGCTGACACATAGTTCTCTTCTGCCATTGGACCAGAACTTACACCGTCAGCTCCCTCTGGTTCACAGACCTTCAGATTTGGACTAGATTACACTGCCTGCTTCCCTGGGTCTTCAACTTGCAAATGGCTGATTGTATGACATCTCAGCCTCCATAATTATGTGAGCCAATTCCTCACAATATAGTATAGCCATACTGAGATCTGCCTATATTGTGTATAGGTATATCTCAGATATAATGTGGGTTCAGTTTCAGACCACCGCAATACAGCAAATATTGCAATAAAACTACTCACATGAATTTCCTGGTTTCCCAGTGCATATAAAAGTTACGCTTAGTCTATTAAGCGTGAAATAGCATTATGTCTAAAAAATGTACCTATCTGAATTTAAAAATACTTTATTGCTAAAAAAACGCTAACCACCATCTGAGTCTTCAATGAGTCATACTCTTTTTGCTGGTGGAGGATCTGGTCTTATTGTTAACAACAGCTGACTGATCAGGCTGGTAGTTGCTGAAGGCTGGGGTGGCTGTGGCAAAGAAGACTCTTCCTTTTCCCATTTCTCTGTAGTGTGTGATGCTGTTTGATAGCATGTTACCCACAGTAGAAATTCTTTCAAAATTTGAGTCAACCCTCTCAACCCCTGCCACTGCTTTATTAACTAAGTTTATGGTATATTCTAAGTCTTTTGTTGTCATTTCAACAATCTTCATAGCATCTTCATCAGGAGTAGATTTCCATCTCAAGAAACCAGTCTCTTTGCTCATCCGTAAGATGCAACTCCTTATCCAATAATTTTTTTTTCTTTCCTCCCCCCCCCCCCCCGCTTATCCAATAAATTTTTATTATGAGGCTGCAACAATTCAGTCCCACTTTCAGGCTCCACTTCTAATTCTACTTCTCTTGCTATTTCCACTGCATCTTTAATTACTTCCTCCACTGAAGTCTTGAAACCTTCAAAGTCATCCATAAGGTTTGGGTTAATTTCTGTTAATATTGATATTCTGACCTCTTCCCATAAATCATGAATGTTCTTTATGTCATCTAAAATGGTGAATCCTTAATCCTTTTCAGAAGTTTTCAATATACTTTGCCCAGATGCATCAGAGCAATCACTATCTATAGCCGTACAAAATGTATTTTTAAATAAAAAGACTTGAAATTCAAATACTCTTTGTTTCATGGGCTACAAAATAAATGTTGTGTTAGCAGGCATGAAAAACAATATTCCTCTTGATGTGCATCTCCATCAGAGCTCTTCACCAACCAGGTGCATTGTCAATGAGCAGTAATACTTTGAAAGAAATCTTTTTTCCTAAGCAGTAAGTCTCAACAGTAAGCTTAAAATATTCGATAAACCATGTTGTAAACAAATGTGCTGTCATCCTGGCTTTGTTATTCCATTTATAGAACACAGGCAGAGTGGATTTAGCATAATTCTTACGGGTCCTATGATTGTTGGAATGATAAATGAGCATTAGTTTCAAGTCAAAGTCACCAGCCGCAAAGTCCCTAACAAAAGAGTCAGCCTGTCCTTTGAAGCTTTGAAACCAGGCATTGCCTTCTCCTCTCTAGCTACGAAAGTCCTAGATGGCATTTTCCCCCGGTATAAGACTCTATTGTCTACATTGAAAACCTGCTGTTTAGTATAGCACCTTTATTATCTTAGCTAGATCTTCTGAAGAACTTGCTGCAAGTTCTATGCCAGCACTTGCTGCTTCACCTTGCACTTTTATGTTTTGGAAATGGCTTATCTCTCTCTCTCTCTCCCTTTCTCCCTCCCTCTCTCTCTCTCTCTCTCTCCCTCTCTCTCCCTCTCCCTCTCCCTCCCTCTCTCTCTCTCTCTCTCTCTCTCTCTCTCTCTCTCTCTCTCTCTCTTTTCGAGGCATAGAGGGGAAGGGAGAGAGAAAGAAAGGGAGAGAAACATCAATATGAAAGAGAAACAATGATCAGCTGCCTCTTGCACATTCCCCAACCAGGGAGTGTGCCTGCAACCAAGGCATGTGCCCGACTAGGAATCAAACCAGCAACCTTTGGCTTTGCAGGACAATGCTCAAGCAACTTAGCCACACCAGTCAGGGTAGAAATGGCTTCTTTCTTTAAATCTCATGAACCAACCTCTTCTAGCTTCAAACTTTTCTCCTGCAGCTTCCTTACCTCTTGTAGTCTTTTATAGAATTGAAGACTGTTAGGGCCTCACTCTGGATTAGGCTTTGGTTTAAGGAAATGTTGTGGTTGGTTTCATTGTCTGTCCAAACCACTAAAACCCTCTCCACATCAGCAATAAGACTGTGGTGCTTTCTTATCATTTGTGTGTTCACTAGAATAGCACTTTTGCATTTCTTTCAAGAATTTTTCTTTTTCATTCACAACTTGGCTGCCTGGCACAAGAGGCTTAGCTTTCCTGTGAAGGCTTTAGACATGCCTTCCTTATTAAGTCTCATTATTTCTAGCTTTTGATTTGAAGTGAAAGCAATGTGACTTACCCTTTCACTTGAACATTAAAGACCATTGGAGGGTTATTTTTTGCTAGTGCTGTGTCTCAGGGAATAGGAGAGGAAGAGAGATGGGGGAATGAGCAGTTAGTGGAGCAGTCAGAATACACAACATTTATCAACTGAGTCCACTGTCTTACACAGGCACAATTTGTGGCACCCCGTAGCAATTATGGTAGTAACATAGATCACTGATCACAGACACCATAACAAATATAATAATGAAAAAAGTATAAAATATTGGGAGAATCGCCATTGCTGGTGTGGCTCAGTGGATTGAGTGCCATCCTGCAAACCAAAGGGTCGCTGGTTTGATTCCCAGTCTAGGCCACATGCCTGGGTTGCAGGCCAGGTCCCCAGTAGAGGGTGTGTGAAAGGCAACCACACATTGATGTTTTTTTCCCTCTCTGTCTCCCTCCCAGCCCCTCTCTAAAAATAAATAAATAAAATCTTTAAAAAAATAAAAAATAAAATAACATATCAAAGTGTGGTACAGAGATACAAAGTGAGCAAATGCTGAAAAAAAGGTATTGGCAGAATTGCTTGTTTCAGGATTTCCATAAATCCTCAATTCATAAAAGTGCGCGTGCACACACACACACAGTATCTGTGAAGTGCAACAAAGGGAGACACAATAAAATAAGGTGTGCCTGTATATGCTCCTGGTCCTCTTTCTCAGAAGAACCCTGATTAACACATCCTGACAATGGTGAAATGCCAGACAGTTGATATAGGTAGTCGAGGGAGGAGAGTGAAGGTGTCGACTCAAAGCAAACTGTTTTTTTTAATAACAATTTTATTAACTAGTATAGAGGGAAAAAAGCATTCACTAGATTTATAATTACCAAGTGCCAGAAAATGTGTTGATTTTTTCCAGCAACAAAATCTCATGTGGAAAATCAGTTGCAATTAAAGTCACTACAGACTAAGTTCAAAATAATTCACTCTTATTCTCCAAGTTCTGCCTGCCTTCTAAACAGGCCAAACAGGTGAATTGAACAGAGTTGTGGTAGAAATCATCATTCCTGTATATTCCAAATCTTTGAAGAAACTAATTTCTGTGATCAAGTGCATGCTGTCATGGAACACTTTAGTGAATACAATCTCCTTCTGGTTTGCCTGGGTCTTTCCCAGTTTTTGCATTCCAGGAGACCCCTCAGCCCTAGGCAAAATAGGATTGTTGCTTATCCTAAGAAGAAGTATAATGGAGTAATTTGATGGGTACTAAGTGACCTGGAGAACTTGGTAAAAGAAAATTATGAGTTCAGACTTTTACTTCCCCACTCAAGGTCTGGGTTAGGACCTGAAACTTTCCATCACTGGCTATAAGAAACCTCTGCCTTGCATGGAGTTTGAATTATAAGTGTCTGCAGATGATTATGTAATAACTGTTTTGCCACTGTATGCCATGAAAAGCAAGTGTGTCATTTTTACCAACAGAAACAAGGTTATTACTGCCTTTAAATGTAATCACATCCAAGAACCCATTCCAGATAATCCAAAACCAATTAAGAATCAGTCCTTAAGGTTCTTTTCCTCTGGACCCACCATGTCCAACACCAATTTCTGTAACAGTTCAGTTAGAGATACAGCGTGGCCAGGAGCCATACAAAACAAGGGGTTTATTAAGGGATTAGATGTTATAGTATTCTGGGAGTTGGTGTGCTGCATGCTAAATGTGAAAGCAGAAAACAGAATTTTACTTCTTTAAGAGTAAATTCAGTTATCCCAGGTTGAACTCAACCAATTTACAAATTGTGATTTTCTGCTTTTCATAGGGAGTAGTGGTGGGAAGGGAGAGGTTGGGCGTGAAGGGAAGGTCGTTGATTCGCCTTCTCCAATCCTGGGCCCGGTGCTCTGCTGCCCTCTAGTGCCTTTCAGTCAGTGCTCAGAAGATGTCCTTGGTCCGCACACATTGACTGAGGCAGCCACATTCCGCATCTGGTATCTCAACTTCTGGCCAGTAACTGCTGCCTCTGTGGTGTCCCTCATCAAGAACATAAGACTTTCTCAGGTCTACCAAGTCCTGAGGGAGAGATATCTATATAGAGGCATATATCTCTATATCTATATCTCTATATCTCTATAGAGACATATATATGTCTTTATATAGAGACATATATAGAGACATATAGAGTACATATACACATATATAGATATATATACACATATATGTGTGTATGTATGTATATTCTTGTGTATATATATATATTTTTTGTTAAGTGAAATAAGCCAGTCAGAGAAAGACAAACACCACATGACCTCACTTACATGTAGAATCTAATAAACAAAACAATTTAACAAACAAACTAGAAACAGAAGAATAGATACATAGAACAGACTGACAGCTATTGGGGTGAAGGGGCTGGGTGAAAAAAGGTGAAGAAATTAAGAATAAAAACAAATTAAATAAATTTAATTTCATATTAAGAATTCATATTCTTAATCTATAATAGTATTTCCATACTATATGCAGAGAACTATATCATAAATCTGGTATACATGCTTTATTTTTCTGAAGTAAAAAAATAAAGACGTTTATGAGAAAAAAACAACTCTAATTTGCATGTTGTAAAGAAAAAGTCTCACAGTATAATAAAAATCAAAGCTCACTTTCATAGACTAAGTTACATCTCATAGTGGAAATCTAATATTCAAACAATGTGAAAAAATCAGATTGTCAAATTTTGTTAAAGAAATAAGCATTAAAATATAACTGAAGTATTTGATTCAGCTAAGGTAGAAAGTTTTCTCCTTTATTTTACTTATAATATATATTATATATTAAACCTTATTGGGGAATCTCTAGTTAAGCAAACACAAAATTTCTAATACAAACACATAAGAAGTTCCATGAAGAGATTCCAGCAGAAGCACACAGACATGAGTGCTATTACTTAACTAGAAGGAAGAGGAAGTTGCAAGGTTTAGAGCCAAATAATGTTTGAAGGTAATGTCATCTATTTCTTCTTTGTCCACCAGACTTAACCATTCACCTTGCTCCCAAAGACTCAGGTGAATCAGTCAACACAGACTTCAGCACCATCTTTCAGAGAAATAAAGAAATAAAAGAAAGCAAATACTAAACTTATACCACTGTTTTCAAAGGAAAATATTTGAAGCTTCTTCAACTGGTTTTCCGTTTTGCTATTGTTTGGTTTGATTTTAAGGAGTGGAAAATACAATCTCCCCTTTGGGATCAAGATTTCTTCAAGTGCTGAGCAACATATCTTGTGTTCTGAATTTTCAAAGTCTTAGTGGAAACATTAAAAATCTTAAAAATAAAAATTCATTTGGAATATCTACTGCTTTGTAGCCCTTTATATTTTTGTTATTTCTATATTATATAATCATAAAAAACAAAGTTCATCATTCCATAAAACTAACTTATTAAATTAAAGATAATAAACTACAGAAGATAAAGTTAACTCCTTCCCTGAAGTGGGCTCATTAATTTTTATTTCAACTAGTCAAATGGTGATGCTGAAATATATACAACGTTTGAGAGGACTCAGACCAAGCCTGCAGCAACAATTCAGGACCCAAGAACTCAGAAGTAGTTCTCAAACTCAAAATGAGTGAGTGAGCAAAGCGTTTCACAATTATGCTGCTCAGGAACCTCTGTTATCTCGTCCTCCACATTCCCCACACTTAAAATTTAACTCATTAAAGTTCACAAGCATAAGAACCTGAAAAGTATAATTGTATGCTTTTATAAATAGTGAATAAATACTCATATCTTCATATAGGAGGCCATTCAGCTCCCACTGGGAGATGCACAGGACCCATGCTCACAGATAGGTTCTCCCATGGGGAATCAGGCCTGCAATGTACCTAGGCCGCTTTGAGACTTGCTTTTGCTAAAACTCCCTCACCCTGAATTGAGGCAGCAAGTGCTTACTGTGACTTCCTAAAATCCATGTTACAACTCCCCAGTATGAGTGTAACCAGTTCAACCACTTTTACCTTTGCATTTTCAAATATCCCTCTTCTGAGATGTGATTAGTAGCATCGTCTCCTTTGTTTTCTGTAAAAGGTAACCACCTAAAGCAAACCTGTGCATAGTAAATGAGGACCATCATGTAATATGCCAAGAAACCAAATAAAGGCCCATCCAGGCAGGGACCGAGGCTTTTTCTCCCCTTGAGAGAAAAGCTATGCCATCCCTTTTCCTCCACAGGACTTGGTTCTCATATCTCATACACAATGTGGCTAACCCCAGGAGCCAGGGTCTGCATCATCTTCATTTTGAGATTTTTGTAACCAAGTAAGGATCTTTGTTTTGCAACAGTTCTGTGTGGTCTGGTCCTTCTTTCTATAAGAGCATAATACCACAGTTTGTTTTTCTTTAAAAAAAAAAAGCAATATCTCAGAGTAAAACCACCAAAAAGAAATACTTTTGGAAGATGGTATAACAGATGAGAATGCTATTTACCATTTTTTTCCTCTTATTCACTGGAAAGGATCTCCAATCTCCCAAGAATCCATTTTTGTTTATCGAGCAGGCAAACAAAAGAATCCTCAATGTATACCATAAAAATGTTCATAAATTAATATACCATCCTGAATATCCTCAGTGGCATTTTTTAAAATCTAACAGCTGGCTCTTCTGTCTCTGCTAATTCTCAAAAACAAAACGAAATATAGATATTCCATTTATAAATTATGATATATTTCTGGGAACATGGGAAAATCCTCAGCTACACTGCTATTGGTGTCATGTTGTACAATGAAGAAATTATTGTATTTTTGTTAACTTCTTGGTAACTTTTAAAACAGATTTTATGTATTTATTATTAGAGAGAGGGGAAAAGAGAGAGAGAAAGAGAGGGAGAGAAACATCAATGTGTGGTTGCCTCTTACATGTCCTCCAACTGGGAACATAGCTGGCAACCCAGGCATGTGTCCTGACTAGGAATTGAACCAGTGACCTTTTGATTTTCAGGCTGGTACTCAATCTACTGAGCCACACCATCCAGGGCTAACTCTTGACATTAAGTCATGATTTTATGAAAATCACCTAAATATCTAATTGAGAAACTGATCATAAATTCTAGTATTTTTCTAGTTTTCTAATTTTTTTAAGTGTTAGTACCATGTTGCTAGGCATAAATAAGACGTTTTTAGTGCTTAGGAAAGTAGAAATTCAAAATTTTTTTAATGAATGATGAAAAAGATACTCCTGACTTTTCTGTTATCTATCTCCATGTCAACAAAAGCTGTGTTTTTCTCTGTTACCATGATATAATTCCTGACTTATGAAATATTCTATCTATTTGAGCCATTGGTTCTACCTTAAAATAATCTGAATCTTTAACCAGTGCAATTTACCATGATCCCCTACATATTTATTGAACACCAACCATGCAGAAAATATTACAGGGACAAAAGTCATTGCCTGCCCCCAAGAGGTTACAAAATAGTAGAGACAACAAAGGCATTAATAGTCATAAGACAAGGGGAAATAAAAGTGTCAGAAGACAAGGGAATATACAAGTGTTAACCAGGGAGCTCAGGGAGGCATGGAAAATGTGACATTTGAGTTAAACTATGAAAATAAGGTAACAAGTCTTTGACAGTTGAAATTAGAGAACTAAGATGTTCCAAGCAAGAAAACACAATGTACTTTTTTAGGTCTATTCAGGAAATTAGGCCTAATCCGGTTTAACTGGAGCAAAGAATCAATGTAGGGTTGAGCTAAGAGGAGCCTCAATGTTGATGTTCAGCTTGAAGCTGAGGAGTCTATACTTATTTTAATAGGTAATGGAAAGACATTTTAAGGTTTGTACCAGTCAGGGTCTGAAGCAAATACGTGTAAATGGAATCAATGGGCGGAATTTGATGAGTAGGGGACACCAACAAGAGATGGTGAATAACATTGTGCCAACAACAGCGGGAAGGGTTACCACCACTTCTAGTCCTGAAGGGGGAAGTGGAAGAAGACATTACTGGAACCTGCAGAGAGTAGCTGTAAGTATCCCTTGACACGAGGCAAGGCCTTCTGTGGAGGAAGACAGGCAACCTATGGTAGAGCAAGAAGAGAGCCAGAGGAATGTATACTCACCTTCCTGTTTGTCCCTCCAATCTCTTGCTAGTGCCCTCTACTGGCTAAACCCAACTGGAAGCCAGAAGCCAGGAAGCTCACTGATGCATCCCATACAGGTTTGTCTCCCAGGACACAGAGTAGGCAGAGAAAGGAAGGGAATGGATCTGGAGGGGCAAAAGGGAAACAGCCAGCATAAGCCTTTTAAGCAAAAGACAGATGTACCTCTACTTAGGAAAATAACTGAACCAGTACCGATAAAATCAAGAGATGTGTAGATGTGGAAACTAAAAATAAGAGAGAAGACAAGTAAAGAATTTCAAAAGCATGGCTGTATAAAAGAAGTGAAATTTGTGAGAACATCACAGTGATAAATTTGGGGGTTTCAAAAGTATTAAGTGTAGGGAGAAAGGAAAATTAGGAGCCCAAAATTTTGAACCTTGGTTCCTGGGAGAACATGGTCATCATTAGAAACATAAAAAGTAAGTGCTAAGTTTTGTGGTAAAATATGTGGTGTGCCAAGGTTCTATTCAAAGGAATGGAGTAGCCCTGGGGAATGTATGGTAACAGTAGTGTCCTAAAAGTCAGACACTGTGCATGCAGGACAGGTTTTTACCTAAGGTCACTGCAAAATGCACAGCAAGAGGAAAAGCACAGATCAGTTTTGGGCCCCATATCACCATACCCTTCTTGAAAATTTTAGTGTAAAAAATAATATTGCTGAACCACCTCCCCCACAAAATCATCCAAAACAACATGTAAATGGATATGTCATAGGGGAGGACAAATGGGAAGTGTCTAACATAGAATGCAAGGCAAATAACTGTGGCAATTGTGGTTACAAAACAAAATGCATAGTTGTAATTCTTGAAAGAAAGGCAGCATAATAAAGTAAAAAAGTAGTGTCATAAGACTAAACAGATGATAGATGGAGAGAAAAGAATGTTGTATATGGAATAAGTTTGTCTGCATGTAGGAATTGGTACATGATCAAAAATGTATTTAAAAATAGAGAAAGTGATTGCTTTAGCTGTACAGAAGCTTTTTACTTTGATGTAGTCCCATTTGTTTATTTTCTGCTTTGTTTCCAGTGCCTTAGCAGATTTATCATCAAAAATATTTCTATGCTGAATATCTGAAATTTTACTCCCTGTGTTTTCTTCTAGGATTTTTATGGTTTCACAACTTACATTTGAGCCTTTTATCCATTTTGAGTTTATTTTTGTGTATGGTATAAATTGGTAGTCTAGTTTTATTTATTGCATGTACCAGTCCACTTTTCCCAACACCATTTATTGAAGAGACTGTCTTTGCTCCATTGTATTCTCTTACCTCCTTTGTCAAATATCAGTTGCTTGTTCAGGCTTGGGTTTACTCCCGAGCTCTCTGTTCTGTTCCATTGATCTGTTTGTTTGTTCTTACACCAGTACCAGACTGTTTTTTTATTGCAGTGGCCTTATAGTATAACTTTTGTACAGCTAAAGAAACCAACAGCAAGACAAATAGAGAACCCACTGCATGGGAGAACATTTTTTCTGTACGACAGCTGACAAGGGTTTACTCTCCAAAATAGACAAAGAACTAATACAATTCAATGCAAGGAAGGCAAACAACCTGATGAAAAAATGGCAAAAGACATGAATAGACATTTCTCCAAAGAGTACCTACAGAGCACCCATAGACATATGGAAAAATGCTCAACATGACTAATCATCAGAGAAATGCAATTAAAACCTCCATGAGATATCACCTAACACCTGTCAGATTGGTGACCATTAAACATGAACAAACAGCAAGTGTTGGCAAGCATGTGGAGAAAAGGGAACCCTAGTGCACTGTTGGTGGAAATGCAGTCTGGTGCAGCCACTGAGGAAACAATATGGAGTATCCTTAAAAAATTAAATATAGAACTCCCTTTTGACCCAGTAATCCCACTTCTGATAATACACACCAGGGGTCCTAGAACACCAATACAAAAGAATATATATGCAATCCTATGTTTATAGCAGCGCTATTTACAATAGCCAAGATTTGGAAACAGCCTAAGTGCCCATCAGTAGACAAGTGGATAAAAAAACTGTCTGACTTTTACACAATGAAATAATACTATGTAGCAGTAAAAAAGAAGAAACTCTTACATTTTGTAACAGCATGGATGGACCTGGAGAAAATTATGTTAAGTGAATGAAGCCAGTCATTGAAAGACAAATACCATGTGATCTTACTTACCTGTGGAATCTAATGAACACAATAAACCAATGAACAAAATAGTAACAGAAGCACAGATATGTAAAACTGACTGCTGCCAGAAAGGAGGTGGGGGTGATGGGGTGAAAGATAGTGAAGAGATAACCAAAGAACACTTGTGCACAGGGAGGGGCTGGGTAGAGGTGGGGAAAGGGAGAAAAAGTGGGAACAACTGTACAGCATGAACAATAAAAATTAAAATTAAAAAATAAAAATGGGGAAAGGGAATATGGATTACTCAATAAATTTTTTGGACACAACTAATCTTGGGGGAAATATTAATATAGATTTGGTGTCATGTAGGAATGACTTCATCTGCAGGCAGCAGAAACCCCAACTAACAGTTACTTAAATACCTTGGGGGTTTGTAAGGCTAGCCAACAGGAACTCTGGGGATAGGCAATTCAGAACTGACAATGGCTCAACAGTGTCACCCAAGTGCCAGGTAGTTTCTCTCTGCATTCCACCATTCTCACTCTGCAGACCTCAGATGCCTGCAGCACCTCATGACCTCAGGCCTGCGTTCTAGGCAAGAACAAAGGCGGAGAGCAAAGGGTAAACCAGCACCCCAGACACACAGTCCCCCAAATCTTAACACTGGTGGTGTCTGTAACTGGAACATTTTTATTTTCAGTTTTTCATGTAATCTGAAGTTTTCCAATGATTGTGCATTGAATCTTGTCAAAAATAAATTGTGAGCCTATTTTCATTTTTCAGAAAGATTAATTAACCAAGGCAATCATAAATCTCTTCCTAAATCAGTAAGCAAGCATTGCTCTGTGATTCTCAGTATTTTGAATCATCTTAAGTTTTATTTTTAACACAGCTCCTTAGTAGATTCCTTCTTGTGGAAAATGAGCTGTACAGAAAATTTACTGTTATGTTCTGAATCTCTGGGAGCACAAAAATTATGGGTTGGCTTAAAAATAGTGCTGAGTTTCTGAGAACTTTATTTAATGCATTCAGGTAAGCTGTGTATTTCCAAGCACCCAATTGCAAATGTTAAAAATCATTCTCAGCATAATCTTTCCAGAAGGAGAAGATGTGGGTGTCAGGAGAGAAAAGTCAAACTATAATAAAATCTTCAATATTTATCACTATTTTCAGATTTTGATTACATATTCTGTTCTACCTTAGAATATTTCCATTTTTACCATACAGATAAATATAATTTTTAAGAATTCATTACCATTATAGATGAGCAAAAAGGTTGCTGGACTGTAAAGGAACCGAAATGTCTGTGCTTGAGTTAGAAATAAATCTTCACTGTTTCCTAAACTAAAATGCTTCCTGTGATTACCTTATATGACATACTGAGGATTTTAATCAGGTTAATTATTTCATAATGTGTAGGCTAGTTATACTAACATTGGTGGTAGAAAAGCATTTAAAGTGCAAAAGAAGAAAATGGTGTTTAATTTTGGGTGACAGATTTTTCTTCATTCCTGATCTTCACAGAACTCAGTAAAGCATGTTCCATGTGCCGTCACCTGATGAGTGAGTACACTGATGAGTGGGCCCTTCAGTAACCACTCTGACATCCTCTCAGTTCCTGCGAACTACAAAGGGCATGGGCATCCAACCAGGCTGTGCCCCAGCCCCTAGCATGCCACTCAAAGTCATTCCTCATAAAGACCTTGAAAACTGCTGGGGTTTTTCCCTTCATTGTCTTCTCCACCTATAGGGCTGTGTCTGTTTCATGAAAAAAGAGCAATTTGCTACATTAACCAAAGGCAGTTCTGTTATCACTCTATTATTAATCTGAATCCTAGCTCTCTACTCAGGAGGTCTGTGCTCTTTAATAAGTCACTTACCATCTTTGGCACTCAGTTTCCCTACTAGTAAATGGGTGCCATTATGAAAATTAAGAAAGATCATGATCTATGAATCAAAATCATGCCTTTCACACAATTAGCATTTAATATAGTTTAGCTGTAGTATCTATTATATATGCCATTACATTATATTACTATTCTATTTCATTATTAAAAATCTGATCCACTTTCTTTTTTTAATATTTTGTTTATCTTTAGAGAGAAGGGAGGTAGAAAGAGGGAGAGAAACATCAATGTGTGGTTGCATCTTGTGCGCCCCCTACAGGGGACCTGGCCCACAACCCAGGCATGTGCCCTAGACTGGGAATTGAACCGGCAGCCCTTTGATTCACAGGCCAGCACTCAATCCATTGAGTCACACCAGCCAGGGCTGATCCACTTTATAAGACTCCTACATTCCTGTCCAGCTTTCTCAAAGAAACTATTGTCCCTATAAGGTGGTCTCAGCAACCTACCCTTGCTGATTTCCATAAGACATGTTATCTGCATTTGTTATTTGAGAATCTAATTATATACTGCCTTATAAATCATTTGCTAGCTTTCCCATGTTCTCCCAGGAGATGAACTCATTCCTGCAGGGTCTAATGACTTGCCCTAATCCCGACCAAAGCAGAAGCAATATATGCTGCAATCCAATCGTCCTTGCTGTCAGGAATAATTCTGTACTCTGTTCTTTGTATAAATGGATGAGCTCCATCCAAAGTGCTTATCCACTAAGCAGATTTCCCTTCTGGTTCCGTTTCCTTGCATATAAACCCAGGTATCCAGAGCCGAACTAACATCTCTCCCTGAGCCCAGCCTCCTTGGTTTGCACCTGTCACCATCTCCTGCCAGTCTTCTCCCCTAAAAGGGATGAGATGATATTCCTGCTCAGATGTCCCATTCCCAGGTAAGGATTATGTTAAAAATGTACTGATCACCTAAAGTCAGAGTGTATGCCCAAGCAATGCTTATTAAAACTTTCCTCCATGTCTAAATTTTTTGGCATGGCCCATCCTCTAGATTAGGCCGCCCTTGATAGGCAGGCCTTGCCATTCCATTGTCATGACCTCTGGCCCAAGGCCAGCCCTCCAGCCTGACCAGAGACCATGACAAAATGATTGAGATTATACAGACCTTTAAGGGAAAGTAACACAGTTTATACTTTATTATAATGAGAAGCCCTTGAGGGTTTCAAAAAGAGAAGTTATGTATGATTTGCCTTTTTGGAAGATTGCTCTGAGTGCAGTGTAAAGACATCTGGATAATATCTTTTCATCATAACCAGCAAACCAGTTATGAGAGGAAGGAAATCCTTAGGGCAGGAAGTCCCAAAGAGGCTCTAAGAGAAAAAGGGCTGTGCAAAAAAGTGATGTTCTGATGCAGACACCAGCCTGCAGTGTCTGCATTGCTATGGATGAAATGAGATATTCACATGGACTACCGAGTCCAGTGGAGGAAAAGGATGGCATGGCTTTTCTGTCAAGGGGAGCAAAAGCCAAGGCCTCCATGATGACAGGCCTTTATTGGGTTTCTCCACCCATTACTATGATCCTCATTTACTATGCACAGGTTCGCTTTAGGTGGTTACCTTTTACGGAAAACAAAGGAGCCAATGCTGCTAATCACATCACAGAAGAGGCAAACGAAAAGGCAAAAGTAGTTGAACAGATTACACTCATCCTTGGAAGGTTTAGCATGGATTTTAGGAAGTTACTTTGCAGTAAATGTTCTCAATTCAGGGTGAGGGAGTTTTAGCAAAAAGCAAGACTCAAAGCAGTCTAGGTCCATTGCAGGCCTGATTCCCCACGGGAGAACCTATCTGTGGGCTTGGGTCCTGTGCATCTCTGAGTGGGAGCTGGGCCCATGCCATGCAGAATGGTCTCCTACAATGTTTGAGTGGAGAGAAATCCAAGAAAAATGTTACGGAGGTAGAATGAGTAGAATTTGAAGATTATTTGAATACATGTGTGGTAATAGAAACAAAGAAGGCTAAATGACTTAAGGGTCAAACATCGCATGCCTATTTCTTGCCCCATCAACTTGAGTGTACATTTTTCAATGGGACGAACTATCTCAAATGTTGTCATGCACAGTTTGCTACCCAATAAATATGAGCTCAATTAACCAAAAGAATCAATAAGTCTGCCATGTCATCTGCCACCAGGCTTCTCTACAATGATTTCTCGTATCTAACTCTAGAACCTAAGAACCTATAGACACAGACAACAGTGTGGTGATTGCCAGAAGTCGGGGGAGGGGGCAGAGAGACAAGTGGAGGTGAAAGAGGGTATGGGGGGGATAAATGGTGATGGAAATAAATAAATAAATAAATCTAGATCTTAAGCTGTGAGGCAGTTTCAGCATCATTCCTATTTTGCATATAAACCAATACCTGACAAAAGTACACAGGTGACAGAAACTGGAAAATCAATTGACTCATAGTTTTGTGAGGTAATGTGCTGATCTTTCTTTTCGTTATTTTTTTAAAGATTTTATTTATTTTTAAAGAGAGGAGAAGGGAAGGAGAAAGAGAGGGAGAGAAACATTAATGTGTGGTTGCCTCTCACACGCTCCCCACGGAGGACCTGGCCTGCAACCCAGGCGTGTGCCCTGACTGGGAATCGAACCTGCAACACTTTGATTTGCAACCGGTGCTCAATCCACTGAGCTATGCCAGCCAGGGCTCTTTGTGTTATTATTAATCATTAGAGTTAATTTGGTTGGGTCTCAAACTTCAGTGGGTATAAAATCACCAGGAGGATTTTTAAAAATACAGATTGCTGGCCCCAGAGTTTCTGATTCAGTTGGTCAGAAAAAGAAATCACTTTGAGAATCACTGTCTTAGGAGGGTGTTTCCAAAACATTGATTGATTATAAAAATCACCTATAATACTTATTAAAAATATAGCATCCCAGGCCCTGACTCCAATCTACTGAATCAGAGATTTCAAGGGAGGTATGCAGGAATATGTATTTTTTCAAAGTGTTTCATGTGATTCTTATAATCAGCCAAGTTTGGGAAACACAGTGCCCCAAAGCATCCTTATGAGGGTACTATTATTCTTATTTTACAAAGAGAAAAAGAGGCCTAACAAGCTTTCACACTAATATATGGCAAATGCTGAACCTTCCACTAGAGGGCTTATGCCACTGTGTTGGCTCCTATAAAATGTTTCTTGTATGAAGGTACTGTGAGCGTCCTGGCAACAGGGACTTGAACTTATTTATCTCAGTGTCTCTAAAATCTGGTACGATGCACACTGACTGGAAAGTTAGAACCACACCTTGTAAAATAATGCTATGCCTACACAGAATTTTAAAAACAAAGCAGCTAACAAACAGATTTAAAATTAAAAAAAAAAAAACAACAAAACAAACAGGTCAAACAACCACAAAATGGAGGAAGCAAAGGTCAAATCATCATTTAAATGAATTGACTAGAAAATTAAAGAAAAATTCTCAACTCAGTAACTCCTGGTAAGCAATGAAAATTATAGATATTGACTTTGATACTGGGAAGGTATTTTACTATGTATTTTATAATTGGTTTGATATTTACCATAAAAAGATATCATCTACTTATTAAAGGCCTTAAAAGTGCCTTACAAATTATTACTAGATATTCCAAGATTTTCGGAAAATGAAATATCACTGTTTGCAGCAGGGTTATTATATACACAACTGTCCTTAAAATGTTTTCCTCTGAAATGTTGCACAATTAGGTTGAATGGCTTTTTAAATATGCAGTATTTTAAACTATTTGATTATAAACTTATGTAAATAATCAGGGCTAACAATAATCACTCCGTAGCAATAGCACCATGCCATCTGGGTCTGCAATGCACAAGCTTCACCACAAGGGCAGGCCATGTTCTGCATCTGCATAAGAAACTGATATCCTCATGTAACTGGAGTTTTGCACCTCCGGTTGTTATTATTTGCAATACTAGAGGCAGATTCTAGATGGAAAGGGGACAATAGGAAGAATAATTAATAAAACAATGATCTCTCAGAGAAAGAAGTGCTTAATTTGGACCATGCCTAAACAAAGAAGAAACAAGTGGCCACACAGATGTAGGGACAGAAAACAGGTTGCCAATTATTTTTCAAAGAGCTGTTTCACAGGGACAAGCAAATTCTGCCAAACCATTGTGAATTTTTATTTAATATAAGGCTTGCTACCATGTCCTCCTGAGGATCTTGTCAAAGGCTTGTGTTCCAGGCAATTGGATGGATGCTGATTTTTGGTGTTCAGCCTTGGGTTATAGAATTTCAGCGTGACTTTAAGTCACTGCATCTCAGTGGAGCAGAAAATCTGAATGGACTTAGATGAACCTGAGAAAAAACTAAATGCCCAGACCCACTGTGCTTCTCTTGCCAGCACAAGCAAACCTTCCTCCCATCTGCCTTCTCCTGCCTGAAGACCCTGAAGTGACCCTTACCTAGAATGTGACAGTTCTCGTCAGGTCCTGGTTCCTGACTGAAAATACACTCACGTGGGTAGAATGACATTTTAATAATAACAACAAATTGTGTCAGTTTTACAATGCTGGGTACACAACACCATCATAATAAATATTTGTTGAATGAATAAACAGAGGCTAGAGTATCAAACTCAGACTCTAGTAAGGCATATTATAGCAAGAATCTACTAGACCCCAATACTTTCTTTATAACTTTGTTTTTCTATGACTGGTCTGATTGAAGACAAGATAATTATGCTACACTTATAAGTGTTGTATCTCTTCTGTTCTGAATGATAAACTCTTCACTTTCAATTAATTAAAATAAGAATGAAGACAGATTTTCCTAATAAAAGAAAGCCCTAAAGTGAAATTAATTCTACCTACAGCTTGCTTTACATTTTCTAAGGTAATTTTTATCAAAGTAATATGTGAATATAGCTTAAAAATAAAACAGGATCAAAAGTCTTGTAAAGAAAAGCAATTGTATATTATATTTTATCTCTCCCCACCTGTTCATCTTACTCTCTAAGAGGAAACACTTAAGTCCTTTCACTTTTATTTTGGTAGTTCAATCAAATCTCAGAATGTTTTAGCCTTCTATTTCTTTATTTAGCTAGTTTACCTTTTATTTATACACTACTATAATGTATGGGCATTTCGATCTCTTCTCCCACCATCCATCTATTCTTTATCTTTTTCCCAACACAGTTATTAAAGTTATTGTTAAAATTGTTAACCTCTGTTTACACTTTTAGGAATTTGTAAACCCAAGAACTTTACAGAGATTACATTTCCTTTCCTGTACAGATTTCCTAGCATTCTCTCGCTGTTTTTTTTTCTTCAAACAGTTTAATTTTTATAGTAACCTATTTTTTTTTTAGTTCAGCAGAGCAGATCCTCTATGAAATCTCTATTTTTTCCAGACCTTTGTCTCAGCACCTTTATCTTCCTGCTGCAAAACAGGCTGTGTGTCAGACTTACCTCATGACCATCATTCTGTGGGTTTTCTCAGACTGGGCTATTGGGCCCATTCTTCCTCCTGTTTGTTTATTTCTTCATTTTACTAGAGTTCGTTCTCATCAAACTTCACTGAGAAATAAAAATCATACAGGGGAGATACACTTTTGCAATATGTACCTCTCCACTGGAATTATAAATTGACTACTATAGAATACTTAGTTGAGAGTCATTTTTCCTCAAACCTGTGAAGACTATACCACTGCTGTATCACTAGCACATTATAGAATACTTCCTGGCACACGTTTGGTACTCAGTAAATATTTGTTTATGTATGAATGGATGAATGAATAAATGAGATACTTTTTCAAAATTCTTTTTATCTTATGTTTCCCTCCATATTTCTGTCTTTTTCTCTTTCATTGTTGAGACCGCCCCATCACCACAAAATACGACTATATACTGATTTTTTGCCTGTTTGTATTTTTAAAAGAGGCTTTGAAAAGGCTGATTTGAAGATACTGTGTATATGAGTGCTTCTCAAAATATGGTCCTCAGCATCACCCGGGAACTTGCTAAAAGAGCAAATTCTCTGGCTTTATCCCATCCCTAGTGAATCAGAAACTCTGAAGACGGGATAGGGCCAAGAAATGTTTTTACAAACCCTCCAGGTGATCCTAATGCACACAAAAGTCTGAAAAGCACAGAGGCAAGACAAAGACTGGCATCTACTGCATTTGGGTGACTTGGCAGGGAGTGAGCATTCACACAGAGAGATCTTTTCTAGGACACTGTCTAGTTTCTGCAGTAGGAAATCTTGGGTCTCTTGCCCGGAGAGTAGATATCTATCTGCTATTGTTCTGCTAATGGTTGAGAACAGGACAGTGACCCATGCCTCTGACATGATAACAAGATGAACAAAGTGACTCTCAGATCTCTAGAATGGCTGAAATTTTCGAACAAGAAGCCATTGTTCCAATTCTCTAAGAGAACTGATGTTTGGGGCCAGGAATTCGGTTTCCTGTATCTCCTTTCTTAGATATATATCCTTTCCGTAAACTCTCACCACCTGAGGTCACCTGACTGTTTCTCTGTTCATGCTACCTTCAAGTTTAAAATTATAAACATTTTGTAATATATACACTATTTGGATTATTTGCAACTAAAAAAACCAAGCAGGCAGGGTATAAACTAGAAAACAAAATTCCAGCTCTTCATTTCAGAAAGTACATTTGCACATTTCTTTCGAAGACCACTAGATGGCACTTTCTGCTCTACTTTTAATCACTACTCACTACTTGGGGACAAATCTTTAATGGAGTTAATTCCCTTAGCCTCTTGGGGCACCTCTTCCAGATCTGGTGAGAAAATGGTTGCACCTTGGTGACTCAGTCTGGTGATTCATCCAGTTTTGCTGTATGAGTAGAGATGAATAGTACCTTGTAATGGTTCACCATTCTGTCACAAGCTCCATCCATTTTTACTTTGCCCAGCAAGCAATCTAAATACTAAATTCCAAATTCAACAAAATACAACATCGTTTTCTTAATCTAGTATTTCAGTAAAATGTTACCAACCTTATCGCTCTGAGGATATTTCCCCCTTGCAATATGATCCAATAAAATGAAATTCAAAAGTTAAAGATGTTTCCTACAAAAAAATCCTTCCAGTACCATGCAGAGTAGTAGCAACAATCTTTTGGGTTATATAGAAAATATGTCCCTGTAAGTTTAAATAACATGTAGATCAATATTTAATTGCTCATTAGCACATTTATTTTTTTCTATTTTCCTATGTATCTAAATTTTATTGATCCTTTAAGAATCGGCTCAAAAAAAATAATAAGTTCATGCTCCATCACCTCTGACAAATCTTTACCAAAATATCCCTGTAGCCTAAGCTGAGTTAGGGTCCCTCCTCAGGGGCTCTGCATACTTCTCACATGACACTAACCACACTGTCTCAGAATTATCTTTCTTCACCCTGGCTGGTGTGGCTCAGTGGATTGAGTGCCAACCTGTGAACTGACAGGTTGCTGGTTTGATTCGGCTCAAGGTACATGCCTGGGCTTCCAGCCTGATCCCTGATTGGGGTACATGCAAGAGGCAACTAATTGATGCTTCTCTCACAGATAGATGCTTTCCTCACTTTCTCCCTCCCTTACCCCCTCTCCAAAAATAAATAAATAAATGTTTAAGGTATTTATCTTTTTGTGAGATAAGGCCTTCTTAAAGAACAAAGCTATATTGTAGTGATTTCTGTATCCGGTATCTGGAGCACACAGTGGGATGTCTGGTTCAGTTTTCATTGCTAAGCAACACAGGTCCTTAATTGTTTGATCAGAAAAATGATTTGACCCTTTAATATCTATTTTTTTAAGAAGTCAGCAATCCAGTTAACTCATGAAGTATATTGCAAAGCAATATTGCTTAAAATAGGGAGCTAGTAAGAAAGAAAAACTGGAATGTTAGGGATGGCCAGAAACAGAGCCGGATCTTGCGTTAAGTGACAGGTTATTTGGTTGCTTCCTGTCCTCTACAATGTCATGGAGTCTCTTAAAATATGTGAGTTAGGTCATTTTGGATTTTTACTTAAAACCCTCACTAATTTATATCTTACTTAAATGACATATACTTTCAAAACATGGAGCAATGCAAAACACCCACACAGTTGCTACAGTTTTCCAAAAATTCAATTGTGTGAAAAGGCCAGACATACAAATTATAGTCACTAACATACAAATTATCACCCAATTGTAACTTCACATGGTGAAATATAAATGTGTTTCTTTTATATTTAAATGTCAGCAAGTTATCTATTATTGGATGTGGGGATTTGAGCTATGTTTAGAGAAATGAATAAAGACATTCTAAGCAGAGGTGGTAAAACCTGATCTCAACAGAAAAAAAAAGAACTTTACATTCACTTTTGTTAACATCTCAGAGGATTAACTATGACAAAAGTGACCAGATGACTAAACACAAAGAGAAAGTATTAATGACCCCAACTATGTCTTTTCAGGTGAAAAATGGCGATCCTGTCTAGAGACAAGACATTAACCAGGCTTCTTGTTCTGCCAGAAAAATTCTTGTTTTCAGTGTATAAAAGTGTGCGAAAGTGACCCAGAAAAGACCCTCTCGCTGGAACGTGGCCCAGCTTCCCGCCTCTCGTGCTGGCTCCCCGGCAACCTGACAGCAACGCTAGACAAGAACCAGAACTGAACTGGAGAGAAAAGAAATTGAAGAATGTGACTGATCAGGACTTCTGTTTATATGAACCTGCCTCCTCAACAGTTGTCCAGCGTGAACCTGCAAAGAGTAAAACTATAAAATAAAATAAACTCCTTACTTGTTTTCAATCATGTCTTCACTAAAAGACTTAAATAGGCAGAACTAAATACTATTTTATTTCATTTTGCTGCATCACGTTGTTTGCAGGGGGAGCAATGGGTGGTGTAATCCCCACTCTGGGATGGATCTCAGTCTCCTGAATGACAGGGGAGGCTATGTCAGTTAGTTATAAGAATCGGAAAGCCACAGGGTTCAAGTCCCGGTACTGACATGACTTTGACATTTGGACAAGTCATTCTATGAACTTTCCTATCTCCTGAAATAGTAATGATAGAAATAATTACTTTACAGTACTGCCACATGAGTCAGAAAGGTAAGATTAATAACAGCCAAAATTTATAACCTTGGAATCGATACCCAGAGAGTAATTATTCATTGAGCATTGGAATCATAATCTACTCTAATTAGTTTAGTCAAGAGAACTCTTTGACAACAACCTTTCTTTTTGGAGAACAGAAAAAAAAGAAAGAGGAGAAAAGAAAAAGGCCTAATTGTATTCAGTCATAAATCTTACTAATGTACCCAAAAATAGTTGTCATAGTTCAGCAACTAAAGTCGGAAAGAGCCAGTGTTTTCTCAGGGAAGAATAGGATTAACAGAAGATCCAGGCTTTCTATTTGAAATATGTGCCATTGAATGAGCATTCCTGAAACCTGGCTTGTAAATTTTCTTCAAAAAGTCTTGAGCCTCACCCTCTAGTCACCTCTACCACCCATGGGTGCTACCGTGTTGACAATTCTTATCTATGTTTATTGATATTTAATGACAAGTTGAAAATCTATATAACTATTTTAACAACAAATTTTTGTACAATTTCCCAGAAATTTCAGTCTGATTTTAGATCTTGTGATAAACAAAACTTACACATTTGTTCAAGATAACTTCATTTAATTTATAATAAATGTTTGTAACAGAAAATTGAATTCTCTTGATAACTAAACTCAATTTTGTTTGGATTAATCCACCATTTTATACCCATTCTATAAGTTTCCCTGAAAATAGAAAATATATAACTGCATATTCTATAGTTACTGCATTTCTCCCAGTAACCTACTTGAAATTAAAGAGTACCACTACAGAGTACTAATTCAAGACTCCAAGATGTTTGCAGAGTAAGTGGAAACTACACTCACCACCTCCCAGCACCAAACCAGATTTATAGCTAAATTATAGAGCAATGAACCTGAATATCCAACTAAATGGTAGCTGAACAGAAGTGTTATAACCAAGGATTTATAGAAGAAACCACATAGAGACTAGTAAGAAGGGCAAAGACACCCAGAGCACCAGAGTCAGGAAGAGGAGACTGCATAGCATCTGGTGGCAAAAAGCAGTGGGGATTCAGCCCACTTCAGAGAGAAGGGAATCTACTAGAAACCCAGTCAGCACCTTCCCAGGATCCAGCACTCCTATTCTTACAGCACAAGTCTAGGGAATACACTAGCCCATCCTCCAACTACTGATGACACCGCTCTGCAGAGCTCAAGTCCTGCAGAAAGGTCTGCTGGCTGCATCCAACAGGAACTGTTTGTGCACTCTTTTTCTGGAGATGCCCTTGGCAAAGCCTCAGAAAATAATTGAGCTATATAGTTTAGGAACGGGGCCATTCTTTCCCCCTTCACACATACAGCCATCCTCATACTCACCTGGTGATTCACTTGGCCTATCCTTTGACTCCTGTTGGTCCCTCCCTGCTGAGCTCAGTCCCACAGGGAGATCAGAGTGCTGGGCAGTGCTGGGGCCTTCAGAGTGCATCTCCCTGGGAGGCCCTTGTCCAGGATTAGAGGGGCATTGGGTTGTGTAGCTCTGGTGCAGGGAGCCGTTCTTGGCTTCCCTGAAAGTTCACTGCATGCCACTACCACAACAGGAGACTCATTTGACCTGTCCTATCAAACCCTGGAGGCCCAGCTCTGCTGAACTTGCTTCTGCAGAGGGGCCAGCTGGCTGTGCCCAACCTGAACCTGCAGTGCCCTCCTTCTGAGGGAGTTAAAGTAGGAAACTCAGGCAGAGTCTGACTGGTATGGCTCTAGAGAAGGGGTCACTTTCCCCCATTGAGTGCCTGACTATGCTGCCCCCAAGCAGGAGGCTCACTAGTGTCATCCTCCTAATGCTGTTCACTCCACACTGTCAAGCTTGCACCTCATGGAAGTGTCTGTGGATTGCAACCAGATGGGGTCCACTCTCCAGTCTTCCTACAGAAGGACCTGAGGAAGACCAGGCAGATTCAGAGGCCGGTAGATTGGCTAACAAGTGGAGGCAGACCTCAGGGTGGCATTAAAGCCTCTTTGATCTGCCCCTGGCCCAAAGCTGTAGGAAGCCAACCTATGTTCACAGGCTGGCCCTTCACACACACACACACACACACACACTCAGTAGAGGCAGTCACAAACAGCAAATTGCGTTGTAACTCCAGACAGGTAGTCCAATGCCAGTTACAGACAGTGTCTGACATCACCCTGCGCCAGAACCCTGCCCAAGTGGACCCAAAACCAACACAACCAGTGGTGAGCTTCAGCTCAACTAACCACAAAAGCTGCATACCCAAAAGGAGATCCCAGCAGGCAACAGAACCTGCTGGAAATAACTCCACCTCAGGGTACAGCCCCTACACAGCAGTTCACATACTGTGATCAAGGTCTTTTCTTATAGTCAGCCACTTGAGGGTTAATCCCACACATGAAAAAGTCAACAGCATTCAAGACTAAGCTACAACAGGAGAGTGCACAAACCCATACAACAGACATTCCTAGAGCACCTAGCTCAGGTAATCTGGAAGATTGCACCACTAAGCCCATCAAGACACCTCAAACATAAAACCTCCATGCAAGTCTGGGAGTCATAGCAAATCTGCCTGATACATAGAAACAAACACAAAAAGGCAGACAAAATGGAGAGACAAAAAAAAAATGCCCCAAATTAAAGAACAAAAGAAATCCCCAGAAAAAGAATTAAATGAAATGTACCAAATGCAGAGTTCAAAACAATGGTTATAAGGATGCTCAAGGACCTTAAGGGAAGAATGGATGGTCTCAGTGAGAACTTAAACAAAGAGACAGTAAACATAAAAAAAAACATAGAAATCACTTAAAAAAATGTAGTCAAAAATGAAGAACACAATATCTGAAATGAAGAGTAAACTCAAAGGAAACAACAGCAGGTTCAATGAAGCAGAGGACTGAATCAGCAATTTAGAAGACAAGGTAACAGAAAACACCCAAGCAGAGCAGAAAAAAGAAATTTTAAAAAATGAAGAAAGTCTAAGGGGCCTCTGGGACAACACCAAGCATAACAACATTTGTATCATAGATGCCAGAATGAGAACAGAGACAGCAAGAGACTGAGAACCTATTTGAATGTTGGAAACCACCCTGACTGGTATCAGAAGCTGAAACCCCCACCTAGGCTAAGGCTAAGGGAATGCCCTTGGAACCGTAAGTCAGCAAGGAGACAAAAGCTTATCTCCCTGGCAGGAATGCTGCTTCTGCTGCTTTATTCATAACTGAACCCCAAAAAGCTTGGTCAGTTAGCCAAAGACGGGTAAGATTCCCCAAGGGGGGAGCGACCTAAGACAGGCACGATCACTTTGGGAGGCCCCCCAAAAGAAGGACTTGGGGGTCTGCAGCAAAAGGGGGTGATGGGCCCTCGCTCCTCGGCTTTGACATAGCCTGAGTTCTCACCGTCTGGGAGACAATCTCCTTATCTCTTGGTTGCCTTAGTTCCCTTGCTCCACCTAAGCCTGAAACAATGACAGGGTGGTGTGGCTCTGTGCTGAAAAGGGCGGATTCCCCGGGTGATCAGGCCTAAGAAGGGATATGTAAATTACTGTGAAACCTTCTTTGTTTAGAATGCTCTCAGTTGAATGAGAGGGGTCCAAGGAGGAAGTTATGTTCCTCAAAGTCTTACAGCTCTTTGACCCTGACTCAAAATAGACCCTCAGAGTTCCTTGTTTTCTATGGTTCCTTACTTCCCCCTAATGAGTACTGTACTTTACCTGAATTATTATGCAAAATGAGCCCAATAAAAGCAGGTATGGATGGTAAATTGGCGCACTCCCCACTAGGGGGGTGGCCATTTCATCCCTACTTCTCCACAGAAACTAGTTTGTCTCTGTGCATGTTTTTTTTCTCGCGTGTTTTTCGATGAGCCATCCACAGCATTCCATGATCACTGCTGGCCGGTGACCCATGCTTCATTTGAAGAAATAATGACTAAAATGGAAGCACAGGAAGCACAGGAAGCACAGAAAGTCCTAAACAAGATGAACCACACTAAGACACATCATAATTAAAATGGCAAAAGTTAAAGACAAAGAATCTTAAAAGGTATGAGAGAAAGATAGTTAGTTACCTACAAGGGAGCTCCCATAAGACTATAAGCTGATTTCTCAACAGAAAATTTCAGGCCAGAAAGCATGGGTATGAAATATTCAAAATAATGAAAAGCGAGAATCTACAACCAAGACTACTTCACCCAACAAGGCTATCATTTAAAATTAAAAGAGAAATAAAGAGTTTTCCAGGCAAGAAAAAGCTAGAGGAGTTTGTTACAACCAAACTAGCATTACAAGACATGTTAAAGTGTTGGGGACCACTTTGTGTGGTATTGGAAACTGTAGCCCCTTGAGGACAAGGCCGTGCCTGTAAGTCTCCACCAGAACAAAGTGAATGCAGGTGGCAGGCCTGGCCCAACCTGATACTAACACTGAGGGTTCCTGTGGGAAATCAGGTCCGAAGAATACATTGTATCCTTTTAAGCTTGCTTTGCTATGTATAACCCTGTTGGTGTAAACCAAATATTTAAGTTCAAAGCATAAGGGAGTGAACTCCTAATCTCATGAGCCACACCTTAATGACCCTGTGGCATCAGCATATCTAATGGACCCTGACCTGAGGCAGATCTCTGTGTTTCCTCAATTGTTATCTATAGGTAATATCTATTTTCTATAACAATAGACTTAGGACATTGATTGATGAGCTATACATGCTTGCTGTATACCCCTACAGGCACCGATCCAAATAAAAGCCCTTTCAGAGAAGGGCTCAGGACATTCTCCACTAGAGCGAATCACCACCCCCTTTTCTGCCAGAACAGGTTGTGTCTGGGACTACTAATTTCATCCTAGACCAGGAGAATCTGTGGAATGGGGCTTCCCACATTATAGGGCCTGCTTTAAGAAGAAGAAGGAAGAGAGAGAGAAGAAGAAGGAGGAGGAGGAAGAGAAGGGAAGTGGCAAGGGGAAGAAGAAGAGGAAGAAGAAGAAGGGGAGGAGGAGGAAGAAGAAGGAGGAGGGAGTAGGGGAGCAGAGGGGAGGAGGAAGGAGAACAAGAAGAGGAAGAATAGAGATAAGGAGAAACATAGTTTAAAGAATAAAACATTAGCTCTGGCTGGTGTGGTTCAGTGAATTGAATGCTGACCTGCGAACCAAAAGGTCACGGGTACGATTCCCAGTCAGGGCACATGCCTGGGTTGCAGGCCAGGTCCTCAGTAGGGTGCACGCAAGAGGCAAACACACATTGATATTTCTCTCCCTCTCTTTCTCCTTCCCTTCTCCTCTCTCTAAAAATAAATAAATAAAATCTTTTTAAAAATCTATTAAAAACAGTTGCTTCATTTAACTGTGAATTGTTTTCTAAATTTCTTCTCTATTATCTAGCACCTCTCACAAGAAAGTGCCCAATTACTGTCTGCTGAAATACAAAACTTTCAGGAAATTTCATTTTGAGGAGACAGTTTTAAAGCCTCTTCCCTTCCTTACAAATTTTCCAAACTGTCCAAAACTCAATTCAATAGTACCTTCTCTACAAAGACTTCCCTAATTCTTCCAAACACAAGCAATCACTTCCTCTAAAGGACTCTCCTAATACATCATGTATACCTCTAATATGCATCTAAATATCATACACATTATAATTATTCACTTATCAGTAGCTGTCTGTGTTCCCAAATTTAGACATTCCTTTAAAGCAGTAATTATGCCTTGTTTATCACAGTAACCTCAACGCCCAGAGAGCCTGGTTATTAGAGGGACTATTTAAGTATTTGAGGAAAAGGAGGAAGGGAGGGAAGATACAAACAAAAAGCTGGGGTTCAGTGATGTTCCCTGTCGTAGGAAGTCTGCAGGAGCATTCACAGACCCCACATACTCCCACTGCACTCCTAAGCAAGCATATATGGATGGTGATTTTTGTCTTACTTATTGTTTTATCTCTAACACTTGCAATGGTTAAGAGTTTAATAAATATTTATTGAATGAATGAAGAAAAGGAGTTGGCCCTGCACAAAAGGTTGATAAGTTAAATGTGCATTTATGAGTTAAAATTTGAGGTTATGAGTTAAAATTTATGAGTTAAAAGGTTGATAAGTTAAATGTGCATTATGAGTTTACTAAATGAACATTTTAAAATGATTACCTGCTTTCCAAAACTTTCTGAATAAATCAAAAAACATTTATACAAGTATCTGTCTTTTGTGTTCAAGGCACTATGTATTCCTCTCAGAAGAAGTATATACTGTTCATTGCCTTAAAAGCATGCCTAACTAATAAGCAATGGCCCCTTATTTCAGTGTAAAAGCCACCAGTGTAATCAAAGCCCTTGGTTACCAGATTCAAAGGCATGGGGTGTTTGGGTTGTACTGATCTTTATGCAGTGAGTCAACAAACGGAATTCTTGCTCCTACCTTCAGGGTAACTGGAACCATTGCCCAGATCTGGCAGGGAGAGAAAGCAGCAGGTGGACAGATCTGGATAATCGACTCAGGAGCTCAATTTGATTTCCTTTGACCTGGAGACATTATTTGTATATTTGTTTGGTTGCCAAAGCGCTTTGGGCAATGAAGTCTGTCCATTACAAAGTATGAGATAAAAGCAGAAAAGCAAAACTATTTTATCTATTTTATCTTCGATTACAGCATCATAGAAAGTAAATTATAAAATGTTTATATCCCATTAAGAATATTTGACAACAGATACAATACTGAATAATTCTGCCACTTTATAGCATAAAAAATCATTGTAAAAAATAATTTATCCATTTAACCAGGGTTAAAATTTTATAATAAAAATGTAAATCACCCATATGCTGAAATTCACTTTTTGGCCCTTTCATCTTAAAAATAAATCACTTGACTCTATAAATCTATATTTATTATTGCTGTTGCATGTGAATGCAGAAAAACGATGCCATTAATTGGACAGAAAATATTTGCTAAGGCATTTACCACCTAATAGGAAAACAGGAAAGACAGAAAACTAGTATGAAGGGAGATATAAATGATTCTTAAACATTTGGAAACATCTTCACTATATTAAAACTATAATGAGATAGCATCTTTCATCTATCAAATGATTTTAAAAAATGGTAAGTCCCTGTGTTGGCAAGTGTTGGGGAAAGAGGCACTTCCATTCCTTGCTGGTGTGAGTACATATTAATACACAACATCCACAGAAGGCAGCTGGGCCATATCTCTCAAAATTAAAAAGCACATAGCCTTTAGCCTAGCTAATATAGCCTGGTCAGTATTGCACTTCAAAATGATGTTTACTGGGAACAAATGCCAGTCACACAAAAGTCCCTTTTCTTAATAGAGTATCTTCTATCAGTGTAGTTATATGAATATGAGAGCCCATCAAATACAAAATTTAAACTATGATAAATACTGTTGAGACCAAAGTTTCCAAATCATATCTTTTCTCATTTGGTCTATAAATTGTCATCAGATGTGTCCATATTTTTTTTTTCTTAAGTGACCTAGCAACCACACTTGAAAAAAAACAGACAACGCCTTCCCTATAACTACACAATACTGAACCCCAAATGTTTTATTTGTCTTTATTCCTTTCATTCCTAGTACAGACATAACACATCTGAGAATTTCATTACAGTTTTGGTAAATTAATCTAGAGACTGAATAGATTTAAGAAAAACATGGAACTATTGTTGGCAAGACTTTTTAATCTCATGACATCAGTGATTTTACACAGGAGCAGCAGGGACAATTTTTGATTCAGAATCGAAGCAGAATTCACCAAAGCAATTTTAAAATAAATCCCCCATAAATACAACATGTGGAACAGAAACTCATAACATCAGAAAATCACTTTTATACATTAATGCAAATTAAAGGCAGCCAGAGGTTTGCTGAAAATATTAGAAGGCATATCCTTGTGTAAAAGACTGTCCATACAGCCCTGATACTTAAAGACTGCACTTTGACTAAATGTGTAATCAGACTGGCTTGGTCATAGGAGCCCTACAGAAGGAAACTGAGAGATTATGTCATGTGAGACAAGACCCACATGGGATATATAGAACAGAATAAAGACAGGGAAAGAATGGAAACTATTTCTCTGCTACAATAGATAATGGACATCACTAGATCCTTAGCAAAGGGAGTTGGGGGACCATTTCTGCAATCACTGGGAATCCTTTAAAGTCTGTTATATGTAAGTGCATGGGGTAAACACTTCTTGCTACAAAAGTGTGGATTTATTTATTCCCAGCAAGTCACTTTATTATTTGTATAAGACCCAGTTGGAGATAACAAAATAATACGAGATTCCTGGCTACGTGGTTTTCATCAGAAAAGAGCCTGCCTTGCATAATTCTCTTGTAATAAAGCCTATTTCAATTTCAAAAGGCAACACCTGATACTAACTTAGATTATTCTGAAGTGTTTTCTTTGAAAAATTAGACATGACTGATGCTCCTTTGCATTGGAGTAAAGGAGGAAGGGTCAAGGGAGAAGATGGATGTGACTTCCATGGTTCAACACATGCCAACTATGAACTTCTCTTGGAAACTGATGAAGCATCTGCACTTATTAAAGAAAAGATTTCCTGCAGGAGAGAAGCCTCTTTAACTTCAACATAGTATGTTTCGAATTTACTGGATCAAGGAAAGCATTTTTCACGTAATACTAAATAATGCCAAAAGATCTAATATTGCACAGAAGCTTTGGAAGAGTGCACTACTTTATGATAATTAGAGATAAGGAGTAAGGTCCTTAGAATATATTCAGAACACAATAAACAGGAGCTATTTTCTCCTACCCCAAATGACAAGCCTAGTAAAGACAGAGACAGACAGTTAAATAATTAATATTCAGGAACAGGAACATAATTTGGAACTATTAAGTAGAAGGCCTTCTTGAAAAGTCTATCTTCAAGAGTTTGGTCAAGGAGAAACACTGCCTTGTACTGCTAAACAAATCAGAGGAATAAGGAAAAATGGAATGGCTCATAGAAGGGAACAAGACATGAGTCATATGGTTTCAGAAGGCACAATCTCAGCAAAAAGGCTTTAAAGCCAGAGAAGTTGTTCAAGCCCCAGTAGAAAGTTTCCTGAGATAACAAAAGGTATAAAGTTAAGAATTGCAGTGTCGAAAAGCAACTGTTTTATGACATGACTGTGACGGCGACCACTGCCATACCCTCCTGTTAGATCCAGTTAGATCTGGGCCACAACAGAGATGGCTTCCTGCAAATGTCCTCAGAAACTGTCCAACGCCTCCCCTATACCCCAGATGTCTGCCACATGGGTCAGAGGATATCCACACTGTCTTGCAGCCTCCCAAGAAGCACCTTGCACGTAAGCCTCTTTCTTTGGTCCCTTGGCCCTAGGAAGTGTTACCTAACTCATGTGTAGGAGAGATCATTGCAGAAATTAATTCCATTTTACAAATATATACTAATAAACTGAACTGATGCCCCAATCTGCACCAAATGCCTCAGTATAACAACAAATAGCCTCCACTTTTACTCTCAAAAGTATTTCAATTTGGGACCCCTATCTACTGAACTCCTACCAGGTGTCATGCATACTAAGCAGTAACAAAACTTAAAAAAAAAAAATAGTGTGTGCCTTGTCATAAAAAAAAGTGAGCAACCCAATTATAGAGGAAAGAATAATATATCTGAAACAATCTGAAAATAATAAAATGTTTTCTAGTTTAAGGTTAATGTCTAGTACAGCAAATAAATTGCAGGAATAAAGCAGCAAGGGGAGAGGGTAGAATGCACTAGAATATTGTGGAGGCAAACGAACAAGCTGGTACCTAGACCCCAAACTCGACTCACTGTGTCCTTGAATGAAAAAGGTGTGTATAGAGAGGTAACCTATTGACCCCATGCCGGTGGTCCTTCAAGCTGCCTCTGCAGCAAGGAAACTTAAACTACACCGCTCAAGGGAACCTCCATTTTTTAAGTCAGTTTCTTGTTATTGGAGTCCAGCGGTCTCCAGCCTTTTTGGTACCTGGGGTGGGAGGTGAAGGTGGGGGGAGACAGGAGGCGGAGCTCAGGTGAACTTTGCTTTCAGCCCAGTTCCTAATAGGCTGTGGACTGGTACCAGCTGAGACCCGGTTTGAGGACCCCTGTATTAGATGATCAGATAATGCTTCCACATCATATGTACCCCAAGTATAAACCAGGACTTCCCACAGTCTCTTACAGAACACAAGTATACCCTATATATAAAATCCTATGCTTAGGGTTTTATTTATTTCCCCCAAGCCATTTAACTTCCATAAGAGAGCATGTTTTTGACCCACAAAAACCAAACTGTAGGACTGTTTTGCTCCTGGAACCCTTTCCCTGTCTAGGGGAGCCTCTGACTCTTGGTATCTGCTTCATTTTTTAGCATTGCAGCAGTCACTTGCTTAACATCAGCATTCTAAGTTCAATTTGTTCCCAGTGCTCTTAGAGGTTTAACTATGGCAGGTTTCTTAAAAAGTAATTCATTTTAACAAGTCTTAATTCTGAGGAAAGCCACAGAAAAGCAGTTATGTGCTCATAAAAGCAGACTTTATTTAACATTCTGTGAAATGTGGTGACCCAGGAGAGCACAGCATAGAACTCCACAGTCTGATTCCACAGGAAAGACACGATACTACTCGAACACCCATCTGAGCAGCAGCCCTGCTGAAGAAAAGAGCCTGTTCAGGTGAGACTTTCATTAACTTCACACAGTGACTTTAAAGCCCTTCTCTGTCAGGAGTAGTTACCTCCAGTTTGCAGAGTAGCACACACAGATCTCACAGCCCCCTCCAGCCATCTAGTTGTGTACACTGGACAGCACTTCATTTCTAGTACCGGAAACAAGGTCCTGATTCAGCCAGTGAGGGATAAGGAGGATATTTCAATTAAACTGCTTCATGAAGAGCTGTCCTTAGTGTTGGCAATTCCATTTACTCAACAATGACCCAAGAGCCTAAGCACAACTTGCAATTAAAAGACAGTGCTGCCCTGGCTGGTGTCACTCAGTGGATTGAGCGCGGGCTGCAAACCAAAGTGTCGCAGGTTCGATTCCCAGTCAGGGTACATGCCTGGGTTGCAGGCCATGACCCCCAGCAACTGCACATTGATGTTTCTCTCTCTCTCTTCCCTCTCTAAAAATAAATAAATAAAAATATTTTTTAAAAAAAGACAGTGCTAAGACTGAATAAACTAATAAAATGAACAAAATAGTGACTTGTGCAGCCTTCAACACCACTACTGTGTAACAAACCACTTGGTCCCTCAGATTATACTGTATTTTGCCATGTATAATACACTCCCATGCATAATGTGCACTCACGTTTTTGGCCCAAACATTCAGAAAAGAAATCTTTTAATTTTTTAATTCAATTATTTATTTATTTACATTTAGAAACAAAGTCAATTCTCGTTTTCCAAGGTATTATCTTGAATATGGATATCATTATTGCTTTCTAGAGTGACACTTTTAATGCATAGGCATAAATAAAAAATTAAAAGCATTTATATAGATACGGAAGTAGTACTACCCATGTGTAATGTGCATCCTTATTTTTCACTCAAAATTTTGGGCAAAAAGTGAGTGTTATACATGACAAAATATGGTAATTCCTGGTTATAAAACAAAATATAATATACAATATTTTATTTAAGGCAATAGGCTTAAAACACATTACTTTAATGTGAAGTATTCCTAAAGAACAAATGATAAAATCTGAAAGGATTTTTAGGATCTAGGAATCCTTTCAGATCTTAGATCCTAGGGTCTGGGGATTATTCCTAGAATTCTAGGAATAATTGCTAAATTTCTACCACTATTTCTTTTAGGTGGAACTGATTTGAAATCAGCAGGAATTAACTATACACAGAAGTTTTCCCCAATAGATTATTTTAATTAATTCTAATTTTAATCAAAATATTACATTTACATCTTTTTTTAGGGTCATGCAATGCCAAAAGGCTTATAAAAACAACAAAACAGCTCCGTGTTTTCCTAGCCTGCCGCTTTTCTTGTCCTTTTTGCGGTTTTAAGTTTCTTTGTATTTACTTCTTTTTTCTATCCTCAGCTGGCCTTCTTTCCTTTACTTCTCCAATGTTCTTATCAGGTTTTCCTGGGAGCTTTCAAAACTTTAAATAGTATATACATCTGTCTCTTAACTCATATCTTAAAAGTTACTAACTTTCTAATATGGTGAATGATTTTACTCACCTTCTGTGCCTTCTACTCCTGCCAATTATTATATTCTCATTCCCTCTGTCTCTATCTCTCTGTCATTTAAACCCAAGTTCAGAAGTTTCATTATTACAATTGTTCACCACTGCTGAGTCACCGTAATATTATGATTACATTTACTTCCTTTATAAATTTGTGTTTCCAGAAGTTGATGATAGCCTCATATTTTTATTTGTTTTATTTCCAACACACTCTAGCAGCTCTATAAAATGCCCTGCAATACAATTTTCAATTCAATCAATACTGCCAGATAACTTCTCAGTTCCGTATGTTCTGCCGTAGAGGCCCCGCCACTACCCTGTGACGCCCTGCTCCGATTCGGACTGTTATCCCAGTCATCCCTTATCTTGGGGTCCCTTTCGCTGGCATCTTGAAAATTCCCTTTGCCTCTCTTGATTTGGATCTGCTGCTTCCTAAATCCAAAATCTTTTTTTTTTCCTTACTTGACTCCCTTATTTTGTTGAAGATATATTTTTCAGTATCTTCCCTAGGAAGAGGGTATAGGAGATAAAGGTTTGGAAGTTTACATATCTGACAATGGTTTTGTTCCACTATAAAACCTAATTAATAATCTGTTACCTATAAAATATGTCTTTTGGCTTTCAAATTCCTGTTGAGATGTCTGATGTTATGCTATTTTTGGATGCCATCATTTGAAAGTAAACTTTTTTCTCTTTAGAAAATTTTAAAGTTTTTTTGTGTTTATTTGTTTGTTTTCTGGTATTGAAATGCCATGTTGATTTGCCATTGAAAAAGTCTGTCATTATTTTTTGTGCTAGCAATTTGGTGGACTCTCAATCTGGAGTCACAAGAATTTTCCAGTAATATCTAATTGACAATTCCTTTCTATTTATTCTGAAATTTATGGTAATAAGATGTTAAACCTCCAGAAATAAGGTGATCTTTATTCTATATTATTTTGTTATTAATGAATGAATGACAATTTTATTATCTATCTAAAGATAATGTCTTTAATTTTTTGGTGTTTTTGTTGTTGTCTGCTTTATCTCTGCTTCCTCCAATGATTTTCTTGATTTCTGTAGTTTTGTTTTGACATCTCATGCTGAAATCTTTACTCACATATCTAGTGCTCCTTAGCTATCAATTTCAGGATCAGCAAATGTTGATCCAATAAACCTAGTTCATGTTCTGTTTTTATAAAAACCTTGGTTTTTCACTTTCTCCAGAGACGAAATTGCCAGGGTCCTGTAGGAGTGAAGATGTTTAGTGGCCTAATTAGCTAGCATGGGTGAAGTGGCCAGGTTAACCTAACTGTTCCTTTTACAGACTGTTAAATAATGCCCACTTTGAGCCCTTTACATACCACCTGATGAACATTCTGGACTACCTGATATCTCCAATTCTTAAAGCTTTTTCAGGTTTTTGCAAGGAAAATCAACTTGTTTGTCCAAAGGGAAATGGCTATCCCCTCTGGAGGTGAAAAATTCACCCAAATACTCACCTTTTTGGCCCTTGGAGACCCTGAGGAAATGTCAGCTATACAACCAAGAGTTGGCTTACATGCTAAAATTACTGTCTAAGGAACCCAAGTCAGGATCAATACACTGCAATGCAAAAATTTCCTAGAGGCATCTTTGCTGACTGAAGACAAACCCCATAAGCCCTGGCTGGCATAGCTCAGTGGATTGAGCGCGGGCTGGGAACTAAAGTGTCCCAGATTCGATTCCCAGCCAGGGTACATTCCCCTGGTTGCAGGCCATAACCCCCAGCAACCGCACATTGATGTTTCTCTCACTCTCTCTCTCTCTCTCTCTCTCTCTCTCTCCCCCCCGGCCCTCTCTCTCCCTTCCCTCTCTAAAAATAAATAAATAAAAGATTTTAAAAAAATAAAAAGAAAGGCTAAATCAGTTTAAAAAAAAAAAAAGACAGACTCCATAAAGGTAAGCAAAAGGAGAGAAATAAAAATTCTAAAGATAATCTGAATGAAAACATCTGATAGTGATGTTGCCAAATATAATCTAGAGTGTAATTATACGTCTGCTTGTTGACTTTTAAGAACTCCAGGTAATGTTTTTGTCTGCCACTGTAGTGAAGATGTCACTGACCTGGCCTGGCTGCAGTGGCTCATTTGGTTGAAGTGTTGTCCTGTAATCAAAGGGTTGTGGTTCAATTCCTGGTCAGGGCATGAACCTAGGTTTCACGTTCGACACCCTGTGTGGGTGCATGTGGGAGGCAACCATCCGATGCTTGTCTCTTGCATTTATGTTTCTCTCTCTCTCTCTTCTACTGTCCCCCTCTCTCTCTAAAAGCAATGAAAAAAAAAAGGGTCTTGGGTAAGGATAAAAAATAAAACATGTCACTAAGCACATTGCAAGTAGCCCAGAGTATGTCTGGAGGAATGATTTTCTACTTCAGCAGAAATCTCTTGTGCTTTCAGCTTGAGTCAGGCTGATATTAGAGAGGCCATGGTAATTGAAATATTTGAAAATACGTAGTATACCTAACCCAGTTCTGCCAAGACTGATGTATGCTTAACAAATCTCACATTCTACCCTACAAACTACTCTGAGCTCAGGAAAACTGGCTTCATATCATGTAAGCATTCTGCCCTAATCTTAGTTCCAGCTGGCCATGAGACAGAGGAAAGTGAAGAAAAGAAAGGAAAACCAGACTGAGAGAAATAGAGAGAGGTGAAGAGATAGAGAGAATTAAATTAATAAAAGATACCTCTCATAAAAGAGTAATCATAGACCTTCATTTAAAGACAATTTATTTTTTTAATTTCTAAATACCTTAATAGAAGAATAAGACAAGGCCCTTGCTTACCTAAGGCCTAGAGTTAGAATGAAAACATGAAATGTATATATGTAATCCAAGTAATATGGGATCACAGAAGAGAGAAATTATGTCCGGCTAAAAAGACCAGAGATGACTTATAGGGGGATGGCTTGAGCTGGCTTCTAAAGGGTGGATTAGTTCACAGATAGTAATAAAAACAAGGGACAAATGTTGGGAACCACACTGACTGGTATTGTAGCATCCAGCAAACGTGAGAACAAATATCGGAGACTTTCAGGGTATCAAAGATGTTACTTTATTGGCCAAGTTTAACCTGCGCAGGGGCGAACTCTCAAAGTGTCCAGCGACACATTGCCCACAAGGAGCTGCAAACGAGAGCCGCGCCGAGCGCTTACAACTACGTTCTTATATAGGGGCGGGCAAGCAAGCGTTATACAGAAGCAGACGTGGCAGTTAGCAATTCACTTACAAAGACTGTGTGCAGGAATTTCAAACCAAGCATTCTTGCATAAGGCGGGAAGGCAGGATGTTTGTTCATTAACCTAGTAATCTCCTGGCTCTAACTAGCTAGGTTCTTATTTTCTCATTAAAAACTACAAAGCATTGCTATCTAGCCTACCAGGGGAGAGCATCTGTTCGACATAGGATGTTTGCTTAACTGCACTATGTCTCCCTTATCATTTCTTTTTAGCTACAATGTGGTTCTTGTTTATTAAGGTTAAATTTAGTTCTTAATTTCCTTGTTCCCAACAGTATCAGAAGCTGAAACCCCCACCTAGGCTAAGGCTAAGGGAATGCCCTTAGAACCGTAAGCCAGCAAGGAGACAAAAGCTTATCTCCCTGGCAGGAATGCTGCTTCTGTTGCTCTATTCATAACTGAACCCCAAAAAGCTTGGTCAGTTAGCCAAAGATGGGTAAGATTCCCCAAGGGGGGAACGACCTAAGACAGGCACGATCACTTTGGGAGGCCCCCAAAAGAAGGACTTGGGGGGCTGCAGCAAAAGGGGGTGATGGACCCTCGCTCCTCGGCTTTGACATAGCCTGAGTTCTCATCGTCTGGGAGAAAATCTCCTTATCTCTTGGTTGCCTTAGTTCCCTTGCTCCACCTAAGCCTGAAACAATAACAGGGTGGTGTGGCTCTGTGCTGAAAAGGGCGGATTCCCCAGGTGATCAGGCCTAAGAAAGAACATGTAAATTACTGTGAAACCTTCTTTGTTTAGAATGCTCTCAGTTGAATGAGAAGGGTCCTAAGAGGAAGTTAGTTTGTTCCTCAAAGTCTTACAGCTCTTTGACCCTGACTCAAAATAGACCCTCAGACTTCCTTGTTTTCTATAGTTCCTTACTTCCCCCTAATGAGTACTGTACTTTACCTGAATTATTATGCAAAATGAGCCCAATAAAAGCAGGTATGGATGGTAAATCGGCGCTCCTCACTAGAAGGGGTGGCCATTTCACCCCTACTTCTCCACAGAAACTAGTTTGTCTCTGTGCATGTTTTTTCTCGCGTGTTTTCGACAAGCCATCCACAGCGTTCCATGATCACTGCTGGCCGGTGACCCACGCATCAGACAAAAATCCTGATTCAAAGAAAAGCAATGCTTCTTGCAGATGAAGAGATATTTCAATTCTGGGGCTCTCAGCATATTAAAAAGTAAAGAAATGCAAAAACAAGGTTATAAAAGTGTGGCTTATTTTAAATATTTAGGTCTGTATAGATGTCACTGTTACATCTTGAAACAGTATTGAAAGTTTAAATTTCAACCCCTTTTTGAACAAAACCTCCCTAGGACAAATGGTTGTTTTGGCTTTCCACCATCACTCACTCTCCAAATAGACTCTGGGATACAAAACAAAAGAAGACAAAGTTATAATGCACATCCAGAGGAAATAAATGTGATCTTAATTACAGAAATATACAAGACAGTTTAGGTGGGTTTTTTCCTTCCTATACCTTTAAGAATTGTTTAAGGAAGTTCTTTTAGGATAAATAAAGCACACAAAACGTGATTTTTAAAAGATGGTTTAAAAGCATTTTTCTCTCCTTCATGAATCACTACCCTTATCAACTGCAGTAATAGTGTGTCTTCTCAGTAAACTGTCAAATAGATTTTCTCCCACATCAATTGTGATTCTCCAGCAAAAGCAAAATGTGACTTTCCTTCAAGTGTCAGCAGAAACACCAGATCCTCTCTTTACCGAGGGTCAGATCAAGAGAAGAAGTTGTGCTCTGAGGGAAGAAGCTCATCTTCAACAACAAAAACTTTCAGTAAAATCAGTGTAGATGCCAAAACTGACTATCCATAAAAGTCACTATTTTATGCTTTATAAGCCCATTTTTTACTCACTACATTACACACAAAATTCACCATTCACTCCCCTCTAGCTTTTTCCCTATGAATATGTTCTCAGAAGTAATCATAGCATTTTAGGTGATGTTCCTGAACAAATCAGAGTTTATCAGGCAAAGAAATTATCAAATGTATACTTATTTCTTTAGGTCTTAGAAGAGAATTGGTTGAAAAACACCAGGCAAGAAACTGTCAAAGGAACTGGAAGTGGGAAAGGTCTAGGAAAGTCATAACAACAACAAAGAAAAGCTCTGAAATAAATAGGGTGAAGTTTGGGGGGGATAAAAACAAATAAAATGGAGAGCCCTTAATTCTGTCTGAATGCCTTATCTGATGTTCTATATACATAGGCATCATTTCAAAGTACAGGAGATAAAGTCACAAGTAGTCTGTATTTTGTCAGCTTAAAAATTTAAGGAATACTTTTTTAAGCGATACTTTTTAAAGTAATACAGAGTGTATTTGCTGTTTGTTAGTTTATAGAGGATTTATAATTAGTGGTCATTTTTCACGATGTTATTTTTCTCCATTGATGGAGTGAATGTAGAAAGACCAGTACCAGTATCAAGAGCCTCCTACTACAAATAAGTTTTTTCTAATAAATAGAATTTAAATTACAAATATATACCATCAACTGATGGTCACTGGCACCAATCCAAACACCAACAGGAATCCCCATTTTGGGGTGCGGTGAAGAAGGAAACTTTACTTAGTACAAAGAGCTCAGTTAGTAATACAGCACAGTTATGAAAACAGTACTGCTATGCAACAGCTCCACGGTACTACAGCACAGCCATGAGAACAGCAGGCCACGGAATAGTTCAATTTTAAAGAGGTGAGGTTGTGAATACAGCACAGCAGTGAGGCTTCTCCAGGGGCCATTGGGGGCCAGGCAGCCCTGGAGTCTTTGGTGTTCCCCCTCCCACTTGGGAAACAGTCTTTGGTGGAAAATGTGCTCCCCAAACTTTAAGGGAGCTGTCTTATAGAGACAGAAGTTCCCAACCCTGGTGCCTGATTGGTCATAATAGAGACACTCTGATTGGTCAGAACTACACAACTTCAATCGGCTGGGGAAAGCCTCAGTCCTATTGGTTGAAATCAGACTCCAGGAACTCCTTTCTAAAGGCTGGCTCAGATGGCAGGAAAGCAGTGTGGGCAGGCAGCTCAGTGCATAGACAGGCAGCCTAGCAGAGAGGTGTCCCCAGATGTACAGTTTGCGTGAGATGCCCCTGTGCAGAAATGGTTGCTATGCTGTTTTAAAAAATTGATGCCCAGTTGTTCACCAGGAGCCCTTCTTAGTAGGTGTCTTTTGTTTCTCAGGGTTCACAATACCATATGTTAGTCTCCTTTCGGGAACTTACCTGCTAGGCCTGTTTGTGTTGGAGAGATTTATTTACTATCCCTCCTAAGTGGTATCTTAATAAGCTCTACCATGGCTAGTGATGGTGCCTAACAGGTTCCTGAGGAAAATACGTATTGCTCGGAGGACACTCTAGACAACGCCCTTGATGATTGTGATATATTAATTGCCAAAGACCCCCAATCATTTACCCATTCCCTGTATCCATACCCTTTGTAATGTGACTTTCAGCTCTTCCCATGAAAGGAGTGGAGTCTATTTCCCCACTCCTTGAATGTGGGCTACCCTTGTGGCTTCCTTTGGTCACTAGAAATGCATTGAAAGTGATGCTATGTCAATTCTGGGCCAAGGTCTCAAGAGACATTTTGTGCTCCTACTTAGAACCCTGCCACTGCTCAGTTAGCAAGTCTGAGCTAGTCTCATGAATGATGGGACATTTGTGAAAGGGAGAACAAATGCTGGGTAAAAAAAATTTAACAAAAATATCCAAGGTATTGATAAAATTTGGGTTTGAGGAAATAAAAGTGAGAATTAAGAAAAGTAAAGAGAATATGGCATTGGTATATTACCTTGCATTTACAAATCATCATCTTAGACATTTTTTAGGGAATTTGTACAAAGGGGATTAATATTTGTTATAATTACTTTGTATAAATCAACTTAGTAGATTTTGTGAATATTATAGTTATTTGATTTTCCCTTTTATATATCAAATATGATCTCTTAAATCACTTATCTGGGAGAATGATTAAAACAAGGTAGAAGGAAAAAGAAGAAAAAAGAGATTCCTAAAGTAATCTCTCCTGGCAACTGAGGAGGGTATGTTTATCTAGACACAAACTTACTGACTCTATAATCCTGTTGAATATGATTCTTGAGAACTTCAGTGAAAAATGTCTCATCAGTGAGTTGTTCTCTCTGAAGGTAGGGACATTTTTGTTAAGGAGTACCCCCATTTCTGCTCTGAGCTAAATGTAGCTTCCTGTTTCTGACGCTATGTTAATTAAACTCTGGGCATTAGACTAGAAGTACTTGAAGGTTTTCCAAGGATTGTTGATAAATCTTTTTTAAAAACAAATAATCAAGAAAACACATTATCACAATTTCCAGCAACTTCAAAAACATTACCAGTTTGAAAAAGTGAAAAGTCAGAAGAAAAATGTGTTTTGAAGTATTTTTTACAATAGCAAAACAAAAATGTAGTCAAATTTGGCTATAACTGATTTGGGGCATGTTAAGGCAAGATACATACTTATCTCCTATAGATTTACCCTAAAACTGAAAGAGAAAAGAATCTATATCACTGCTTACACAGCCTCGGTGGAGACTCGGAAACAAGAGTAGAGTTCTAGCCAGAGCAGGAAATGGCCTCTGGTCTTGCACCTACCATAAGTGGCTACGTGACCACTTTCAAGTCCCTTCTCAAAACCACGTGCTCTTTCAATAATGAGTTCTTCTGTCAATTTTTTTAAAGCAACAATATAGTTCTAGTACTAATTATCACTATTTAGGGAGTGCTTGGTACATGTCAGACAGTGTGCCAAGCAATTTACAAGTAAGTATTTTATCAGTTATTGTTAAAAAAAACCCCAGGAAGTAGGTGCCATTATTATTCCTGTTTTATCAATGAAAAAACACAGCTTAAGTAATTTGCCTAAAGTTGCTTGAGAAAAAAAAAACCAGGATTCAAAATTCAAGCCACATGGCTCCAACAACCATACTCATAACCCTATTCTGTATTTGAAAAAAAGTATAATGTACTCTAGAGGTAGTAAGTTAAAAATAACCTGAAGTATACTTCAGTTTTACAAAATATGTGATCTTACAAGATAATATAATTATAGTTCATAAACAGTCATGTGCACATGATGGATGACGTATAGAGCAGTGGTCCCATAAGATGATAGTGGAGCTGAAAAATCAGCGATGCTGTAACATTGGGGTGGAGGCATTACTTGTGTGTTTGTGGTCATGAGGGTGTAAACAAAATGACTGCATTGCCAGTCGTATAAAAGCACAGCACATACCCCCTGGCTGGTGTAGCTCAGTGGATTGAGCTCGGGCTGTGAACCAAAGCATCGCAGGTTCGATTCCCAGTCAGGGCACATGCCTGGGTTGCAGGCCATGGCCCCCAGCAACCGCACATTGATGTTTCTCTCTGTCTGCCTTTCTCCCTCCCTTTCCTCTCTAAAAATAAATAAAATCTTAAAAAAAAAAAAGCACAGCACATACAACTAGGTACAGTACCTAATACTTGATAATGACAATAAATGACTATGTTACTGGTTTATATATTTAATATAGTATACTTTTCATCATTATTTTATAGTGTACTCTTTCCACTTACAGAAAAAATGTTTGCTGTAAAACAGTATACCACATTACACCAGCAGCAGCCTCATTCATATCGTGTTTCCAATATCTCTTGATTGCATCATTTTCTCTTGTGCTCGATTTCATCTCTTGTTGTTTTGTACAGTGACATGCCATACAGGTTTGTAAACTAGGAGCAACGGGCTGTCCCATATAGCCTAGATGTGTAGTAGACTACCATCTAGGTATGTGTAAATGTAGTCTATGATGTTTGCATGATGAAATCACCTAATGATGCATTTCTCAGAATATATCCTCATCATTAAGCAGCACATGGCTGTAATTAGATTAAAACTGTGCTTAGAACTATTTTTCTCCCCTTTTATATTGCTGTTAATACATTCTTCCAGGTCGTGAATGGGGTAGTAGAGGACTATCCAGATCTGAAGGTTCTAAATTTTCCTTTCCATATGTAACTATTTCTTCCATGAATTTAGAAAATCTGGCCTCTGGCATCCAAGTTAAAAGATCAAACTTATTGTTTCAGACTCATTATTTTAAAATTTGTGTCTAAACACAGGAAATCAAGGTGCTGGCTCTACAAATTTCCTGCCTTGTTTTTGTTTATTATGAATTTCCATAAAATAAGAAAACATCAAAATGGGAAGTTTGTGGGAGGCAGAATAAAGACCCCCCCCAAAAGATGTTCTTGTCCAAACCTTCAGAACCCATGATTATGTGACTTTACACAGTAAAAGGAACTTTGAAGACATGATTAAGGTCAAGGGCCTTGAGATAGAAGATCATCTGGGATTATTCAAGTTCAACCTAATCATACAAGCTCTTAAACGTAAAGGATCTTTTCTAACTAAATCAGAGAGACATGGTAAAAAATTAATAAACAGAAGAGGAGAAATTCAAAGCAAGGGAGGGACTCTCACTGTTCCAGACTTTGAAGATGGAGAAAGGTAGTCATGAGCCAAGGAATATGGCGGCCTCTGACAGCCAACAAGAAAATGGGAATCTCAGTCCTACAACCAAAAGGAACTGAATTCTCCCAGACCACCTAAATGAGGAAGGAAATAGATTCTCCCCTAGATCCTCCAGAGAGAACATAGCCTG